>NW_024496525.1:14345593-14913505 GCF_017590055.1 Onychostruthus taczanowskii | reverse complement strand
GGGCGGGCAGCGCCGCGCCGCGCTGCGCTCCGGGCGGCGGGAGGCGCCGCGGCCGCAAGGTGGGCACCCGGGGCTGCGGGGGGGCTGCCTACACAAACTAGCAAGTGCCGCTCCCGGCCGGCAGTGCTGTCTGCTCGCCCCCGAAATGAGGGAGGAAAAAAAAAAAAAAAAAAAAAAGAAGTTAACAGGTGTCTCCTTGGCTGTGGCTATAGAGGAAGGAGGTGTCGTGTCTGCC
Source organism: Onychostruthus taczanowskii (assembly GCF_017590055.1). NCBI lineage: Eukaryota > Metazoa > Chordata > Aves > Passeriformes > Passeridae > Onychostruthus > Onychostruthus taczanowskii. Next base: position 14,913,270 of record NW_024496525.1, on the reverse strand, counting down.
GTGTTTTAAGCGTTTTGAGAAAGCACGGAGAAAAATCGTTCGACGTAAACCACGCTGTTTCATCCATAACATAGAGTGAAAATTTGGAAGAAGTGCATAAATGTTTCCTCTCGTAGGAAACTGTGCGAGGCATCCAGACTGGTCTGGATTCCTGGTAGTAAAAGTACTTGAATATCTATCAAGCACTGATTGGATTAGAGGTGTTAGTAGTTTGTCAGAGAAGTATTGCTTTTGTAACTTCTTCCTGATTACAGACTGATAGAACCGAACTATTAAACGCGAAGTACTAAAAAAAATTGTATGCTGTCTTGTCTACATAATTCTGTTTAACTTAAAGTCTCCAGAGGTCTCTTTCATTTGTCTAAAAGCCAATCTGACATTTCTGACCCTTGACTTCCCCACTTCACAGACTAAACTATTGTGATTACTCCCTATACTTCCTCGTTAAAGTGTCCGTCAGTTTCCATTGCGATTTAAATATTTCATAAGCGACAAAAATCATACAGAATCCATAAAAAGAAAGAAACTTTAATCTGTTCTTTATAACTCACATTCAAGATTTTTTTTTTTATATGAAGGATTGGTGTGTTTGCTTGAGCAAAACAAGACTCCTCCTTAGTTTCAAATATTTCTTAACTAAGAATGTCCTTAGGTATCATCAGAGCTTATTTCAGGAGTATCAGCTCCCTATTAACTCTCATTTGATAAAACCTACAAAAGTTACCGTGAAACGTTTTCTATCACAGGCATCAAAACTATGGGAAGCAACACAAAAGTTGCTGAACGACAGAGCAGGCAATGGTCAGTTATCTAAATCTGCCTTCTAAACTAATTAGGTTTGAAATATTATGCTGAAGCTTCCTATTTTTTTTCTCTTTTACATCATAGAAATGTTTAGTTTGGACGTTTAAGATTATACAGCATTTTTCTCGGTATTTAATTTAATGCAATAGTGGAAAGCAAGATACTCGGGGCAGTGCCCTTTTTATTGCATCTAGAGAAATATAAACGTTTTGTTCCGATTTCAGGGGATCTGTTGTCGTCTACTTTTTTTGAGGATTCGGCTACGAGTATAAGCTTATGATAAAGCTAACTAACAGATTCAGACTTCAGGTTTAGAAGCATTAAGAAATGTCAGGTAATTAATTAAGCTTCATGTTAGTATCAGCATATATCGATGAATTGTTAGGGCAAATGGGGAACGTCTTTAAACTTCATGATGACTTACTGCCAACTTTCTACGCTTTGCTTCCTAAAGGCGCTCTCTGTGAATTTCCTGCATTTGCATTAGAATGCATTTAGGATGAAAAAAAATAACAGTGCTGAGTATACTTAGGGTTTCGGCTATAATTCCCTGTAGTAACAGGTGACATGCTAAAACTGTTAAAACTACAGTGTGGAATTGCAAGTGTGCAACCCCAAGTGAAAATTGTACTCATTCTTGGTTGAAAGAAAATTATCAATCAGCATACCATGATCAATTATCCCCCTGGCTGCCACACACTGGGATTTGCACAAGGCATTGACATTGAGAAATTCCTCTTTAGAAAGGATGAGCGGACGGGATCCCAAACTTTGCAGCAGCCAAGCTAAGATGCCAGGGTCTCACTTTTTTCTTTCTTTTTTCTTTTTTTTTTTTTTTTTTTTTTTTTTTTTTTTTTTTCCTATTGTTGCTTTACAGCTCATCCAGGACAAAACTAGGAGATTGTGTTTACTTCTCAGTGCATTTTAAAAGATGCTGTATTTTTAAAAAGTAAAAAAAAAAGGCACAAAGAAAAGCAAGTGAGGGAGCCTCAAGAAGAGCCGCACACCCCTCTCCCAGTCGGTGCTCACCGTTGTTGGTAGGAGGTGATGCCCTGGACGTTTTGCGGGTTGCCGTTGGCCGCGGCGCCGGCTCGCCCCATGCCCGGCGCCGCCGGCACCCCCCCGGCCGCCCCGCCGGCCGCCGCCGCCGTCACCTGCACGCTGAAATCCGGGAAGATCCTGATCATCCCCGCGGCTCAGCACCCAGCGAGTGTCGGCGAAGAGGTGCAGCAGCAGCGACTCTCCCTCCGGCGGCTGCAGCAGCAGAGCCAGGCACACTGCAATCCCATTAGTGAGTGGCGGCCACTGTGAGTGAGGACGGGCGCTTTGATGTGAGCGGCTGGGCTGAGATTGAGGAGTTTGGGGGGGCTAGGGGTAAAGGGGAGGGGGGGAAATTTACCGAATTGCAAACATGCAACGCGTGAAGATTTGGGAAGCGAAGTGGAATATCAGAGCTACCAAAAAAAAAAAAAAAAAAAAAAAAAAAAAGGTATGTCGAATACTACTGGAGCTGTAGATATAGGCGAAAAATCCAAGCTGAGGAGGGACGGGGAGGAGAGAGGGGGGCGCAATTACTTTAGCGGTGCAGTGAAAATGATGAGCAGCAAATGTTGCCTTTTTTCCCTCCTCCTTCTCGTCCCTCCACCCCCCACCCTCCACCCAAAATGCAAGTCTTAGAGGATTTCTCTGTCTCAATGAAGTAATAATAAAGGCGGCTGACCACAGTCTGGGCTAGCGCCAACTGTGCGGGAGCTCTGGGGGGGGCGGGGGGGGGGGAAGGGGAGGAATATCCCTGCTCCCAGAGTCCTGAGGAGAAGAGGAAGAGTGGAGGATTGTTGCAGCACAAGTTCTCGCTCTTGGTAACTTGCTTTTGCTCTCCTAGAGGCACCCCGCAGCCCCCCTCCGTCTCTTTTCTTTCTCTCTATGAAGGGACGGTTTTCACAAGCGAGGAAATGCGCCGCTTTTGTGCAAAGGCAGAGTTTGTTCCTTATTCTAGGGAGCTGACTCTCCTCCCCTCCTAGTGTGCAGCAATGTTATTGCGAGTCAAACTTGTAAGGTGTGTGCTGTCTATGCACGCACTGATCCCTATTGCTGCTCCAACATATCAATTATAGGACGGAGCGCTGCGCAGAGCCCCCCGGCAGAGCTCCCCTCGGGGCGCGGCACGCACGGCAGGGCCAGCGGCGCGGAGGGGCCCGGCCTCCGCCGCCCCGCGGGCCGCAACTCCACGGCGCCTTTGTGCCACCCGGGGCGGCGCGCAGCCCCCCGCCTCGCTCGGCCGGCTTTGCCCTCACCCGCCTCCGCCGAGCGCTTATCCCTGGACGCGGCGCTGCGCGGCTCCAGCAGCCCGCCGGCACCGCGCCCCTGCCCGGCCGCCCGGCACCGAGCGCTCCCGGCCGCGGCGCTGCGCGGGGCGGGCGCCGGGAAGGAAGCGCGGAAAGTTGGGCGTTAGCGCGGGTCGGCGGCCGACCCGCCTCGGTCTTGCCCAGCTGGCTGGCTCGCCTTGCTTCGGCCTTGGGGTGGGCAGCCTCGGTGGAGGGGACACGGAGACCCCAGCCCTCCTCGCCATGGTGCTCGGCGAGTGCTGCGCGGGCTGCTCCCGCCTCCCGCAGCTGCAGCGGGAGACGAGGGGCGAGGATCCCGTCCCGGAGGGAGCCTGGCGGCTGTGCCCAGTCAGCGGCAGCGGGGGAGCGGCAGAAAAACTCCCTCCTGCAGGAGGGTCCCACCAGATCGCCTCACTTCTGGGGGCGCCTCTGAAAGCACGGACCTGGAGCCCCAAGCTGCTGATTGCTGGAGCTAAAAAGCGTGGTGCTTGTGCAGAGCTGGACTCTTAGCCAGCCCACTGAGTGGACAGCTAGGGCAGAAAGTAACACTCCACCTTACACAAATAGCAGCCGTGCTGCTAACTCGTTTCTGAGGAAACCGAGGCTCATACCAAGAGGAGCTGCATGGGACAGAATGCAGGTAGTAGCAGTCCAGAATATGTGCAGTGTTGGAAAGGCTATGGAGGCATCTCAGAAATGGGCAGAGGTCCCAGGCTGTCCCCTCGCTCCAAAGGCGTTGCAACCTTCCGTGAATCAAAGCAGTCACCTGGGCCAGTCTCCCCTTTCCCCATGCAACTGTGTGCCTTTTAGAGTCAAAGCTTGGCTCCCAATCTAAAAATATCCTCTCATCTTGACTTTTCTTCCCGTTGCTGTTTCAAAGCAAATTAAGACACACCAACTTTATGGTAAAACAGAGACTGCATTCAAATCCTTTGTATTAAATAGCATCTGTGTTTGCATTCTGTTTTAATACAAAATGCTTTGGATTGCAGCTAATACCAGGAGATATGAAACTGGTTAGTCCCCACATGTTGCACATAAAAAGAATTCATAATGAGCATCTGTGGGATGTGGAATGGATCCCATGAGTTAGCTGAAGACCTCATAACGTAAGAGCTGAGAAGCCTAAGTGAATTATGACTCTCTTTCCTCGCAAGTAGGATTAATTTTCTATCCCACTTATATTCATTATCTATCCTGTTTATACTATAGGGACATCAATTGTTTGAGTGTTAAATATGAAGACTTTACAGAAACGTGTAGGTTAGATAGCTTGCAGAGAAGAGGGGGGTTGTTACTGCTAGGAAAACTGTTATTCAAACTCCATGTTTAAGGACCAATATTAGATAAAACTGCTCACTTTTTTAAAGGGCTGCAAATTCTGTGCCTTTCTCCTACAACATACTTAAAATGTAAGGTTTACAAAGTACTCTCCATCTGCCTGTGGCCCTCCCAGTGATGTCAATAGGAATTTTGCATGCAGATGAAGGCTCCTATATGGCCTTTAGAGAGCAGGTCAATAAATGGCTGGAGGAATAATTAAAGACTTCTGAGCTGCTCCTTTCCTTTTTCTTACATTATAGTACAAGACTGGCATGAATATAGGCTGGGCTACCACTCTAATTGGCTATGGAATAACACTGAAAGGAATTTAAATGTGGGCAGTAGCCATTTTCCAAATGATCACTCCATTACAGTAGTTTTGTCTGTCAATGTATGGCCAGGCAGTAGAGTGGATGTAATCATGTCGAAGTGCCCATCCATTGATTGTCACTCTTTGCTCTACACTGGCAACTCCAAGCAGATTTTCACATTTCAAAGAGGCAGCCAGGATGGAGAGCCTGCCTTTAGCCAAGCTTGCTTCAGGTTAGTCTTGAAAGTCACTGCTTTTCATCCATGTAAGCAGAGCCAGGATCTCTCGATATTTAATAAGATCTTTTGTGAGTATTGGTTAATATCTTAAGTGTTAATGTAACTAAAAGTTCAGTCTTGATAACTTTGCTTGAGCAAGTAGACCCACTAAGTCACTGTAAGTACTGACAAATAGTTTTGTACGTTAGAAGACAAGCAGGATTCAAAGGTAGGTTTGTGAATGTCTAGAATACAGAAGCATTTTCTTTGCCGTAGCTCTTAAAAGATGCCAAATAAAAACCATTATCTCATATTTGAAGAAAACTCCATTTTGATTGTTTGTAATTTTTGTTCACCCTGAATTAATCACAATGGTAAAATCCAGTAGGAATTTCTGAGACTTTATACACCGATGAAAATATCCATCATCAAGCTTATGCTCTGTGCCTTATTAAATAGTGTGGACCCAATTTGCCACATATTTCACCAGTGCTACAACATACCATGATGGATTTAACTTAATTTGCTGCAGCATAGTAGCATAAATGAGATGAGAATAAACCCCAATATTTTTAATTTACTTTATTTCTCATTTTGGTCAAATTATTGACAGCTTCTGGTGTCCGAGTGACATAGTTTTTGTCTCAATATCGTATACTATTGCAAGATATGCAGCAAGTTGCTTTAGTATTGATTAAGCAAAGAAATATTTTAATAGAGTACTGCTGTTTCTGTGTGCAGTAGACCTTCCTCTCAGGCAAAAACATAGCAAAAATAAAAATTAAAACCACGTGACAATATGTAATACAATAACATTTAATATTTATGCTTTTCATATACCTCTCTATCACAATTATATATTATATCTTTATTCGCATTGTCGGTATACTACTGTTCCTTTCACAGGTGAAAAAATATCTCTTCTCTGGAAATTCATTTCCATTTACTTAAAGTTAAATGGTTTGACTTTGAATTTTCATTATCTGCTGTTCGAAGGAGCCTGTGACAGGTATGAGAGAGAATGCTACAAAGCTTCATTGTATCATCTAATTTTTGCTTCACTTTAGTCAGATATCATTTAGGTAGAGAGTAAAATAGTATACATAGAACAGGATAAGATAGAACAAAACAGAACAGAAATAAAATGAAAATAGGATATATAATGAATTACAGTAGAAAAATGCCTTTATCTTGCAGTGATTTTTTTTTTTTTAGTTATACTGATTCCTCTCTAGTGAGAAAATTGAACTAATTTTATATAAAAGGAATATGTCATAACAGGATATGGCATTTATCTTCCTGAGATAGGGGTGACCTCATCATTCACAAGTGGTGTAGCTATGAATGAGTAATCAGCCTCCCCACCCATTAAGTGTAGATAAAGTCCACATCTTCTGTCTAAGTATTAAATATTCGATTTATTATTTTACAACTCACCATCTCTACAAGTGTTCACTGACTGAGGCTTCGGTTGCTGCTGCCAGTATGTATTGTCAGTGGGAAGCAGAAGAAGCTCCTCAAAAGGTGCCCTGTATAATAGGGAATGAAAGATGAGAAGGAAAATGAAAATAACAGATGAGAAGAAAACAAGAGAAAATGGACCTGCAGGAAAAAAAAATATGGGCAGAACAGGGATAAGGAAATTCTTTAACTGACCTATAGTTTTGTTGTCTGTAATATTCCAAGAGCTTTATAACATACAAGCAGTAAAAATATTTTTCATATTAATACCTCACATATATCAGCTACCTCCTATCTCAAGTTATATTGCTCAAGTTATTCCCAGAAGAATTTATATATGTATAATGTGAGAGAAATATATAGTTAGGAAAAAATTCTTTTTACTATTTATCAGCAGTGCACATTAGGGAAGAGCCACAGTTAAAAAAATGCAGTTGATTTCTAGAACTATATAAGATAACAAAATTTTCTCTTTCAAATGATGTCACGTGCTGCATTTTGTTTTCATTCCTTTGTAAAAGCAACGAGTGCAGTTTAAAGAAAATATTCCAAATTTAATTTTAAATCCAAAAGAACTGTCTGTTCCTCTGTTTTGAAGAAAAAGCTCTAAATAGAACATGAAGTCAGGAAAAGGATCATTACAACTTAAATAAGAGTACTCAAATATTTTCCATCTTCACCATTTCTTGATATGTACTCATGGTTGGAAGAATAGATAAGGGAAATGTCTTTTCTGAAAGGTTTTGCTAGGACTGAAGGGCAAGCTTAAGGTAGAACCTTCCCCCCGCCCCCGCATTCAAAAAAACAAAAACAAAAAAAAAAAAAAAAAAAAAAAAAAAAAAAAAAAAAAGCAGGCAGAGAGTAAGATAGAAGAAAAGTGCCTGGGGAACACAGCATCACTATCGAAATCATAAAAGATGCATAAGGACATCAGTGGGAGAAGTAGAAAAACTATTAGAAGGATGCCCTCCAGGGCTATCCCGATGGCTCAGCGATTAGTGCCCTGCGCTGCCGGCGGGAGAACGCGGGCTGAGGCTGATCCGAGCAGCCCCTTCGTTGGTGCTGGCAGCAGCTGAGAGCAGTGGAGAAAGGCTGATACATCGCTCACACGCCCAAAAGTGTGTACCCAGGCTGTGCTTGGACCGCTGAAGCTGCCTCAGGAAGGAGTATCATGTCTTCCCAATCATCAGGGTTTTTTATTGTATTCTCTGTGGGAAAGCAAAGGAGCACTTCTGGCCCGCCGTGTAATGACAAAGGACAGGTCACCTTCCAAAGCTGGAGCATCAGTGTTACAGTCAATTTCCTGTACGTTGCTCTGGCCCTAAATTTCAGTGAGTGAGTTATCCCTCAGCACCAGAGGTTTTCTGCAGTGTTGATCACCCACAAATTTTATAGCATCTCAAGCAGATTGAGAGGTAGTCAGCTCATTTTTTCAGACTCTACCTGCTTCTGCAGATCTGTGATGTTCCTCCAGGCAGTTTTAGCACCTATGTTTTCATTTCCCAACTCTTCAAGATCAGTCTTATGCCTCCAAAGTAATCTGCTACTTCACTGACATCAAATTAGGACTATGGAGACCACAACTAAATTTTACTGCTTCCACCTCCTCAAAAACCCCATTCATGCCACACAGCCTGATAAGAAGCCTTATTGGAAAAAGTGGAAAAACAAATCAAGTAGGTGTTTTTTACTTCCCGTGCTTCTAAGAAATGCCATCATATTATCCTGTGTTCTCACCACATTCAGATTTTTGGTCCTGTTCATCCATAAGATAAGTGAAACTTTTAAAAACACAGACCTAGTCAAGACACTTTTTTTATTTTATCTATGTGCTTACATTTATATGTAGCCTCTGTCAGTGCTCCTAAACAAAATAATTTGCAGAAGCACCTATTAGTGTGTCCTGGAAAATCAGGATCAAAAGACAGCTCAAGTATTTTGACTGCACTTAGAGGAGGATTCTTACTCCTTCCCTTACTAGGTAGTCAGTCTCTTCTTACTCAGAAGGAATGGAAACCAAACCTGCTCTCTTTCTCCTAATTATTTTCTGATTAACAAATCCAAGTTAATGATACATACAGCAAAGAAAGCATTGAGCTTTCACTCAGAGTTGTTTCAGACAAGCCTAGTACAGTCCAACGTAGCCTTTCTTCTTTGGTGGCAACTCTTAGTGCTCTGCTGAGTCATGCAGCAGTGAACATTGAACAAAAATATTCCCATGCCCGTGTCTTATCTCCTACTGTCCAAATTGCATCCAGTGCAGTTTAAAGCTGTGCTAAGTCCTCAAAGACATGCTTCTCCATTGCTGGCATGGTGGGACTTTTTCTGTTTTGTTAGAGCATTATTTTTCCGCTCATTGAAGGCAGTGCATTGTGGTGCTGTGTAGCACTCCCAGGTGGGCAGCCACGTTCATCTGTGGCTCTGCTAACAGTCTCTGAAACTTCAAGCATACATAAGAGCCAGAAATAATACTTTGATCTTTGTGTTTTTTCCAAAAATAATTAAAACTTATAAGGATGTATATATGTATCAAGAACTTGAATGCAGACTAGCCTGTTCGAAAATGCATCTTTGTGCAGGCATAGCAATCTCTAACAGAGTCCTATTCTTATTTATAGCCATTTATTATTCTGCAGTTTCAGTTCACCCTATGAAGATGATTGTCCAAATTTTTTCGTTCCTTTTTACCTTAATTCAAGCATCAAGCATACTCAGAGGTGGCCTTCAAAATTTAAGCGTATATTTGACCTTATTATTTAAATTTCAAATTTCTCTTGGGTAAAAACCAACAAAACCTTCCTAGTATTTTTATATGGTCTATCAGAAACCTTAAAGAGGAAGCTTTATTCCTTCAAAGATAGATTCCCTCCATCCACATTACTTGCACTTCTATTGTTGCTATCCATACTATAATAACTATTGAAAATAACTACCAATGTTACATGCAGCACCTGAGAAGGGTCCTTACATTTCACACTTCAGAATTCTTTGCTTGGGGACTTAATTTTGACAAAACTGGAAAGCAACTGGTTAGAAGACATCTCAGTCTACTGCTAGACCTTTATTTTGATTTTCATTTTCAAAGGTAGGGTAGCCTACCAACTGGCCATAAATTGTACCAAATTTGGAATGTGTTGAGTTAGTTTCTTTTTTTCTTCTTTCATTGTAAGTATTCTCATCACCTCAAAGTGTATTTTCATTATCAGAAAGTAGTCTAGACTGTAGTTTGTATCTAAATAAAGTTGAATGGTCCATTTGTTTGAAATTGCTCAGGAAGGCTACCTAACATTCTTGGCTGTTCACTCCCGGTGTATCCTCTTATCTCATTTTTACATGAATGAGTGGACAACATCAAAAACATCTTTGTGACTTTTAAGACTCAAACAAAATTAGGTATTGGCAACATATTGGATGGAGAACTTCTGGACACTCTGAAGGAAACAATGTGATTTTCTCATTGTCAATATATGTTTTAGATATTACAGAATTAAGCCACTATTCTCTTCATTATACATTTGAGGCAACATATATTTGGCTATAGATTATCTATAATCTGGGCATATATAGATGTCTATTGGAAGAAAATAATTTATCTTAGTTTAAAATTCATTAAAATTTCACTTAGTTTAAAATGATTTTTTTATTTTTCACCCAATATGGGGCAAAACACATTTTACTAGTACCCCAATAGGACAGGTTGGTGAAAATTATTACTTCCTGGTGGTATGGCCTATTTCTTCCCCATACATATGGCAGAGGGAAAAGCAAAAGGAGCTCCTCCAGCAAACTACCTTTTTTTTTTTTTTTAATGTGTTCTTCATTTCAGCAAAAAAATCTCCTACAGATTTTCAAGAGTATTTAATTTAATATAGGTTTTTAGTATGGGACAAGAATATGAGAGTGTCCATACAAGCAGGTATTATAACAACAGCAACAACACCTGCGCAATGTCAGAGTTTCTTTATAGTTGCAACATGTAATAATCACTATATACTTCTTCCCTTAATTGACCTAAATCAATTTTTCCTAAAGTGATTAAACCATATGGAGATAAAAATTATCATACAGGTAGAGGTAAAATTTGAAAATTTTGGTCATAGAGCAGTAATTCTTCCAAGATTTAAATGCAACCACTAATTCATTAAAAAGTTACAATTTGTTTTGAATAATGTTGCTAACAGTCCATGCTATTTTCTGTGCTGTCAATTCAATAACAACTTGTCTATATGCCAACCAAGCACAGTGGCTAGTTTTATCTAGAATATACTCTAACCTGTTACTTTTTCTTAGCCTAAGCTTTTAATTCTAACCAGTTTTAGTCAACTGTTTTCAGCTTAAATAAATAAATACAGAGGATGAAAATCTGCGTAATAAAGAATATATTCTATGCAAAAATGTCTTGAATTAATAAAATGATTAAAGCTGATATATCACATATCTGAAGAAGAAAAAAAAGTTAAGATTTTTCTTGAACTCATTGTACACTTGACACTTTTTATAGTATGCATTAATAATATTTCAAAACAATCCAAAGATGAGAAGAAGAATGTTTCCATTTAAATAGCAACAGTGTTCTTAACTTCAACAATATTCTTATGAATCCTTGCTACTTGCACTAACACTGCTCTTTTACATTTGCTTTTTAGGTGAAGAAGAGTCTGTGACTGGGAATAATGCAAAATAATTTGACTTTTGAGAGACTCTAAACTCTTCAGACCATTGTTATAACAGATGATGCTTGACATTGCCAATCATTCTGTCTTCCTTTTACTTGTAAGTCCTGATATCAGTTGGAGACTGTGTACAAGCATTCATATGGTGCTGTTTGGTTTGTGGATCACACATGTCTGGAGTTAATTTATTTAATGTATCGACTTTAAAATATCTGCTGTCTTCACTGTTAGTTAGAAAGATCTTTAAAACCTGAATGTATATCCCTTATTATGGCTTTCAGTGAACATCAGCATTTGGGGGAAAACAGAAAAGAAAAATAAAGCATACTTTATACATGCTATGTACATGCAAATTTGAATATACCTTTCTAAGTGCCAAACAATATTTCTCCAAGTAGGAACTTTATTTTTATATTGTTGATTATATCATACACACATTATCCCATAATTTAAAAAATAACATCATTTTGCAAGCAGACACCTAGTGATTTGTTATTAGGTCCAGTTATGATGCCGCAAGGTGATAAATTAATACTAACCTTTCAAAAGGATTTCAGGATTGAATCCTCCCTATCACATACAGGTAGAATTTGAATTTGACTAGAATTTGACTCTCCTGTTAACTTGGAATGTTAGACCACTGGTTTTCATGCACAAGTATTCAGAAGTCTAGTCAATCCAGAATGGAGACCATTATTGAAGTTACAGTCCTTGTTTGGAGAGTAAAACTGGGGATTTGCTGAGGCTGCAGGCTGTGAGAACAGGGGAGCCAAAGATGAGTCAATGCCTTTTCCCACCACCAAGTACTAAAGTAAACGTGCATTTGAACCTCTACTTCTTTGTACAGAATGACTGTAAATGTTCTCTTGTGGAGGAATTGCTCAATCTAAAGATGATTGCAGTTACACAGTCATTGAAGTGAATTAATGCAGGGAAGCAAAGAGGACTCACTCCATCACTAATGGACACGAGCCCTATGCAGTGGCTGACTGACTGCTGGCTGCTCTGGTGTCCCAGCCTGGATACCAGCAACAGTGTCTGCTTTGGATAGCAGCACTGGGTGCCTTCCTAACAGCTAATTATTTCTGCACAGTGACAGTATGATGTTGATTAAAAATATATATTAATATATATGGTATATTATACCTATAAATTTATCTGGCCTGATTTATTTGGTCTGAGCTCATCTATAAATTGTCTGGCTTCTGAAGGAAAATGGTAAAATTGTCTTGCATTTAGAGGGATAGATTTCAAGTTAAATCAGAGGTTAGAACAAAAAAAATCCAAATGAATAACAAACTCCCAAGAGCTCAAACAAAGCAAATTTTAATACATGAATATCAGAAGGCATGTGTATGTCTTGAGCAGAGAACAAACCTAAGATATGGATGGATGGGAAAAAAAAGGTCAGGTGATACTTTCCCTCTGAAAAAACCAAGAATAAGAAGAGCATTCTAGTACGGCATAGTGGTTAGATTCTCAATAGGCCTGATTCAGTCCTGACCTTGAGTAATGGAGATGCAGTCTACTTCAAACAAGGAAGCAAAAGCAAACATACCCCCCATCTGTCAACTATCTCCATTTTTAGTTTAATTTCGAGGAAGAAATTAAAGAAATCCTGCATTTTTCTAAAAGTTAAACCGAACAAAAAATCCAACCAACCAGCCATCAAAAAAAAAAAAAAAAAAATCAAAAACCAAAGAACCCAAACAAAAGTGCAAAATGAAACAAAAGCAAAACAGAAAAAGAACTCCACACAAACCTAAGTATCATCAAAAAAACCCTAAAACAAAACAACATTCTCAAAATACATACTTATATGGCATTGACCCTTTCATATGGCTTTCATGAAGGTTAAGGAGGAATGCTAATCCATTTGGTTTTAATACGTCATTCTGGGTTTTTCATTTTTCCCTATATCCCGCCAAAAAATTTTTATAGGAGAGTACTAAAAAAAACTTTGGAAGATGCTTCTTTCTTTCCTATGAGGTAATATTTAGTACTGCATATCAGTAAGTCAACGACAACCACAGGAAACAAGTTCTCCCTGAAGTATATCGATGTTTGCTTTTGCCTTTATTATGTGTTTGAACATTCAGTCTTGAAAGCATGATAGTGGAATGAGTGGCCTGATGCTGTTCAAAATGACTATTAAAGTGAATCAAGAGTAATTTTTAATAGTGTTTCACTGGAACCAATGGGCCAATATTATTAAAAGTGAGTCTCATTGGAGTTGTGGAGATCAATTTTTTTATGTAAAGTCACTGAAGTCAAAGGTAAGAGGCTACAGAAAGTTAACCCCACACAGTGCAATTACATTCAATGTAGCCTCATCTTGTGGCAAATAAACCACTTTATTAAGTACAAGATTGGTGTATCGCTTTCACACAACATATTAAAAAACCCACCAGGGTAGTGTCGCAGAGGATGCTGAGGTAACTAGTGCAGCTAGGCTTTTAGGATAATTGCACAATACCACTTAATAGCACAGATCACATACTACTACAGCATGCTTTCAAGAGAAAAATGTTAGGCAAGATATCCCATATCCTATACCCTTTGAACAGTGCTTCAAGCTCTTGCTTTTGCTGGATAGTCATGAGAATCAGACTGAAGGACTCTGATGTCTCATCCAGAGGGTGGCAATTTAAAAAGACACATTCACTGCCCCTCTCTCTGAAAATGAAAGAAATGACAGAAAAACTACCTTCACTTTAGTGAAGATTTAGAGGGTTTGCAACATTTGATTAATGGAGAATAAATGTAGCTACTTATCAGGAAAAGCAATTTTCAATTTTTTTAAAACTAAAACAAGTTTAAAAGTTAATCACTATTAACTTCCAAAACGTTCAGAGGAACTTATGTAATACCAGCAGATGCACAACTAGATCCTGTTATGTTTTGTATGACTCCAAAATGAGAAACATCCTTTCCTTTACCATTCCATGGATTCTGTCATTCCACAAACACCACTGTATAATCACATTACAGTAGATAACTGTCAATGGAAAAACAAAAGCATGAATCAGATACATGAAGATAAGTATAGAGTTCAAAGTGATTACTTATTTTACAATTGATGTGCAGTTTTAGGTTTAGGGGTTTTTTTCCTCCACAAATCTAAAATATTCTCTATGCTCTAGATCTATTTCCTATGAATTAAATATTATAATACACACTCTTTTAGTACAAGTACAGCAATTCCAAGTTTCACTGGATGCTTAAGTCTTTATATCCATTAATGTCTTTGCAGCTCAGAATAATTCTGTAACTGTGAAACCCCTGGAGTGAAAGTGCTACTTAATGTGTCATCAACACTGGGACAAAGGACATAAGCCAACTTCGATCTGTATAGGGTAACAAAAGTTAAACTATGTGCAATACAGGACTTAAAAAGTCTAAATCAGATTGCGGATTAAGTCTTAAATCTATCCTCCCAAACTCCAGGTGGGCAGTGATGAGAATGAAGCATCAAAATGCTAAATATTCTGTCTCCTTCAATTCTAATAGGTGATTTTGTTCATTCTGCCTTAGCTGCTGGAAGCAAATCAGATATCTCAGTACTGAAGGCATTTCTGTAACTTGAAAGTCACACCAGCACAGAGCATGCTTTTCAGGTCCGCTTGGACGTGTTGGCTCCTGACCAGCTACACGGGTACAATACTCTGCTACACTGCTCGCACCGATGCCAGCTCCCTTTTACTGCCAGCTCTCCACAAAGGTTGTGAAGAATTTTTGTCTGCTCTTGCTTGGCCTTGTGATGCAGATCCACAGAAACAGGTAGTTGCAAGGAAATATCATGCTGTTTTTCTTAAACATTCCCTTAGATTGTTTTCCTCATAAAATTGGTCATTTAAAACTTTTTCTGTCTTAAAAAAGAAAAGAAAACCACCCTAACCTATATTGTATATTTGGAGATATTCTTAAAAAACCTCTTAGTGGAGTGACATGGAGTTACTGAAATATGTGGTGATCAAAAATTATTTTGGGAAAGCATCACAGTCAATCTTGGGCAGGTCACTGAAAACTGGCTTAATATTTCAAGGAAAGGTCTGTGTGTTAGCAGCTGTGCTCACTTCTTCCTTGGAGAACATAAAGGGAGGACAAGTCACAGCCCCAATACTTTCTGAAGGATTAATGTTACTGAAAAAAAATAATGAAAAATATGTTTTGACAGTTTAGTACCTTTTGAAAAAATAATTGAAGTTAGAAAGTTAGATGCCAGGATCAGTCAAATCAATGTGACATGAAATGGCAGAGACTATAAACCCTAAAAAGAAAAATCTTTTATGGTAACTTTATCACAGTGTTCATCATAGAAGGGCATATATATAATTATGTATGCATGGTAGAACCCCTGTAAAGTAATAACTTTTAATGAATAGCCCTGTTAAAATAATACATTTCTGGGCACCAAACCAAATATGTACAGGAATACAGTGCAAACCTTCTGAATGATAAAGCAGGAAACTAAAAAAGAAAATAAAGAAAACTAACAAAAAGAACATTTATTAGGAAATTGGACTGATAGGCCTGCTTATATTAATAGCTGTACATGTTTTCATGAAATCAAAATAAATTTGATAAAAGAGACTTTTGAAATTACTACGTGCTGTACAAATAAAATTTAATAAAAATAAAAGATTTTTGCCTAAGAGGGTTGATTCTAACTTCATCTCTTTTACTGATTTCAAAAGAATTATACCAGGAATGCATCATTTCCTTTTAGAGTATTTGTTTCATGGTAGTCATATGTTTTGTTTTATTAGGACAGTACTGCACACTGTTTGATAGAAAACCAGTCTCTGACCAGCAAACCTTATTATATTTAAAAAGCTTTACCTCATGGAGTGCTTAGATCCAGGTTCTTGAATAGTTTTTTTACTTTTTATCTACCCAACTCTTTTATAAAATAAAAAAGTGATACTACCTAAGTTTCAGATCATCAGTGATACTTGATTTTCTGAACTCCAGTGAATGCCAAGGCCATCAAGCCTCAGTAGGCAGCTAGCATATGGATGCTTCAGACATATGCTGTCATTCTCACTCAGCATTCAGCCTCTTCCCCTGAATTTGGGAGCCAGAGCTGCTGACTACATGTAGCCTGAGAAAGATGGGAGCAGAGCGCATGAATGTTTGTTTAGTTTTGCATAAGAAATTGACTCATGGGGAAGATCTGAACTTCAAAGGACCATGTCAAACAGTGTTTGACTTCCCTGAGCAACAGGGTGCCAATGTACAAGACCCTCAGGAATGTGATTAGCTTATTAAGGCTTCCATTAAGATTATATCTTCCAGAACTCCAGTTCTGAGATCAGATCAATTTGTTGCTGAAATTCATTCTCATTTTAAAAGGGAAGGAGACAATGCCTCTAGGAGAGGGGGAGGTGACCCACCTAGCGAGCAACATACTTCTGAATGACAAAAAAGTCTTAAAACAGAAAATTTCTCAAAAGATGCAGGAAAATTAAACTTGTAGAATGGATAGCAAGGTGTAAGAAAGAAAGAGTAGTACCAAACACTACAGAACATGAAAACATCATAGTGAATTAGTTTTCTAAATTATATTTTGGTGGTTAAGTATGTTTTGATTTGATAAGACTGTAGTACTAGTTTCAGTGTCATTTTTGTACTTCATGAATTTCACACACTCTTATTTCAAAAAATACATATAACTGAGATATTGCCATCTTATTGCAAAGGTTTCATACCTTCTTGGTGATTTCTCATGGGCAGCTCCTCGCAGCACTGACTCCTTCTTCTCAGCACAGCCAACACACTCCACCTAACTTCCCCAACAGCCGAGCTACTCTTTTACAATACTCATCCTAATTAGATCTAGATGTGGCCTATTAAGGGCAAGCCTGTTCCTGATGCTTGATAGCACAGCTGTAAATTCTTAGGGGTGAGATTACCTTCTTCACTATCTTTATTTTCCTACATTCCACCCATCCACACTGAGACATTGTTGAAAAGTTTCCTGGAAAATTCTAACAGATGATATAAGAAGAGTTAAAGCTAATGTTAAGAGACAGTGATGTTCCATTTCAAGTAATTTAGTTTATTTTATATCTCTATGCTTTAATCCAAACCCAGGACTACCTCCATCTCCCTAAAATGACTGTGAAACAACCTTATGCCATGATGACTTGTTCTGAAGTTGCTTGAATTAGGCGGCAGTGCTTTGGATCTATATTTCTATGGATGAAATACAGCAGATTAAATGATTCTGAGCTGCTAACCTCAGCCCCTATCCTTCTATCTGTTGTAGAGCTCTTGTGATTCATTGCCATTCTCCTGAAGTCACAGAGAAAGGACAGACGGTTTTAATTACCATCACAAAAAACACCCCCAAAAAACTATCAGGCATATGGAGATAACAGCCCAGAATTTTTACGAGACCTTGGAGAAGTTAGCTTGCCAGAATTTGAAACCCTTTAAGTTGACTTATTTTAGCTTTGGAGAAAATTTCCTGAGCCTCTGATTTTTTTTTTTTTTCCTGAAGAATCTGGTAATAAAATGACTAATATATGACATTTGCTTAGAAATGGATGAGAGAGAAGATGCACAAATAACAATACCTGAAAAATAGTACATATTTATAAGAAATAATTACAATATGTTTTCAACTGCATTTTAAAGCCCATCCTCATGAGACTTGCTTGAAGTTGTACTGTTTTAGATTGAAGTCACCGAAATTTTATTGTACCAGAAAGGATTGGGTCCTTGATAACTCTATAATGGCTATAAAAGATTTCCACAGTAACATATGACTTAATTGCTGGAAGATTTTTTTAAAAGCTTAATATTAGGCATAAGGTGGGTCGGGGAGGAGACAAATGTTTCCTCATGTCCTGTTGAGCAATTGAGAATTTAAAAAAAAAACTATGTTTGATTAAAACCTTATTGTTTTTTTCCTAATGGAAATGTTAATAATCAAAACATCACTATTCCCAAAATAAGAAGCATAGGATTATTCATATTCTGCTGCTGAATGTCTTAGTTTTTGAAGTCCACTGGAACCAGCACCTGATGACAAGATTTCATAAACACAATTAATGTGAAAAACATTAAAATAACTCAGTTTCTAGCTACATTTATCTTTATGAGAATAAACTGGATGAAGAACACCAGATGCAAAAACAAAGAACACCAGAGGCAAAAATGTTAACACTTCAATCTCCTGAATTTAGACCTTACTGATACTAACTTTATTTTCCATTTGATCTATAGGTGCTACTTTAAAGATATTTGAACAATATATTTTAATTATTTATAGTTTTAAAAAATGTAGTGAAGGCAGAAGCAGCCTGAAGAGATACCAGAAGCAGAGAGTTCAGTACATGAAATTCCTTTCATTCATTAGTTTTCATCTAGAGTAAATGTGAGGTGTAGTTTACAAAAGGCACAACACTGAATAAGTGTGAAACAGTTTACAGAAGTCTCTCGTTACTCTCCCAGGCCACATGCATCCTCTCCCTACCTGTTGCCTTTGATGAATGAATGCTGGTGCTTGTTGGGAGTTTACTGCAGCTCCATTTGGCTTCAGGGAGAGCTGGCTTAGGTTCTGACATTACTGATTTCCCACCAACATCTTGAATGAACTATTCTTTTAAGGACCAGAGTGAGGTTTTTTCCTGTGAAGAGTGAAGTAACCTAGCAGCACTGAGTTATGAACAATCATTGACCATTTGGAGTAATAACCAGCTTATAAAGGAAGCTATTTACAAAGGTACTGCAATTACAGCTAACTTCTAAATAAATATACACAGACTGATTTCTTAGTGCCTCCAAATCCTTTTCTCTTCCAAACTGTATTTTTTTACAAACCTACAGAATAAATCCTGAGCAAACATAACAGTATGTGGCTTTTACCTAAGTCCATTTTACCTCAATCTAAAGAACTTCAAGAATAAAAAAGGAAATTAATACCAAAGACTGAAAATAGCTACAGTAATACTGCTTCTTGGATAAAAATCTACAAAACCCAGATTTAGGAGTTCCATCAAATTCAGAAATTATGACTGGGGGCCAAAGTCTTTCATTTACAATAACTGGTATCTTAGCGTACTGGCTCAGCAAGTGCTTTTTGGAATCAGGGAGTGCTGGCCACCTTCTCCCACACAGATGAAGCAGCACTGTGAAGATGCAGAGGCAAATTTCAGGTGAAGCACATGCTTGCATGGCCCTTTTAACACCCAGGCAGGGCTTGGGGAATCAGTGAATCAGCTGGGTTTATAATTTGATTTTGCCTCCCACATGGAAAGTTGCCATCCTGTTCATAAAGCTTGAGATGGACTGTGTTCAGCTTCTAAAACTCTCTCTGTAACTTTGTAAATTCATAACTTGTCATCACATTTTTCCCCATAAATACAATAATTTAAGTATTTTCCCACAACTTAAATCAATCCTTACTAAATGCTCAAAATTTCACCAGCGAACACCAGCAGAGCTGACTGAAATCAAACCATAGCAAACAGTGCTCAGCTCTGACAAATTAAACTTACCCACCCAGGACAAAAGTGGCATTACTTTGAAAGCCACATTAGTTCACTGTTCTTGCCTAAAGACATGGGAGTGGGAGTTAAGAACCTCTCAGTGCAATTTTTTGCATCCATCATGCATACGATGCGTCTAAACAAGCAGGGGTATGGTGTCTTCTGAGGACAAGAGACCAGCAACCAAACTGCTATTGAATCAGTTGAACTGTGAGTACAATGAAGCCTAGAGCTGTAGCCATTTGGCAAAGAGCCTTATGATCTGTTGTGCTGTGCCATGGGTTTCCTGAGGAGATTTGGCTTCATCATGAATGCTGGTGGCCATTGCCATCACTGTGTGATTGAGGTGCGGATAGAGTAACAATATGGGAGTGGCATTGGGAAATTCAGATTTTTTTTCTCCCTTTTTTCAACTTATTTTTCCACTTCCATGTGTTTTTATTCTTATTTTGAGGACAGAAATAATCACACACTTACCCTGTAATAATGTAGTAATCTGTCATAGAAATACCCTGCCATTATATGGTAATTATGGTTTCATTAAATGATCAACAGCTACCATGTTAGCCAAGAATAATTACACATTTGTGTCCTGTATCTTAAAGTGTTCTCAGCTCCCTATTTTTTTATTGAAAAGGGGAAAAAAATGTTCCCTCGTGAGTAAGATCACAATTTGGCCCAGTGTATGCATTTATTCAGTATGACTTGGATTGCCACAATCTCCTATTTTGACTTTATTCCACAGCATACCAAGGCCTCATTTAAGGGAACTTCACCATGGCTATTATGGCTGCACATTTTCAAAGTTTCCTGAATAACGGGCCATTCCACACTACTGCTTTTTTTCCTTTACACTTCCAGTGCCAGTTTATTACTTCCCAGAAATTTTATAACACAGTAGGGTCTGCATTACAGCTCTCTGACTGTACAAACGAATTTAACATCTGACACTGACCCAAACAACCTGGTACCTTGAAGGTCTCAGTGAGTGTCCTCAGCTCCAAGTATCTTATTGGAATTAGTAATTCACTTGCAATTTTTTTTCTCTAAGATAAAATTTGAGATATTGGACATGAGAACCATGTATATTATTCATTGAAGCAGCCTTAAATTACACTTAATAGACCAGTGTATGTAGATCTGTTAAATTTTACTATGTGGACATGGTAAAAAAAATTACCAGTTCAGCTGCACATTTTCCCACTGTTGACCTTTTAGCACAGATGCATGATTATTCATTACATGCAGCTTTTGACCATTAATTGAAACTGGTTGTCAATAGCACAAATATGCTGGATAAAATCATGATGAGTGAATTTAGGTACAGTATGGGTGCCTTACTGTGGCATTTTAGGCCCCTGAGTCATCCTGGGGTACCTAAGCCAGTGACACAGAGATGGCAGATCCTGAAGGAAACCAATGAGCTTCAGGAGAGGTAACTACAGCCCAGGTGGAATATCCTTGGGTAGCAAAAATGACAGCAGCCCATCTGTGTTTGGGGACTGAGTTCTGCCCTAAGTTTCTGATGATGGTCAACTCATCTTCCTTCCGGACAGGCAAGTGGTGTGTTGAAGCTGGTACCGTAGCTCTCTTTCAGTTTACAATATCAATAGTTTGTTTCCAAAGACATATTTGTAAACATTGGATGAGGAAGAGGGGAGGAATGACAGAAAGTGGAGAAGAGGAGGGAAAGGAAGTGCAGTTTTGCAGCTTCTTCTGTAAACCATAATATGCATGGCTTTGGTCCACTAATTTCTGGGTTTTTTTCGGCCACTAACTATTTCTGTTTTGCCAAGAACATGCATTTGCAGGCATTTTACAGGTTTTGGATAAACTCTTCCTCATCAACTTTCTCTTTTCCTGCTCTTTCTGAAGAGCCTCTGTTGGAGTTGTTTTAACCTATTTGTCAGTATTTTTTCCTTTCCTTTTCCTGTGTAATTGAAATTGTCAGTTCCAGAATTTCAGGGAACCTTCTATTTACAACATTCATAGGCTCTGATTCATCATGCTAACTTGAGCCACATAACTTGACACATTCATTAAAATTACACATAAACTGAAATAATTGAACATGTGCTTCACAGAACATTTTCCAAAGCATTTCACCTCACTAAAATATAAAAAGGGCAAGGTTATTGCAACACATACTCAGCACTATTTCCTTGTGTTTGGAGTGGCTCTAGAAGAACCTATGCTCCTTTCAGACAAACACATATGAAGTTTACTTTGAGTTAAATGCAAACAAAATTTCAAACCCAATACACAGCCAGTGGTTGAAGGCTGTCATCCTGAAATGTGGACTTTCATCCAGGGGAAAACTTTCCACCACATCCTTATGTTAAACATTTATTTGCATTTTTTGGAGAGACAATAAGTCTTCCTTTCTGTGATACAAATAATTTATAATTATATTTAGTAGGACAGATGGGATTTTTTAAAAGTTCAAGACAGAATCTGGATGGGATTGAGTGCTGAAGTCTAATCATAACATGCTTTATTCAGTGACAGTGCTTGTCCTGTGAGTACATGACCCAAATCACCACACTAATCTGTTCTTAGAGCATAACACAGATTGCTGTGTACCTTTTTTTATTGATTTGTATTTGTACCAAGCCACCATTTCAAGTGAGATACAATATACTCAGTAAGAAACAGGCATCCTAACATGGTCTTGAAGGCTCTATGAGTCCAGCAATCAACAAGTGCCTGTGAGGTTGTTTCTTCTTGAAAATAAATGAGTAGAAACACAAAGAAAAAGGTGTACAACACACAAGAATGGTAAATATGCAGATATAATCCCTAACTTTTGTAAATCATCACAGGTGCCATAGGTTATGAAACACAATGAAGTCCTGTGCATATTGCTGAATAAATAAAGAGGATTTGAAAATCCAAATAATTTCTAGACACCATAGAGATGTTTGCCTACTGCTCTTATATTCCACTCAATCATAAGCCTTACTTGTAGATACTTTCAGGGCATTTAAAAAGTATTTTCCAACTAGAATATATTCCAAGTTTCTGTTGTGACTGTACAAGTATAAAGAAAAGAAAAACTTCAGCAACATAGACAAAAATGCAATCAAGAAATTCAAAGCAAGATTTGTACTCCCCCTCCCCACTTAGCACTCAAGAGAGGAAACCTGACTGTTGAGAGGGGAAAAGCAGCTCTATCATGTTTTATTTATATATTTATTTATTTTTTAAAACCTTTACTAAGAAAGGGAATAATTTAATACCGGGAAACATACAAAAGAAAGATGACCACTGATACTATATGCAAGTAGAGCATACTCAGGTAACTTGACCTATATTTTTAAATATATATATATTTTCTGCCATTGACTGCCAGTACAAAGGCTCTGGTCCTGCAACTGGAGATTTCTCATTGAAGTTCCAGGCCTGTGTGGAACCCTCCTGGCACCAGGATCTGCAGACATGCTCTGGAGTGGGAGACAAAGTAACTGAGCAATAATATCTCTATGGATGGGTTAATTGAACTTTCTGGATCCAATGACCAATACACTGAGTGTTTAAAAACAGCTGAATAGAGCAGCTGTACAAAGCTTGCCTCTTTTATCTTGTTAGATTTATCAGCCTTTTTTTTTCTTTTTTTTTCATTTATGGCTTGCAAATTTTAAAAGTGAGCAAGTATTCAGGATTTTATTAATCAAGGGAAACATCCAGAGATATAAAAGAAGTGAGGGTAAAAACATAAGAATGAGGTGAAATATTATAGAAGCTTTGAACTTGAAAACATTTTTTGTTGTAGCTGAATGCCTTGGCAACAAGCCTTGTGTACCACCCACATGGGCAGTTGAAAATGCAAATGGTAAGGATGCAAGGACATTTTCAAACACATTTTCTCTGTCATGTAATTTGTTGTGAAAGTATATATTACAGGAAAAATAATATTTTAAGCAATACTAAAGTAAAAAATCATGTAAGGGAATAAAACTGTTCAATAAAGCTGAAAGTAAAGCGGTTTGTACTTAACATTGTCTTCTAGGGCTGTGCCAAAGTGGTTTTGTTTTTATCTGAATTTGTTTTGTTCATTTTGCTATGTTTTTGAGATATTTTGAAACCTTTTGAAAGAGTCCTGCCTTCCAAAGTGGGAAATCCTGTTAGTGAAGAATATCTCAAAAGAAAAAGGATTTGAAGTGCACATGAAAGGCACTTGAAGTGTGACTGCTTTACAGGCTTACAGATCATGTCAGGTGAAACCAGGCAATGTTTAACAAGGTAAGCAGCCGAACCTTGTGGGTGGCCCTCCATGGCTCCCGCCAGCTCTGAGAAATAGAATATTCTTGTCAAGCCTCTGGATTTCAGGTTATCTAATTTGTTGTGCTTTTTCTTTTCAGTTTCCTCGGGTGATTTTTTATTAGAAGCAATGGTCAGTCATTCTCATTTCCACCTCAGACAAGTATTTTTTTGATTTTTTTTTTCCTCCAGCTAGACACATTCAAAGAGAATTCATGTAAGAATGTCACTGACGTTTTAGTTACCCTCTTTTATGTAAACTACAATTACTTTCTTGGGAGACTCTCAGACTAATAGGAGTTATGTTAACCCTGCAGTGTTCCTTACAAGGCAATAGGAGAAACATCAGCCCACTAGCAATCTCAGCAATGGCATCTCACATACAAGACTTTCTTGGTACTCAAAGTCTGAGAAACAGTCAACAAGATAGTGTAAACACTGTTTTTAGTTCAGGAAGTATCAATATGCATTTTTCTCCTAAAGAGTGAGCAGTCTGGGGTATTACTTCTGGTAGTACTACTGCTAGTACTACCACCTTTATCATTTAAGAGTAAGGCTTGCTGTTCTAAGACAGTTGGTACCATTCAGCTGGGTAATCAAAAATGGATCCTGAAGAAACAGTATGAAAAGCATCACGTAGAGTAGTACTTTTCCTGGTATACAATCCCAGCAGCCAATGTTTTTCTCTAAATTCTGATGCCTTACCAAAGCCGGTTATCCTGGCACTCAGGACTTGTTTCCTGAGAGGTGCTGAAGATCCCCATTCTTCATATAAGTCAGTTTGGGTTTAATACAGCATAACTATGTAGTCAGCTAGAACTAATAATTTTTATCATGAACTGTCATTAGACCATGAAGGAAATAAGTAAAATGTCTGCTAAATCTGAAAAACTAGAGCTAAGATCCAGTTTGAAAACAGCTGTACCTTGTCCCACTTGATGATTCCTATGGAGCCTTTTCCCCCCAAAAAACTAGTAAGTATGGGGGGAAACCCTTCCCCACCCCAAATAACCAAAACCCAGCCAAAATAAAACCCAGCCAAAATAAAAAAAACCTAAAAAAGCTTAACTTTCTATCATCTGGAACACCCTGAATGTAGGAGAGAAACCAAACCCAGATCTGATGCTTATGACCTTGCTAAGATATGCTATAAAAATTTGGTGTACTATTTGACTTAACTGTTGAGTTCTTCCTGGTATAACATTTGATCAGGAGCTACATCACAGTGGAGATATTGCTGGATTGGATAATGAATTTTGGACTTTTTTATGTGAGCACGACATCTAAGCAAAGCCATTATTTTTCCTTTAACAAGTAACCAAAAGATTTTTTAGTTGCAACTCGGTCTTTCTTCATCTTGTACAGAGCAGATTTTTTCAAGGTCACTGGGGACTTAGGCCCTTGAGTCTTGCCTTTCCAAAATAGTTTCAACTTAAAAAAGCCACTGAGGAGAAACAAGTGAAATTGAAATATCATTTCTGAGCATGAGACCAACACCTCTATTATTTACAAATATTGCAATGGATTTAATGTTAAAACCTTGCTTTTACCTATAGGAGTCCAGATAAAACTGCCAGCTGATTTCATTTTTACTTTGAATGGTAATGTCTTTGAATGGTAAATTAATTTATTTGAATAGTAATGTCTAGATTTTAGATACAGTAAGGTAGTACTTAAAATGAAGAGTTCTCAGATAACCTTTGTTCCACAGAACCCTTGAGTAATCCTGAAAAAGCTGTTTCTTCCATCCTTCTTCACTGTAGAAATTTGTCCTTCTGATAACGGGACCAGTGATGTTAAATTTTGCCTTCTCACCGCGATGAATCCAGGATGGAGCAGTCATGTAGTGTGGGGGTCATACTACAGAAGAGGCTGCAAACACATTTTACTTTAATTACATACCTGATTGCAAGTGTATGTTCTCTGTCTTGTGCACTTGTAATATCTCTGCCATGAAGGGAAGAAGTGGATGAAGAATTCATTTCATGAAGGATTTAGAACAACAGGTAGCTGGATCTCTAACTGTCTTGAATAGTAAACAGTAAATGGCCTAATGCAGTGCAACAAATTAAATTAATTCCTTTCATGTGTATTGCCTACACCTAGCCTTTCTTTTCTCATTTAAAAGAAAACAGGTCTAATACCTCCAATGTAAAACAAAACCATATATCATAGTTAATTAAGTAATTGCTCTAAATTGCCATAACTAACAGATGCCTGCCTAGGTATGTTCATATTGTGAATCCACAGAAAAGGACATAAGGAATTAAGAAGATGCAAATGGAAGAGAGATCACTAGATGAATTACTTTACTGAAAATATTGTAATCGGCCTCTCATACAAGAATGGATACTTTAAAATTCTGGAGATGATAAATTAAGAACTTCATTAATTTAGGTCTTTACCCTTGAAGGAAATGCCTTTTTATATATACATACAATTTTTTCCCCTTCCTCCCCTCCTTTCTGCTCTCATCTTTTTGGCTGTAGACATACAAAGCAGTATCATTGTGATCCAGGATTTATTTGAAGAGATTTCATCTGGAATGGAGTCAAGCAGAGCAGTGGCAGGGGAGCTTTTACAGATTATGACCTGTAATCTCGTTAATACTCTGAAACACAAAGACCAAATGTTGAGTAATTTTGGGAAAGACTACAGCCTATGTGGCTACATGCCCTTCTGACAAGACATCCTGGAGGCCAAGATGAAGCCAGCTTCTCGAAAGTCCAACATGAGATAAAATGCTGCTTATATAACTGACACTTAAATGTAACATTTTCAACAGGAGCAACATAAACATTAAATCCCAAGACTATCTCTTTAATCTCTGCCACCTTGCACAATGATTTCCTTCACAACAAAGGAATGTTCAAGACTTAGTGAAATATAATTTTATCCAGTACTGCTAAAGACAGCAGGTCAGTGGCCATTAAAAGCAAAAGCTTTTAATATCTCTTTTGGAGTTCATCAGACAGTTAACTGGTTTACTGAGGCTGGCTCAGGTCCTTAGCTCTTGAGTAAATTTCAGTCTCTCATGAAAACCTAATTATAGATATAAAAGGTACATTTAGCATCTTGAGCTTGAAAAGCTAGAACAATGTCTAAAAAAAGTGCTGTGGCTTGATCAGAAGTTTGTCATTACTGTCAAATGAAATGCCAGCAAGATTGTTATGGTTTGTAAGTAGCTCCTTATGCAGGCCATGCTGAAGAAATCTTTCCTGGGGTGGGTGTATATTTTTAAATGGTGCAGAGGCTCACTTGGAAAGGCCTTCTGGCATGACTTCTTGGGAAGAAGTGGCAGAGCAGCAGTAGCTGTAAGGTGGTCTATCCTTACATTAATTCTTTGGTACTCTCATTCATCACAGAATCATTGAATACGCTGTGTTGGAAGGCACTCATCAAGATCATCAAGTTCAACTCCTGGCCTTGCACAGGACACTCCAAGAATCACATCATGTGCATATGAGCATTGTCCAAACTCTTCTTGAATAGAGACAGGCTCAGTGCTGTGACAACTTCCTTGTGTAACCAGTTCCAGCTCTCAGTTATGGTCTGGGTGAAGAATCTTTTCCTGGTATCCAACCTAAACCTGCCCTGGCTCAGCTTCGTGCAGCTTCCTCAAGTCTTGTCCCTGGTCACAAGAGGGAAGAGATCAGTACCTGCCCCTCTGATTTTCCTCACAACCAAGATGAGGTCTCCCTTCAATGTCCTCCTTTCCAGGCTGAGCAGACCAAGTGACCTTAACCATTCTTCATAATGCTTCCCCTCAAGACCCTTCACCATCCTTGTGACCCTCAAGGAATGGGCATGGAGCTGAGTCAGGGAAGTTTTATGCTGGATATCAGGAAAAGTTTTTTCCCCCAGAGGGTGGTTGGGCACTGGAACAGGCTCCCCAGGGCAGTGATCACAGCACCAGCCTGTGAGAGTTTAAGAAGTGTTTGGACAGTGCTCTCAGGCACAGGGTCCTACTCTTGGGGTGTCCTGTGCAGGGCCAGGACTAGGACTTGGTGATCCTTGAGGGTTCCTTTCAACTCATCATATTCTATGATTCTCTCTGAGGAAAGCCTCTTAAAACCTCTTTTTTTTTTTTTTTTTTTTTTTTAATTGAAGGTAGTTTATAATTTTAAACATACAGTACTTCTCTACTGTGGAAGTTCAAAAGCCAGACAGAAAGCCTTTTGAACTCGCTGAAAGCCAGTAGCCATGTACCTGAAGCCAGATCTTGTTGGAAAGCTAAGCCACCTTCTGGTGGCAACCCTACCTATAGATTCAGAGAAAATCTTTCCTTAATTTCTGTTTTGCTAACAGGTTCACTTTATTATCTACTTCTTTCAAAACTGTAAAACTGATTGAAATTTTTAAAAAGCAGGAATTTTTTTTTTCTTCTTCTAGTCTATGAATAATATCTAGGGAAAATGAATTGGATTCTTTATTAAATTTTGGACATAGTAACTAGAAAGAATCACTTCTTTCTGTCTTTAGTAAAACTGGATATAAATTAAAACCATGTTTATAAAGATATACTTGATTGTTGTAAATGAAGCAGTAAAAAAAAATAAAATTTAATGGATCTAAAAATATTATTTATCAAGATGTCTTACTGCTCATTTACTGGCAAGAATAAACTTTTCCTTAAGGAAAATAAAGTACAAATGCAGAACAAGACAATATTCAATGGTACAAATCCAAGCTTCCTGTGTGCTCATTTAAATCATTCCACCCTGAATTCAGTCTTTCCAGTCTCTGTGCTTGTGGTAGTAGAGTTTTCTGGCCTTCCTTTAGTTTCTCAGCGTCTTTGTGGTAATGGTTGTGCCTAAAAAGGGAATGAAATGTTCCAAGTGACTTCACACAAACATGCCTAGGGCCTGATCCAAGTCTATTGACGAGGCTGGAGCCCTTCCATTTGCTTCAGTGAGCTTTGAATTGGATATTTTATAAGGATGTTGCCTCCTGGCTTCCTGATACGATAGACATGCACAAAGAGGCCATATTTGCACTGCTCCTTCTTTTGTACCCTATTGAACAGTACCTTCGTATCTAGCTTGCTCTCACCATAACTTACTGTCTTACTGAAAGAACCATTTTAGGTCTTTTTCTTCAATTTAGGTCATTTAGGAATATTGTACTAACTGTGCTATCTTTCATTTCTTTTTATAATGAAATAAGATTTGATTACTTTCTTATCACAAATCTAATTTCTCTACATTTCCTCTGCTATTATTTCTCTTTGCTAACAATAATTTTTTTCTCCCTCCAATTCAACATAGTTTATGAAAATGCTTAGCTTTATTTATTGAGTAACTGGGGTTCTGAATGAAGTAAAACAAGGCCTTGTGTAATACAGATTTCTGTGGTAATGTAGGTTTCTCTCTGCCATTGACTGTGATGCTTTTTATCAATACCTTGTGTATACAGACATCCAGGTTGTCATATCAAGTGATAACTATCTTCAAAATCAAAGTAATCTGAATTTTATAAAACCTAGTAGTAAATAGAGCTTAATATTTTATCAGAATCCAAATGTAGTACAGCCAGCACTATAAACTTCACTTCATGTTCCTCCAGACAGTTTCTTACAGACTTCCTTACCTTATCAAATAAGGGCATCAGTTACTCTGTCAACCATTAAATTTTACTAGTTTTGCACTCACAGTGAGTATTTTGTATGACTATTTAGTCATCTGAATGTTTAGTGGCCCTGTTCCTCCACTCCATGGCATACAAAGTAGTCACTCTTCACGTTCTGAACACTTTAGAAAGCTGAAATCCCTTCCCTTCCCTTCCCTTCCCTTCCCTTCCCTTCCCTTCCCTTCCCTCAGCATGTGTTACTTTATCAGGAATTAAAATACATAAATACGGAAATTGTACAATTTCACAGCTTAACTCTTTTGTTTCTGCTAGAGTATCAGTCATCTTAAACAAGCAGCTCAGAAGTGCTCACATATTTCAAGTATTCTCTTTTTGTTTTTCAGTCTTTCCCAATATAAATTTCATTGTGCCTGTCTGCTTTAATTTTTATGTACTTTTCCTCTACTTTCTTTGAAGAAATTATTTTAAAATTGTTTTTACTGTACCTTATACAGTTTTAAGGCATCATTTTAATTTCTCTTACAATTATGACAGGCACTTAGCTCAACCTTGTTCTTTTTAAAGTAAACCAGAGTGCAAGTGGTGCATCCAGAAGGTTCAGGAACACCACTAAGCTCACGTTTCTCAATGTACAGGTAGCTCACCTCTGTGCCAGAGTGAGACCAAGCCTGGAACTGCCCCACCAGGCAACTGGGTTTCCATGTGAAGACAGCTCAGGAAAGCAGCTGTAACATATCTGAAAATACTCTTGATGAGCACACAGGATAAAATACCTTGTCTGTTAGACTGGCTTTATCCTTGGTATTACAGAGACCACTTTTATTGCTAAATTACATCACTTGGTTGAAATGCTTTCTGTCTTCTCTGAGTTTTGGGTTTGGGTTTTTTCTCCCCTTTAAGTTCTTTCCATTTTCAATTCCCACAGCAACATGTTGATTCTTGTTTAAGTTTTATTCCATCCTTCATCATGAATTCACAAGGCTGCCTCCTGAACCTCATGCTCTGATTATTTTTTTTATTTTCAGGAACAAGTGAACTAATATGTTTTGATAAAAGTGACATTTTGGCATAGTAGGCTTCTTCTCAACTTGCAAATTTGAAGTCTTCATTTTGGCCTTATTCATTAGATCCTAAAATCATTCCTCAGCTAAAATTTTCATAGAATTCCAAGAGAACTATCTCATAATTATGACTGTCATTTCAGTTTTTTTTGGTGGCTTTCCATTGCAAAATTTTACCTGACTGATGAAGAAAGTGGGATGTTTTTACACCATGTTTGTTTTATATTGAAAAAAAAGAAAAAGAAAAAAGAAAAAATAAAAGAAAGAAAAAATAAAAGAAGCTGCTTTCCAGCTTTGTTTCTTTTTTTCAAGTAAAAAAATTTAAAATAATTTAATTTCTTATTTTATACACAGAGCTACTAGTAATATCATTAGGAAATACACATCCATTTAAGGAGTAGTAGTTTTTGTTTTTTTTTTTAAATAATGAAGACACCTGGTACATTAGATGAAGGAATAACTGAAATAAACTCAAGGAACCTTGGTGAATAACTTTCAGTCAAAAAACCCTGAAGTGGCAAAGAATGGTTGTGAATCTTCAGAACCAACAAACAAAACAAATCAAAAGCAAAAGGCAAAACCACAGAAGATTGAAAGCACTCTGTTTCTAATAGGCTTTCTGAGCATGAAAGCTCTCTTAAAAACATCAGTCACAACTGCATGGGCAACCTCAGGGGTTAACTGAACTTAAGCTCTGGAATCACAGAGCACAAACCAGAGTCTAAACTTACCTGACGTTGAGAGGGGATATTGCACCTTCTTGTAAATGGTGGACAAGCTCTCCTGGGGTGGCCCATTTCTTTCATTCTTTGAAGGCAGAAAATATCAAAGTATATAGGAGGCATTAAAATAATAAGCCTTTAGGAAAGAAACATTAGTTGTTGTAATTGTTCTACAAATTATTGTAGAACATGCTTCCTCTAGATGTGAGTAGAGTTCTCTTTACAAGTAATTTAACTATCAGTGAGAAAAAACCCCTGGTTTTCTGGTAGCCAGTTTGGCTGACTCCCCCACCATCAGCAGATGCTCTTGCTCAGGACACAAGTCCCAGCTTTTTTTATTTCATGTTCACACTATGTGGAATAGCAGGACTCTGATCTTGAGTTCTCATTTCTCTGGGCAGAGCTCCAACTCTAAGCTCACCTCATGCATCTTATGTGTGGCTGCCAGGCAGGTAAAGACAACTGTCCTTTTGAAATTACAAAGCAGATTTAGCAGCCTGTGAATACCTTGTTACTGAGACTGATACACCCTCCTAATTTTTGGCACTGCTCCTTGGAGGAAAAAAGTAATCATGAAATACAGTAGGGATAATTACCAAATTGAGAAGAGAAAGCTTTCAGATGAGCAACAGGCATATTTTGGAGGAGGGAGAGGGGAGTGTTTGCTATTTTTAATTACAGCTCATTAGACACAGAGAATCAGCTCTCAAATCAGTGGGGAGACTGGCATTACTTCAGTAAAAGTCAAATGAAACACCAAAATATCATATAAATCGAAAGTTTCTTTGCTCTGTTTTGAATTGTTTTCCTCTACAAATCTGCTTCTCTTGGCTGCACCACTTCATCTTATAAACACAGCCTAAGTCAGATCTCTAGAGGGAAACATCTGATGCTGAAGATCCAGCACCCATACCATGAATTTTCTACTGTATATCCACCTAAAGGATGGGAAAATGATTCTTTCAAGCTTGCTTTAGTCTGGTGCTGTACATCAGAGGTGTGTGATAGAGCTCC
The DNA here is from genome assembly GCF_017590055.1 of Onychostruthus taczanowskii. Classification (NCBI taxonomy): domain Eukaryota; kingdom Metazoa; phylum Chordata; class Aves; order Passeriformes; family Passeridae; genus Onychostruthus; species Onychostruthus taczanowskii. The sequence continues at coordinate 14,881,013 of NW_024496525.1, read as the reverse complement.
TATATATTAGAGCATTGGGTCATAAGCTTAAAAATGTTTTACCTGAGAGCAGTGCAGGCTGTGTCCTTTCACATCACCTGCAATGTGAAGCAAAGTCTGGAAAGTGGAAATCATAACCTACTGCTAAAAAACATGCTTTGAATACAAATGAAAATGGTAGTGTAAGTATAAATCATCTTAAATATGATGGATCTTAAATATGAATGGAGCAGCAAATTAAGGCTATGAAAGTTGTAGGCAAACTTCTGCAAGAAAATTGTCAGCAACTGGGAGAGGTATGGCAGCTAATTTTTGACCAGAAAGTGGGTAAGTGGCAGCATAGGAATCTGTGGTACAAATCCCACAATCATATCCATAAAGATAAAGAACTCATTAAGTGAATCAATGGTGATACCACATCCCTGAAGTATATCTCATTGTAATGTAAACACTACTAACTGCAGATTTGGTGTACTTTGGTCACTAAGAGTCTGTCATAGGGCAGTGACTACAGAAAACTTCTTATGCTATTGCAACCTCATGTTTTATGTCCTTATGTTAGCATTCTTTTGAGTCCCTTTTTTTCTTTATCATATATTTCTCCGTTTATTTAAAATGTGGAAGTTGATGGATTTGGTGTAAAATTGGATTAATTGAGACTCCATTTAGATTCTACTCTATGGTATGATGAAATTCCAACTAGTCTAGCACTGTAATTAATTAAAAACCTGTTTAAGACATAGAATGGTATTTCTCAATTTCTAAATTGCCCATCAAGAGTATTGCATTAAATTTTGATGTTTTCATGCGGAAGTAGTACTAATGTCTATAATAAAATGCCTTTGGATCTGAGTTCAGAGGGTGATTGTGAGACTGAAAGGAAATGAATCCAAGTGATATATAAAATGTAAATCTTCACATGTACATTAATTCTGACCACTTGTAACCTTTGTGTCTCTCCTTCACACCTTTTCCTTATGTCTCTTTCTTCCATCACTTTCTCATTTATGTGAAAGGCTCTGCTATATGCAAATGACACAAGATTTCTCTCTGAAGAAAGAACTTTCTTTACAAATTTTTTTCAATTTTGTGTAGACTTTTTTCAACCCTGTGTAGCTAAGATATTCCTCATCATGTGTTGGCTCAGATTTCAGAAAGATGAGAAGTAGCAGAAAGGCTAACACAAAACTATATGTCTACACAGAGCACTGGTCCAGTAATTTTTGGGGACATAACTCCATAATACCCATCTATGAGAATTAATTGCAGGAAAGATTATGCTGTGCAGATGCTATTAATCCACTGCCATCAAGAGTGCAATATTCTTGCCACAACCAAAAAGGGATCAATAAACATATTTGAAACCAGACTCAGGGTTGGCTTTTTTAGCTACAGTTTCCTCACAAAACCCTTAAGCAAATAGCATCTTCTAGGCTATGCAAAAAGAGGGATCTGACATGAGTTAGTCTGACTTCTTGTTCAAAGCATTTGAAAAGGATTAATTTAAGTAATGTTAATGCAAGGAAATACATTCAATAATTGTTGCTCATGTTTACACTCCTTCTCTTGAAATTCCAGCAGAAATATAAAGTGCCTAGCACCCGAAGAACAATATTTGCATGAAATAATTATTTTTCCACATGAAAGAAAAAAAATGCTCTGTAGAATTAATGGTATTACAGAGTGAGCAGACAACATGATGAAACTGAATAAAGCTTATGGGGCAATGACAGGCATTGATTGCATGTGTTGCAGCAAGATGATGCAAAGTTCAGCTATTCTTTTTTGGGCCTCCCCTCAGAGTACAAAGTAATAATTTTACTCCTTTGAAACACAGATAACCCAACTAAGATTTTCAGGAAGCTTTGAAAGGAAACAGATATTTATTGTAGGGACTTTTGGTAGAGGTAAGAAACATCTTATTGGAGGAGGGAATCACAGGGAAGTTATTCTTCACTGTGTACAAATAAAGCAATATATTAAATTATTTTCATTTAATTTTTTTCTCTTAATATATCTTTGATATAATAAGATAAGCATTGGTCTTTGATGCACTAATTGAAGTTTTCTGTTAGTTTCTCAAGTGATAGTCATGCTTTGAGCATGTCTATAGATATATGCCATGCTGTAAGGGAGCCAGTGCACACTTAAAACATTAAAATCTTTTACTAACTTCTACAGCTTTCCCATTACCTACCCTTCTCAAAGCATGCTATGAATCAAATCATCTATTTTCATGGTAAAGTAGTACTTTTGAAAGGTAATTTAGAGGTTGAAATCTTCTATTGAGCTACATAGCAGAATTACTAATAATTGTCCAATTTTGCCCATTACTACTTGTCCAATTCACTGACTGGATTGACTGTTTTCAGAGCAAAACTGTCATTCAGATTGGAGACCTCTGCAATGGTTACTCTCTTCTTCCTACACTTGAATAAAATACATGATACTCATGTATTTATGAAATAAATATTATTGCTCTCTTCTTTCCTATGGTATTAGTTCAGTTAGCTAAGTCTCCACCTACATGAGTCTCTCTAATATAGTAGCTGTTAACCTGCATTATCACATATTTTCTATCGTAGCTTTAATTTTCTGTCTAGAAAAGGGCTTTGTTGATTTAGATTGACAAAGAAGATATCAGTTCTTTTCATTTGTTGCATTGACTGTGGTAAGGCACCAGCCAGGAAGTGGAGCTACATCTGTCATTTATAGACACAATAGATCTACAGAGTCTGTGTAGATTCCCACTAAGTGAATTTAAGGTACCATCAGCATGCAGTTCTCAGAAGTAGCTGTGTCACAGCTCTTCTGTTGTGGGTTATTCTCATTAATGACAAACTAATAGCATGATAAAAATATCTGGGAAATAATATTAAGAGAGATCAGAAGCCATTTTTGAGCTCTATGACATAGATTTAATGGGAGAAAAAAGATCCTTAAGTCAGCGGACTTCAGATGTACAGAATAACACAAAGAGTTTATACACATGTGCAAATGCCAAAAAGGAGAAAACTATTTTGAACAAATAATGTTAAATCCAGAAAAATTTGCATAGTGTATCATTCCACTAATATTTTCTCTGAGAAAATGACTATGTGAGGGGCTAATCCTGTTCTCTACATGCACAAACTCCCTTCAAGTCAGTGAGAGTTTTGCTGGTGTTAGAACTGCCTGATTAGTACCCAAATTTATTCAGATTTACAGTTTGAACTTACTCCTAATCTTTCCAGCAAAAATACAACACTTAGTGGTCCTGAATTCAGTGAAGACATCCACATAGACAGATTCTTATTTACAGCCAGAGTGATTTACAGGGGCAGAGACTAAATCTGCCATTAAGATTGTTGACATAGCCTTCCTCAAAAGCAGGCCAAGAAACATTAACGTAAAACTCTCTTCTTATTACTGAGTGTTGTTTATAGCTGTTCTGTCGGTTGCTCACCTCATATAGATTCAGTACAACTGCTCATGAATTCATTCCCCAATGCCAATTTTTGTGCTTTATTTCCCTTTCTGTTAAAGAGGCCTAACTGCAGCAAAGTAAATATTCTTCTGGTACTGGGAATATCAAATTTATATACAAATTCCATGAGAAGCTTTTACATATAGGCAGGCCATCAGCTTAATAAGATTATAATGCTTGTTTCATTAAGCTGCAAGAGCGCTCCATTTGCAGTGGATTTTTGGACACTGGGACAGTGTGCCATTACACATGAACTTGTGCTCTGAGTAAGAACTTCAAATCAATTTTAAAATCTTTTACAAAATCTTCTTGAATATTCCAGATAGATCTATTCTCTTGGCATTGTCAGAACAAGTGATTAATTAAAATAAAAAAGCAACATACCAAAATGAAACTCCCCACCACATTACTAAAAAAAGAAACTGTAACTTGTTTTACCTGTCCACCAAAACCAGTTTATCTCCTCTGGATAAAATATGCAACTTTGGTGAAGAAATAGAAAGAAAAACCATGAAATCTGGTTTTGAAGAAAATATGGCAATATTTTCAGCTAATAACCTGGCTATATAAATGTACAAATACCTTTTGAATAAAGTCTTTCAAAATAAGGGAGAGTTTATACACCATCCTTCTAAACTGAAGAAGATTTATGATATGTTAGGAAATCATTTTATTCCCCTAAAGACTTGAGAACCATTGGGATGACTGGTCCTCCTTCAAAAGAAAATACCATCCTATCTACAATACCTTTGTGATAAGAGCACTCCTCAAATATGGGAAAAAGTTTAAATTACTCTGCCTCAGGAGACTTGAATCTTCATTTTCAACAGTTTGGCTCATGTTACAACCACAAAACTGCAAGGATTTTGGAAAGGAAATCCTTGTTAGTCCTGTCTATTGAATTATTAAATATTCACAAGGACAAAGACTGCGAACGTAGCTCTGCACCAGTTAAGACACTTGTTGGACTGGATGTAGTACAAGAGAACTGGGTTTAAATCCTCAGTCTTTTTCATTAAGAGTTCAATGAAAGCAGACATTCCCCCCTGGATTTTAAAGCTGTACTTTCAACTCCTAGGGAATTTGAAACAAAACCACCTTCAACATTCAAGTTAATTCCAAGCATATTCTAACTACAGCATCAACATCACCCAGTATCAAATGCTGACTTAGAAATTTGAATGGCACCGGTGCCTGTGAAGACAAAGCACATTCTTTCTGTTTTCTGACTCCTTCCTGTAAATATAGACCATATATAAATTGTTATTATCAATGACTTTGTTTATATGCAGCCAGGATATTATTTATGATATCATATACCATTATTATAGCTCAGAACAAGCTGGCCTCATAGTTGCTCTCCTCGTATCTTATTATGCTTTTACTTTTCTTGGAGTATAATAAATACCAAACATATCATTGATTCTTTGCATGAAGTCTATATTTGTTGGCAACATATTTACTTTTATCCCACTGCAAGACATTCATTCCAACAACAGTAACTCCTTCTGGGTGCAGAGTAACCACTTATATTGAATTTTGTGAAATGAATTACTTTTTAGAGAGTAATGTATAATTAGAAAGCTAATGTAAGATGCAACCTCTGTATTTAAAAACTACTGTTGCAGCTAAAAACCCAAACCAACTTGAGTACTTCCTTTCTCCAAAGGAAATAATTAAAAGTTAAATCAGAGAAGCGTGGTAAGTTATGCAATTAATTATTGGAAGAGTGTCTGGATCTTGAAAGATTTAGCAAGCACAAGGAAATAATTGCAGGATCTTCATTAGGTTTGATACATTTTGCATAACTTTTTTGCTGTTAAATGAATCATCGCTATTTATCACTCAGATATTTCTGAAGTAATTAAACTACAGCATATCCTGGCTTGGTCCATGATATCCATCCATAATGCTATTTCATAGGTCAAACTGTGTGACAGCCTTGATTATTTCTGATTTATGTCAAGGTAGATGCATGCTTTTTGTATGTGTTCTCCACATCTCTGCTAAGTTTGTACAACATGCTGAGCACAATAAGCTAGGTCATGCCTGCTCTTTAAAATGTGCTTTGCAGAAGATTTAAGAGAAGAAAAAAAGTGGACTAAGTATAGGATTTTTGTACTCATTGCTGGAAGCATGGTCCATATCGCAGTTTGTATTACAGTAGTATTGAGCTATATGTTGAATTTTGCTTAAAACTCCATGGCTACTATGAAGGATGATCTTTAGTTTCAAAAGCACAGAAAGAGAGAGTGAAAGAGGACTGAGGAGGTAGAGCCACAAGCCATATTATCTGTGAAAGTTAGGCCTTGATAATTAAAAGTTTTCTGAGAGCACTGAAAAGCATTCAGATCATCAAATTTAATGACTTTGGGGCGCCTAAATTAGGTGATTCAAGTTTGGGAGCCTAAATTCAATCTACATGACCTAATTTGAGATCTGTCATTTAAATAGGGGCGTTCAGAATTTCTGAAAAAACAACTCTCATGTTTCAAGACTCAAATATAGATTAAGATCCCCAGTTTTGAGACCTACATTCAGTTATTTTGCACTAGATCATGATGTTCTTCCTTTTAGAGCTGCAGAGAATGTGGAGGGAGCCCACAGTGTCTACAGCAGCACTACAGGGGCATTTCTCTATTCAGATCTTGTTTTAGTAAGAATGGATTAGTTTCTGTTGTTTTTTCCCCCTGTTCCTTGAAGTGAAACAAGAGGGTATTTTTTAAGGTGTTTTATGACGTTAGAGGTGTACTGTGAAATTCTGAAATTTCTTAGAAGATACCTATCCAAGAAAAGGGGGAAAAGGCTCTTTTGTCAGTCTTGATAACAAATGCTGTATCTTCAGAGCTTTTAACAGAAATTGTAAACAGTGAGATGAATAGTTGCTGTTGACAGGAAGAACTAGGGTACAATTTTTAGACAAGGCAAGGATTAATAGAATCAAGGAAATGTGGCAATTAAAAGATGGAGGACATTAACATCCACTTAATATCTTTTATTAAACAAGATAGAAAGTTATTATGTCTTAGCTATAAAATAATTTATACATCATAACTGTCATTAGTAACTTGTTGGTAGAGATTCTTGTTCATAGAAATAAATCAGAAAGTTTCTAACTATCAGAAAAAAAATGTTTTGAATAAGACCAGAAATGGAATAAAGTAGTGACAGTTTTGTCCCATTAAAGATAATGTTTTGCTCTCTTCATAAGAACATTATCTGATGTGAATAAATTCAAGAACAAGATGCAATACCTCTAAAGATCTCAATTCCTAGGCTATCCTTGCAACCTGGAGGTTGCCTGCTTTAGTTATGAAAAGCACCTTTGAAAAGCTGCTCACTGGGCTCACAGGGACAACCAGCCTATCCTTCCCACTTTTAGGGATTCTTAAGGGCTCCTCCCAAACTTGAACCTGCTTACTTTATAAGGCAGGCAAAGTTTTCCACTGAATAAAATTTTGGCCTAAAGCTCACTCTAGATGCAAAATTCTGAGTTAGCCATGGGAATAAGCACAAGGTATTTGTCTGCTTAGATTTCAATAATTTATCCTCTAAGGCACCCAATGGATAGCAAGTTTAGCCAAGTAGTTTGAGGGAATGTTTAAACAGAACTTTTTGACGTGTTAAACAAACATTGATGACTGACAGCAGAACATAAGTTAAAGTCATAAGAAAAATAATCACAGAATCCATTCATATGATAGAGAGCTTTCCAAAGGTACATGAAATCCCATCTGAAACTAAACAATGTAGCCCATTATTGCCAGAATTTCTTCTCTTTTCTTAGCCTTAGATATTATTTGACTTGCCACATTTTTAAAAAATATTTTTGCATAGCTGTGAAGTGCTTGGCCATGGCCTGAGCTTCCCCCTATGGGGAAGTTTATCAAGTGACATCTTGATTGTTAACTACTCTGTCAAGATGGGAGTATTTGAAAACTTAATTAATAACTGGTTTTTGTGGTAACTTTGGGAGTTTTATTCTGTATTTCCAGACAATTGCTTTGAAACATATTTCTTAAGTCACCTCTGCTTAGAACTTCTCTTTCCCCTGTCCTTGATCTTTAAAAATGAGGTCAAACTTGAATTTTAGGTCACAGTGGAGAAGTGATCTAAAACAGTGGTTATAATAACCACTTCATTTATCCACCATCTTGATGTTTTATCAAAGAGCTGAGAAGCAATGAGTTTCATACTCGCTAATTATTTAAAAAGACATATAATTTTGATTGACAAATAATTCACCTTATCAATATATGATAACCTGAAGACTTCAGTGTTAAGTCAAAACTTTATTATTTCAAGTTCAAGACCCTAACATTCTAGAACTAGAATAGTTTTTGTATATGTTTTGCCTGGTTCTAAGCGGAATCAAAGCAGTTTAAACTCAGCTAAGATACTTCTAAAAATTGCTTTACTACCACAGCAGTGTCTTCAGAACTCTGAGTAAGCATTAAGGGTTTGTCTTCATGCAACATTTTGTATTTTTACCCTGTATTTGTATTCCAGCCAAGGCAGGAATATGCATGGCTTTGCATACAGTGCAAAGCTCCAGCTTTGCAATGCTCCAGCACCCAGAATGAAGTTGCTTACGGGACCCAGAAATGAAATCGGGTTAGCTCATTTCAAGTGACAGTCAATAAGAAACAGAGGGCAGCTCAAAATGAAAAACAGAAACAGCTTGGTCTTTTCTAGAATCTCACACATCCATGGGTAAGGCTCCTAGGTGTAAAGACAGAAACAGGGGAGGTAGTAAAAGAAGCAAACAAGGACTCCAAACCCTACCCCAAATTCAGATCCAGGTTCTAAGAAGGGCTTCAAAATGTAAAATTATAGGCACTTGAAATTGTCCTTTTAATTTCTGTATTCAATTATTATGCTTTCACTGGCTCTTATGAAAGAGAGGCATAACTGAGGCTGGAAGACTAGCACAGAAGAGATGAGGAAAGCACAGTCCCGTTCTCTTTGTTGCACCTCTTTGCTATAGAAAACTCTCACTGCTTCTTTTGCAAACTTGAGAGAGGTCAAAAAAGAAGAACAAATGTGACCCCTAGAAAATAATGTCTTTCATCCCTCTTGCTCTGCTAAGGATACACTTCTTGTCTTGCAAATGGAGCCGTTTGACAATCATTGCTCTCAGTGTCTGGTTAAGCTTCATCTTTGGTTCTAACAACCACTGCACTTTTGACCTCCCTCTGCTGTCGTAGACATACAGTGGCAAAAAAGGTCAAGGAAGAACTTTTCCACAAAGATTATAGTCTGGCAAACCTTTTCCTCTGGGCAGACTTAGAACATGGATATTGGCCTTATTGGACTGATTTTAAGGAAATTCAAGGTTGCTGCAGTGTAAGCAAAGACTGTCTCTCTCCTACTGTTGCTGTGGAGCCCCACACTAGTCCCCTTTCTGAGACACGCTTTTCTTTACACTTTCTTCCATGTATTTATGGTCAGCTTTCTGTGCCTTTCAAAAGGGAGGGGAATAAGAGTTTTTTTGTTCTCTGCAAAAATATGGGCTTGTCTAGCCATGGTGAGAGCAAAGAAGCCAGTAATGATTGGGACAAGAAAAGTAAGCACACTTTTTGGAGTTACTAAATTATTCAGCTGCCCAGAGTTTATATACAAGCAATAGAAGTACACAGAGTATTAAATATTAAAAAAATTAAAGATTCTGTTTTTACACTAATAAAAAATAAGCCTTTCAGAAATGTCTTATATAAATACTCTTAACTCTTAGGTTCTAAATCCAATTAATAGTGCAATAACTATTTCATTTTTGTCTTAAAAAATACAAAAAGCTTAGTCTTGCAAAAGTGGCCAGTAATTGAAATCAAGGTACTAGCCTATCACCTAATCTAGGAGAATTATTGGAAAGATACACTTAAAGATATTTCCTGTAATAGTTTGGGGTTTTTTTTATGTTGACTTCTAATACACATGGTGTGCTACAAATACACTTGATCTCTGTCATTAGTCAGTACTAAAGGGTATTTTGTCATGTGTCATTACACTGTACATTTAGCAGCTTGAATTGTGAAAAGTATCTAAATTCTGCAAAATCTAGTGTTGGCAGCAATGATCATGAATTGCAATGCAAATTAAAATATATAGCTAGTTAATGTATTATATCATTGATAAATTTATTTAGAATACAAGAATTTATATTTTCTTTTTCCAAAATATTTACAACAGTAGAATGTAAAGATTTAATTCTGAAATAAATTGGTTTAAACCTTCTTTTTCTAACTGAACCTTGAAACATATTTCTATGTCTAGAATGAGATAATGAAAAATAGTAAGTAATATACAACACCAAAGCAAGCTTACCATTCTTAAAATGCTAGAATGCTACTTAGCCAAAAGCATTGACATATGATGAAGTATAGTCTGGATGAAATTACTATAGCATGAGGAAATCACTATGCCTTTTTAAAGCAGACAAAGATTTGTACTAAGCAAAGGCACTTCTTTCAGTGATTTGCCACACTTCAAACAGGTGCTGACCACCTGATTCTTCAGGCAGATTCATCCCACTTCATTATCACTTTCATGAGTTCATATTAGCTGTTTCTGGTTTTCACCTACGTAATGGAAAATTATCTGGCATAAAGATTGGCTTTATGGGGCCACTGAGGTATGTTTTACATCATAACAATGCCACCTGTCTAAGCAGTCTCATCCAGTTTCCCATATTGTATCTTGTGTCACCACTTATTTATTTATATACTGCTTTGACCTAGGGTATAGAAGACCACACTATTCAGCTTCCACTTTTCAACACTGCAGAAGAAGGAATACTCAATGATCTTTCCCCCCTTTCATTCTAACCATTTTCTCTGTGTTGAGAACAGAATTTCCTAATATGCAAAACAAAGCATAAGAGTCTGTAGCCTGCTTTATGGTGTAGGCATTACTAGTAGATGAAGCAGCAAGAGCTCCTTTTTCAGAACCACTATTTAGGGATCCTTGTGCAGGAACAGCTTGGCTTCTGTTCACTAAGATTGTCACAATGAAATTATGGACTTCAGACCTATATTCAAAAATGGATGGGCATAAATGGAAGACCTTTTTACTATGTAGCTTTGTTTCTTTTTGGAATTTGGCTGATGAGAAACATATAATTTGTTTATTTCAAAGAAGGAGTACAGAGGAGGTTTTCGGGGTTGTTTATTTTTACCTTTTAATAAGAAACAGATATTCTCCTAAAAATTACTGCATTATTGTTACTTCTAGTGCAAGGTAAAAATAACCATATAGTCACAAAAGAAGGACTGAGGAAAATTACTCAAATGAGATGTTCATTTGAATGTTTTGGTGTGTTGTCTCATTGGTAATGAAGCATAAGATAAGGACATTTTTATCCCAACTGATGTTTCAGCAAATAATATTGTAAAGATGGTATATTTAAGGGGTAGTTTGTAGATTCAAGTGCACAATTCAATAATTGTAGACATTGCAATAGTTCTCTTAGTAGCCCACACTAAGAGAACCTTGAAAAATGCTTTCCTTTGTTGTGCAGAAGCCATACAAAATATCTCTACTCCATGTGCTGCCTTATATACACCACTTATAAATTTCTACTTTCCAAGGAACTGATCTGTGATTTCATTCTTTCCTATTAAAGACTGTCAGCTGCCATTCACCAGGGTATCTGGGAAGTTTCTCTCACATTTTTAAGCCTTTGTTTTCCAGCTCAACACACATATTCAGTGCTGAAAGTCAGGATTTTCCCCAGAGGCCCATTTTTCCACAACACCAGATCTCTATGTGTTTGTTGCAGACACTAAATAACTGCAGTTCTAATACCTCTAAAAATGTCATGTCAAACTTCTCTTTAGAAGAGCTGGATGAAATCTCAGCTCCTGTTCACAAAAGCCAGGGTTCAGCTGCAGATCTGTTTTGATGAAATCTCAGCCTCTGTTCACAGGTGCCAGTTGCAAAAGGTGAGACAGGGCAAACCAAGAACATTGTTCTGGCAGTGCAAGAGTGACAGGAAGTATGTTCCTGAATTTTTTTGTCTTTGAATAAACTTCATGAGTATACAATAAAAAATAATTATTAGAATGTAGATTTCTAAAATTAGCACAAACTTTCATCATATCATAATTTTATGACGCTTAAGACATACTTTGAAATATATTTCCTTACTGTGTTTACTGTCACAGTAAGAATCAGTAAAGATAAATACTGCTGTTCATGGTTGAAAAAACATTAAAAAAATTTAGTGTATACCATATTCTAAAAGAACCACTTAAATCTTTGTGTGAGGATATATAAGTTGGCTTGCTGTTGAAACTATAATGTTTTTCCCCTAAGAAATTTTTTAAATTAAGAATTCCAGTTGCATGCAAAACATAGTTCCTCTACGGGCTCATGTAAAGACTCACGGAGGAAAAGTCCTGGTATGGAATTGTCTTCAATGAAAAACAAAAAGCATATTTTTGCATAAAACTTTCAAAGCACCATGAAAGTCTAAGACAAATATAATTATTATTATTGGTGTATCACCTCAAACATGTTGTTGTAAATGTCATTATATCAGATGAGTTTGAAAACAGTTTTCCATTTTGCACTTTATTTGACAAGGTGATTCATTGTGTAGAGCAGTTTAAGATGTCAGTCCCTGTGGAAAGAATTGAGTTGTACTGCCATGCTCATGAGCATTCCTCCATCAAAGTATGTGATTAACAAAGGGGTATTCTCCTGAAATATTGTTACCCAACTGGCCTGAACTATGAGTGTTTTCTTTATTGAAATATAATTTATCACAGCCAACTCCATCTAACTAAACATACATATGTTAAATATAACATATGAAAAGCTGGTTATATTATCCACAAAATCATATTTGTGATAAGTTTTTATGCTGCAACACAATGGCTTGTCAAGGAATTTTAAAAATTTGATTCTGACACCACATCTTCATTTTCAATAGTGGAGTGATGAGTAAGGAAAAGATACCCAGACATTTTCTATGCATTTTGTATGCGCCTTGAGTGTGTCATTGGCTCATTTTTTATTGCCTCAGAGAAAGCCAGAAATTTTCTAACTCGCTTTAGCCATTTTTGCACTGAATTTGGGAAATTTCCTCTGTCCTTTCAGCAGACAACAGATTTCATCACAGAGAATTAAGTTTGCTCTCCACTGTCATTCATTTGGACTAACTTCTTCTCTTGGCACAGCTGCCCATTCTGTATTTACACTCCTTTACAATCTCACTAAGCTATTTGACTCAATAATTTAATGACAAAATGAAATTCCACAGATTAATTCTCTATCGTATGAAGGAGTATAGTATCTCCTTCCATCATGTCTGAATTCAGTATCAGTCCATTTCCATAAATGACTTGTTATTATGTGCCTAGGAGAAGAAGACAGATTTTTCTCAACCAAATCGTTCATTATTTTGAATGCTATCAAGTCTATTATGTTACAAAATGCTATCAAATAGTTACAGATATATACTACTGGCATAACTCAACCTTCCCTCTCCTTTTCCTTTTTCCTTTCCTTTCCTTTCCTTTCCTTTCCTTTCCTTTCCTTTCCTTTCCTTTCCTTCTCACATATTTTACTTCTACACAGGCAACATTTGCATTTCCAGATCCAGTATATGATATAGCTGAGGACTAAGCTGCTGATACACTTGCTGCCTTTGTCTTCCAATATTACTGCAGCCATAAAGAGTGGTGAGTGGCACAAAAATATGTACTAATAAGTTACAATTTGACTTTTCTCACAGCTGACAATAATTACTAAGAACATATCCCTCCTCCTCCAAAGAAATCACACAGATACCCCTCCTCCTCTGAGAAGAAACCTCCTCTTCAACACCCTGTGTTTAATGCAATCAAATGTTAATTAACTGACAATGGTACACCTGATTGATATGCTTGGCATAACTGAACAGCAGATTCAGAAAAATGAGTATTCATGAATAGTATCACTTTACACTTTCAATAACAAGTCTAGCAATAGAGATAAATCTCTTTCAAAACAGTGTATGCTCCTATTATTCTACAAATACTTTAACCAGAGCTAGCTCCCATCAGCCATCCTTGAAGCTCCACCTCCTCCTCTGCTTCTCTCGTCTTTTTCTTTTATCAGCCAGCATGACATTTGCCGATCTGAATCCTCCCTCCAGTCTCCTTGGCACAGCTTCAGCATCATGCATCTCCAGTAATATTTGTACTCTAAAATTACTGAGTTATACTATTTCCATACTGAGTTATACTAATTCTAACTTCATATTTTAACTTAGCTAATTCACCCACTCTCCAGAAATAAAATAATACTGCTTGCTATTGCAAAGGAAATTTCATTCTTAAAGCACAGAAGCACTTAGGAATTCCTCCTGCCAGCCACTTTCTCTTCACTCCAAGCCACTGTGGCTCTGGTGCCACTTGCTCACTCTTTAAAGCATTACCTTTAAATTGTCTATTACAAACTTAAGTTGCAAATCCCTCATTTACTTTCTGAGTTGTGCAAGAAGAAAAGGTATGAATGGAGAAATGTTCTGCTTGGAGGAGCAGGGGATTAGATGCAGGAATATATAAAATCAGCAGCAGCAGGTATGAGAAACATGTTGTCATTTAAGGCAAACTCCTTACAGAGGAAGCTTTCTTTAGTAGTCATATTAATAGCTGAAAATTGAGGTCTATGTGCATGAAAAGATATTTCAAGGCTTTGCCTCCAAAAAACATGGCCAAAAGCAGCACTGATTGGCTCAGCTGGCACAGACAGCAACCCTACAGAACTATGACCTCAGGGTTTTTTGATTCATGCAACCATTTCAACCATTGAAATGGCATTTCCACAACCTTTTCAGCACTTTGAAAAGCCCTACTTTGAGGTAAGTAAAGCAAAAACTGTAGAGATTTGTCTAATATCAGTGTGTCAGGATAAATAATGATCAGTTAATAGAAGTATAATAATGCTACTCAACTTGGAATATTCTTGGTCAAACTACTGGCAGGGACTGCTAGAATTTATAGAATGATTGTTTTTTTGTTTTCTTTTCCTTTTATAATTTTTTATCTACCATTGTGCATTATTTACAATCTGAGTGCTAAAATTTCTTTTTAAAGCTTGTTAGAGGCAGATGTTTCCCAGCCCAAATTTGGTCCACTTCCTTAGGAAGAAACAACAAAATCCATGGCCTCCAAAGTGAATTCTATGTTCAGGTTTTTTATTCAAGAGCTACAGAATAGGAATTCAGGTATATATGCACCACAGCCTGTATGAGAAATTGACATACCACCTTGCCTAAGGGCATGTTATTTTCAGTACTACTTATCTCCCTGTGAAAAAAACCAAAATATTTTGAATATATGGTTGATTTTCACTAGAAGTTCTTCCAAAGTCTGATTTTTTTCATTCTGTAAATGAAGTGCATCAAGAATGGTTTGTCTTTTTCACTGTTTCTTGAAATCTTGTCAAATATGCTTTTCCCTGTCACTCTAATAAAGTTTGGAAAATACTACAACTAGATCCTTGTTGCATTCAAAACACCCTTACACTAATTGCAAGAAAGAAAAATGTTTAAAATATTTAATGTGTTTTTAAATTTATTTTCCCTTCCACTTCCAGAATGTCACAGAGGCATGGGCTTAACCTAAGGCAGATGTAAAAATATTTACTTATCTAACTGTTCTTTCCATACCATATTTAATTTAATTTTAATTATTGTATAATTTTATAATTCTTGTAAATGTTAATAACTAGTTTGACAATAACTATGATATCACAGTAATATTTGTAACCTCAAATTACTGATTTATAAAATTCTAACTTCAGTTTTAACTTCGCTTATTTCTCCATTCACCAGAAATAAAGTAATACTGCTTTCTAGTGCAAAGGAAATCCCATTTTTAAAGCGCTGAAGCACTTAGAATTCCTCTAGTACACAGACTTAAGTGATGCCAAGTTCACTCATGGCATAGTCCTTAACACATTTCTAATATCAGAGATGAACATGTATTTACTGAGCAAACAGTGGTCATTTGAAAAATGTAAGTTTTTCAGGTTGGTAGAAAAGGCATAAAAGACAGGGCAACTCTGAAAAATCAGACACACAGCACTGAAGGCAATAGATCAGATGTCATTTGTTGGCCAAAACCCCTCTCAAAGTGATGCTATTATTAGGAATAAGATTGTTATAACTTGTCAGTGGAGGAGATTGACTTGGCTAAGAACTTGACATCCCTGTTAATCCTCTTGAGCCAAGTACAGTCTGGCCTAAACATTAATAACCCCTTTTCTGTGCACAATAGCACAGAAAAATTTACAACATTGTTCCCAATGTCTTCTGGCCAAATAAAAAAGGACCACAAAACCAAAAGCAGACATCTTAGCAGATACATGTTATTCAAAATATGTTGTTTTCATCAACACAGGGGAATTGCAATGAAATGCTAAAATATGTGGTGTGGAAGGCTATGTCCTCTGTGCTTCCTGTTACCAAGGAGGAAGGTCAAGATGTTGTCTAAATGACAGCAACTCTTTATTGGAGTTCACTGCAAACCAAACAGGAACAATTTGAGAATATTTTCATGTGTTAGCATGCTGATGTGTACACATGTATACAATGAACAGCACAAACAACTGTAAGAACATGGAGACACCACCTGACTTTCTTACCAGTACATTGGTACAGATGCACTGTATCACTAAAAATATTTTACTTACCTTGGGAAAAATGCAAACCATTAAGTGAGAAAGATTGGGGACATAGCTTAGAAGACTATCCATACTTAAAACTAATGTGATTGAAAAAAACCGCTTTAAACTGCAGTCCCAGGCATGCATTTTAGCACTAGTGTTAGTGTGCACTCCCTTTGCTTAGAGCTGGAGAGCTCTGGCTCTCTGTGGGAGAAATGTGAAGTAGGCAGGAAAAGGAGATCCATGTGTCAGGGCCATTGCTGTCAAATGGCCTCCTCACACATTGCAGATGTTGTTCAAGCATGAGCTTGTGTGTGGAATAAAAAGCAGCCTGTGGAACTTTAGTAGGGAATAAATTCTGCAGAAAGCTTGCAGCATTCCTCTCTGCCACAAAAGAATTTCACCAGCAGGATTGAGTTCTATACAGGATTCTCTGCATGGGCTGATCTTAAGGTACTCTTGGTATATCAACATTAGTTTTACACCATACCAATATTTTCCTTTAGGAAATTGCAATAAGTTCTAGCACAATATGGCCATAAGCATGACTTACACTAAGAGAGGAAACAGCCTAGTGCAATACATATATGTGTGTGTGTATATATATATATATATATATCAGTGTTTCACTTAGAAATCCATTTTTATTGACAACAAAGTCAATTCTGAGAATAAAAATTGTAAAACAGTAAATTTTATAGCCAAAAAAGTCTAAAAATGGTAACTTTATCTCATGAGACCAAATAATATAGATCTGGGATTACTAGTCAAATTAAAATGTTCCAATCTCTCAGAGAGAAACCACAGAAATTTGAGTTGTGACCATACAGTATTCCAGATATTATATGATGAATATGTGGTTTATTGATTTGACAAGTAATACTGTTTTCCCCCAGGAAAAAAGTGAATTTGTGGCAAACGGCCTAATAGAATGGTACAAGTAATTGATGGAGTTATGCACAGTCTGTTGGGTGAAATGACAGATCTGAAAAGCCTCTGAATTATTTGCCTGTTGTCACAGTGAAAGGTGTGACTATAGTGAAAGTAAGTTTTAAAAATATATAGCATAAACCAGAAAATACTAGGGAGAAAAGAAGAATAATTATTAATTCCTCTGTCTAGACCATTTAAAAAATCATGGTTGAGATAACTCATAAATAAACGTAATTGTCACTGTAAAAAATTTACTAAAATTAGGAGTTATATTTTGAATTACTTTAAATATATATATCTTAAAAATATTTAAAATACAATAAAGTGGTCTTCAGCTATATAATTATACATCTTAGGTAATTATTGGTTAACTTGTTAAGACTTGTACCTGATAAAAGATATGCATGTGCAGAAATCTCTGCAGATTCAAAAGGTTCACATAATAAATACTTATTTATACTTAAAGATAAGCATTGCTACTGCTGCCCTACAAACTTCATAGTTTGCCTAAGGCTACACTGTGGAAATTTAAATTGAGAGACAAATAATTTCCCTCCTGGAGTAATAGGAAGCTGTTAGTACTTTGGAAAACATGAGATTGTTCTTAAATATCTGTTCCTTCAGTGTTGCATGAATATATCTTCTGGTCAGTGTAGCTTCTCTCTGCTTTCAGCTAAGTTTGTCAAACATGTTTTAAAGGAGAAATGCTGAAGCTTTTTGTAAAAACGTTTATATAGTTGGAAATATAATGATTAAAGGTGACATCAGAGGGCACTGCCTGTCAAATTTCCTGACATTCCTTCCCAATAGTGTTTTTAGATGAATGCCATGTTTGCAGAGTTAACTTATAAAGCTGGCTGGTTGGCTTTTTTTGGCCACTCAATATCGTTTTAGCAAAAGATCAAAACACTTGAAATGTACAATCTAAGTCATCAAAACAGCCAACAGCTAGGTGTCTAGATAGAGCTTGTTCAATGTGATTATGTAAATGAATGGAATTTTAAGAATTGGACAACAAACTGCTGCTGATAAACAACAAAAAAATCTGCTATAAAATACTATATGAGGTACTAAATAGTTGTGTCTCCTTGTTTGGCCCAAAAGACCTACAGAATCT
Organism: Onychostruthus taczanowskii; assembly: GCF_017590055.1. NCBI lineage: Eukaryota > Metazoa > Chordata > Aves > Passeriformes > Passeridae > Onychostruthus > Onychostruthus taczanowskii. The sequence goes on along the minus strand of NW_024496525.1, from coordinate 14,862,864 downwards.
TTAATGAAAAAGTTATTTTCCTGTGAGTTAGATAATACAAATCTTCACCAGTTAAAGAGTCGCATATCTCTATGGAATATTTGCAAAGAAAACCATATTCTTTGGAATTTTGATAAAGCATTCTGTGCTTGGAACGCAGGTAAAACAGATCACCAATTCTGCTTTTTTTATTTTTCCCCAATAAACTATGTTTATTGTGCCAATTCTAATTACCATGCAATCTAATGGTTTTAAGGCTTATAATTTCCACATCACTGGACATCACAAACATGAAAGCATTTTATACTGTCATTATACATTAATGTTTGCAGTTGGTTATACATATATACAGAAATTATTCACACATCTTAACCTTGCTATTTCCTCCTTTCAAACCAACATAATTTTACTGTGAAAGCAGCTTTTTAATAAATGGTATAAGAAATACAGCAAGGCACACATTTTTTAAAAACTTTTTTTCTCATTACCACCTCAAGAAGCATAAAAACCCAAAATGTTATACTTAATTCAGTAGAATGCCAACAGTTGCTAATATACAACACTATGTAGTTGTTTCTTGAAGTGTTGCATAGATTAAATTTTTAAATTAAATAAAGAAAATGCCATTTATTTAAATTGCTTAATTTTTAGATGTATTGAATCAGGAGGACCAATGACTTCTTTTTGCTGCAATCCAACAAAATAGTCACTTTAAAAGAAAAATAGTTTCAATAAACTTATGCATTATACAGATAAATATTAAATTTGATACATAAAATAGAAGAGTACTGACAGGTACAATTCTGAAAAGATGAACTAGACTGACCGTGAATTCTATAGTACTTTAAAGAACAGAACCAGTGGTAAGTAGTACAGGAGCATCCAATTTAGGAAGGGGAGATCCTTAGAGGTAGCTTGGGAGAGGAATCCATATGAAGGCAAATGGCCTTGCTACAAAACAAAATGATCACTGAAATAGGACTAGCATATGCAGCCTGACCACAAAGCCAACATGGACAAACCACATTTGGAAAAAAAAATTATCTTGGGAGTCAGTTTAATGAAGGGCAGTGATACAATGGAATTGGAGGTCATCCCAGGGTTTACAGGATGAACCTGCACCTGAATTGCAGCCAAGTTTCTAAAAGGAAACAGAAAAGTAATAGTAGGTTACAGAAAATGAAGTTTTATTTGCAAAACATAGGTCTTCCAGAACAATAATAGATAGCCATTAAATGGTCACATGCCACAGTCTTTAATGCAGAAGCATACAGTAGGCAAAAAATTACTTTAACAGCCTGAGGTACAAGTTAACGTGAAAAAATGAATTTATGTAAAAAAGTCACTGATTTTTATAAATACTTTGCTTCTGAAGAAACAAGGGTGTTCATCACACTGGACCTTTTCCCTGGATCTTGTCCTCATCTTTACCTGTGAACTTACCTCCAGCACACAGAAGTGCACCAACCAATGAAAACATGGAAATTTTCAAAAGTCAAGCAACAAAAAGATCTATCCAACAATTATTTTAATATTTGTGCAAACATCTATAGTGAGACTTCAACGGAGAAGAGGAAAAGACTGTCACAGAAGTGGTCTGTGAATAGAATTGTCAGCATCATCACTGCATTTTTAAATTGCAAATAACTATTTAGACACTTCTAGTACCAGCAATGAGTTAAATTTGCCTACTATAAAATTATCCAGCTCAGAGTTTATGGTTAAACTATTCAGCAAAGAGCATGGGCTTATGATGAGAATTATGAAGAAATAACTGTCAGAATACAGCTCAAAGATTAGTGCAAAGTACATCTCATAGGCATTTCCTAGGAGGCACTCCAGACATGCATTATGTGCCTTCCAAGTTAAGCAGGAATATCTGGATCCATCCAGTTACCATCTCCTTTGATCCTCTTTGTTGTAACTGACCACATCCTTCCCCATTTATACAAGAAATACTCTTACTTGAAAATACTGAAAAGCACAACCATCTAACCATCTGTTTAGATATGAAATGAAAAACTGATCAGAATAAAGCAGCAGACTGTATCAAAAGGTTTCTAAAATTCTGGCATGAGTAAGAAAAGTCTCACTGATTGAAATTCAAAATTTCTTCAAAAATTATGTAATTTATAGATTTCAATATAAGAGTCTCTGTTTATTTAGCTTTTTTAAAGTCAGGTACTGTAAAGAGCTAAAAAGTCAGACTGCTTTAAACTCTATAAAGAAACTTTATATTATTTACTTCCCTACAAAAATCTCTAGGAAAAAAAATTAAGCAAAGATTTAGATTATTATTGTAGTTCCAGTCTCTAAAACAAATTATTATAAACTATTATGCAAACTTGTGGGTTTTTTCTCCTGTAGGAAATAAATAACTAACAGTCCTTTGCATTTATGTATCATCTTTTATCTGTGGATCTCAAAATACTTTTACATAAATAAGCTGTTCTTCATAGGTCTCACTGATCATTATTCTCATTATTTTGTTGCTAAAAAAAATCAGACAAGGAAGGAAAAAGTCATACAAAATATCTATTGCTGAGCAGAAAATAACAGTCGGGCGCTTTAAGCACCAGTGCTGGGTTTCTCTTGGCAATAGGGAGTGGCAGAATATTCTATCTAATATTGCAGCACTGTCAGATAAAATCAATTTAGTTTTCTTAAGTGCAAGTAAATTATTCTTCCCCTAAATTAAGTTAAAACTTAAGTTTAAAATACAGAAGTAAGGAAATAGGTTTTGGATTTACTTGTAAGAACTAATAGATTACACACAGAATTCTAAGGCATTCTCTAGAAAAGACTTTGGATAGAACACATAAATGTCCTGAATGAATTGATCTCTATGCATATTGAATTTGTAACTAAAAGTTCCCATCCCATTGGTGAGTCATGGGTCACAGTGACAGCAGAGGATCACATGATCTCATGTACAGATAGATCTTTCAAGGTGACCCCTAATTGAGAAATAAAATCAGTGCAGCTTTATGAGCACCTCTGCTGAAGAACTCTGTGTCAGCTCATGTGAAGGAGTAGTCAGTGCTGTCAGAGATATTTTTGAGGCTGCCCATAGAATTATTTTATTATTTTCCCACAATGGTCTTTTGGTCTTTTTTTTTTTTTTTTTTTTTTTTTTTAGCACACTGTTAAAAAACAGGATTGCAGCATTTGACTATTACTTTTATACTTTTATTCTCCTGTAAAGCCAGGGTAAATGCTAAAACAGTACAAAATCAACCCACATTTGAAACCATGTCTTTTTCAGCTTTGAATCCTCAGTATGCTTTTAAGGTACACATATAATATAGATTTTTTTTTCTAAGTATTGCAGCTACACATGGAATTACACATTTAAATGAGCTTACAGCACAGGTGCTTCAGGAAAATAATGGTGTTTGCCATTTATCTTTCAAATTAAATAATGTGTTTTTAAATAGTAACTTTTTTCATAATACACTTATGGGAACAACATTTATCTGTCACATTTTAAAAGATGTATTAGTAATAAATGTAAATTACCTTTGGAAAATCAGTAATTAGCCTCATCAAAAAATAAACAATCTGCCACCAAAAAGATAATCTTTAGCATAGTTAAGTATAATAACTGTTATTTGAATAAGTTAACAAATTAGGATAGATTGCTTCTGTAATTCATTCCCCATAGCATGAGAGATGAAGTTAAAGCATCAAGCTTGTGAATGGGGGAAGGGAGCTCAGACTTTAGTGAAACCAAACCTAGCAGCTCATATTTTCATTTTTGGTGTGTCAGAGATAAACTATATGTATTCTAGAACTTTACTACTGGGAATAATACAGCACATAGTTTCCATGGAAGTAATGCTATATGTACAAGTTAAGAACCAGTGTATCTTCCTACATATAAAAAGCAGGAATGTAGTGTGAGGGGCTTTGTTTTCTTAAAATAATTTGTCAGCCTCTGGGCAAAAGTGGAAGCTATAACATAACCCTATTAAGTTGTTGTATCCAGATTCTGCCTTGCATTTTATTGCATTGTGGGGCATTTATTATTAAACCTATCCTCTATGTCCACTCTTAGACCTCACACAAACTGCATATTTTTATTTCCAGTCTTATGGAAAAAAACCCATGTGGCTACTATGTAAATAACAATAAAGTTCTGAAGAATGAGGTAAGTTTATGCAGTATTTTGAGATCCTCAGAGCAAAAGTACTAATAAATTAAAAAGACATGTCATTATCAGAGAGAAGAAGGATAAAATCACACTCACTACAGCAAGTATTCTTTCTCAAAATAATAATATTATAAAAATGAGTGAAAAAATGAGAAAACTAGTAAAACAATAACTTGCAAAGCTTACATTTACATCAGTTTCAGTTAACAATCTCAGACTTTTGTCATCATCTCAATTTCCAAATAGAGACTTTTATATACATATAATCAATTTAATTCCAGAATACATAGAATCATCTATGAGTTTTGTAATTCATACTTGATTTCCATTGCTTCTCCAGTTGTTTGCATCTGTCCAAGTATTACCCTAATTGGCAATCAGCAGGTCATGATAGCCTATTTCAAAGCCATTCCAGACATATTGTCTTTGCTATGATGGTTTCAAGATAATGCATTAGTCAAACAGAGATGTGTTGAGATAGCAGCAAGCTGTCATAACCTAAAGGCTTTGATAGAAATATATATGTGAATATGGGAATGTTGGGTAAACCACCAATAAATGGAAAGCCCAAAGCTTAGAAATATAACGTAACAAAATCAAAAATGAGGAAGTTAGATCACTAAGAGCAGCAAAGAAATCTATTTTGTATAAATCAGATGTGATCCTCTGCTACAGCTACATAGTTTGCCATAGGAGAGTACTAATGTTTTCCACGGGCAGTGATGAATAACAGCCTTTTCTCCTGCCAACATCTTGGAATCATAGCATAACTTAGGTTGGAAGGAAACTTGAACATCAACTGATCCAACCTCCTGTTAAAAGGAAGGCTGTTTTCAAAGGTAGAAAAGATTATTCAGGGCCACATCCACTTGAATTTTGAAAATCTCCACAGGTGGAGATTAAAGAACTCCTCAAGGAAATCTGTCCCATACTTAGCCTTGTGTTTTATTGTAAATTCCCTTGCTACAGCTTCTTGCAAGCAGCAGCATTTGGAATTGGATTGGCATTTGGAGTTGCTCTTCTGGCTGTAGTCTGCTGGAGGAGTGTTTCCAAAGACTAATAGCATTTGATAGAGCTGTGCTGGCTTTTGGGTCACCAAACTAGTGAGACTCAAAACAGCAGTGCTGAATGCTAGGAACTGATCCAAAAGTTGCTTTTTTAGGTCCTCTTCCATAATTAAATGTGCAGCTATTGTTCAACATTTATGTGAGGTCAGAAATTCTAGATCTGAACCACTTTCAAACATTGGTAGAGATCAGGACCACCTTTTTGCCTTAGGTTCCATCATCTTATTCATGTTTCAAAACACTTACCACAAAATAGAACCAAAGGTTGAAGTACTGCTGGGTACTGGATAGTCATCAGTTTTCATCTCCATTACCCTCACATTATATACTTTCATGATATTGTAAAGATTTTTTGTTTTTGAAAGTTGAAAAAAGTTGAAACCTCAACTTTTGGCCTAAGCTATGTTGTAATAATTCTGTTATTAATAATGGCTTACTGAATTAACATCATGGTAAACTGGCATCAGGAGATTACTTATTATCTCTCTATTCTCCAGTCTGCTTAGTTGTTCTTCATGGTTTGTCTATAAATATTGTAGAACTCCAACTCACTAGTCAAACAAACTAATTCTTGCAGAACTGGAAATTCAGCTATATCAAGTGCTTTTGAACCCCTCCTAAGACCAGATGCCTGAAGAGAAAGGCATCAATGAGTAGGGATGGTTTCTGGTTCCCTCAGCTGAGGAGGGAAAGGAGGCTGATATATTATGTTGGAAGAATTCCCAGGTTCTGCAAGATAGCAGACTTGTTCCAGAAGGGAGCAGCTCCAGTCAGTGCAAAGCCAAAGGGCAAAACGAAATTAGTATTCACTGCATTTGTTGACTAGTGGCATGTAAACTGGGATTACAGTGTAATCAAAACAAATGACATAGCACTATCATGAAACAGAAGCCCTGACTGATGATTCATCTCCTTTCATTGTAAAAAAAAAAAAAGTTAAAAAAAAAAGTTTAAAAAAAAGTAAAAAAAAAAAAAAAGTGCAACTTGTAGAGTACATACCTGTTTTTAGAATAATCTATGTGCCTTGAGAGGGTTACATTCTATCTGTGCATATTTATATGTCTTTCCTTATGAAGTTTCAGGAGAGTTTCTTCACAAGTAAGAGTTTTTCTGTTCTGATGCAAACCATCCTTTTTCTGTGAATGGTCAGGCTTTATCTGAAGCTCTTTAGCTGAAGCCTCTTCAGAAGCAGCAACACATCCTTTTTTATCTTCTGTTCCAGGTGATTTTCCTGCACTATTCTTTTTAGTGCTAACCTCTGGAGAATTCTTTTCCAAACTTTCATTTCGTCCATCTGAAAACAGCAAATCATCATCAGCATTTTTTGAATTACTTGATGTATATTTTTTGTTAGTATTTGGAATATTTATATCATTGTCATTCCCACATAAGAAAGATAAATCCCTACCTTCAGAAGAAGTTTTAAATTCTAATGACTCTGGAGTCACTTCACCTAATGACTCTGCAGATGTTTCAGAAACAGGGTTAGAAATAGTTTGCTGCGGCTCAACTTGTGCTTCAGAAGAACCATTAGAAATAGCCTGTTGCTGCTGCTCAACCCGTTCTTCCTCAGGACAGGCTTCAAAGAAGCATTCAATATCTTCTCTCTCATCTGTGAAGTCCAGTGGCACAGGAGTGCTGCTCTTTTCCTCTATGTATTTGATTACCTCTCCACAGTCACTATCATGAGAAGAAAGTGAAAGATAAGAATAGAAGTCTCCTTTCCTTAGCTGGATGGGTCTGTGAGAGTGTTCTAAGACTTTTTCCTTGATCTGTGCTAATGAAGCTGGAGCAGATGACTCACATTCAGGTTGTGACTTACTTTTCAAAGCTGTTGATGCCATGTCTATTATCTCCCTCACAAAATTGTGTACTGAGCCATCTTCCATGGTTTTTTTATCAAAATCAGCAGATTCACAGTTACAGCACAAATCAAAACCATTGGCTGATGAGTTGCATTCTGCTTCATTGGACTTCAAGGCTGCACAGCAATCAGGAACTTTTTCAGTAGTGTTTATTCTGTGTTGTTGACCACTAGATAAGGATGGCTGTAAAGCTGTGTCTTGTATGCCTACAGAATTAATTTCTGAGGAAGATTCAAGGCAAGGCTTTTTTGCAGGAGAGGAAGCAACAGAGTGATGATCAGCCTGAAGATGACTTTGACATTCTCTTGGAGGGTTCCTGGATCCATCTGAGGAAAGAACAGTCTCCTTGCCATCCATATGTGAATCATCTGAACTGTCTGTAAATGCTTCACAGACACCACACTCATTTTCAGCTTCTCTGACATCAAGTGATGCATGAGTTTTGGGGGTTGCTGCGACACTAACAAGACCTTCCTTTTGACTGCCAAGAGTATTTTCGACATTGCCATTCTCCATATCATCCACAAGCTGATCCTTCACAACCTGAGAGATATCTTTCATTGGGTGACTCTTTGTCCCTTTTTGACGATCACATGGTATATTCTTACTATTGCCATTATTTTCCGATATTTTCTGCACTGAACCATTTAGTAGTGTTTCAATGCTTAATGTATCTGTGGCTTTTGATGTCTCATTACGAACTTCTTTACTGCGCTGAATTTCATCACTGAGGTTACTTTTTCTTTTCTCCCTTGTCAAGGAAAATTTTGGTCTAATCCAGGTTTGGAGCTCGTTTTTTATATAATCAAGTCCTGAAATTAAATTGCATTCTTCATAAATATCCTCATCAGTTGCTATACTGGAGTCGTCATCTTCATCTTTGATACCTAGTTCTTCCTCAGTTAAGGTAAGGGTGGAACTTGAAAGCAAATCACTGTCATCTTCATCATCAGTACAAGCAGAGGTGCAGGAGACATTAACAATCATGCTGACATTGACATCACTCTCATCAGCTACAGATCTATTAAGATGTTTTCTAAATGATGCATTTGAATCTGGTATTTTATTTCTGTGTAGTACAATGTCTTCAGAGCAGAGAGAAAGATCCTCACTGCTGCTGAGTTCAGTGAGAGAAGCTGCTGAATCTTCATTGATTGAAGATGCAATATCTAGAGACAGCTGTCCAGTAAAAGACATTTTTTGAGAGCTACTTTGGAGTGTCATATCAGAGATGCTGCGCTTTATTTTTTGATCTGAAGGACTCTGGATATTCTCTAAGCGATTCAAAAGATCTAATGTCCTTTTACTGAGCTCTCCAACAGAATCGCTGCTTGCACTTATGTCTCCAGAGCCATGATGACTGAAAAGATCTTCATTGCTTTTGTAGGAAGTCAGCCAGCTCTCCAAAGAGGCACTTCGCTGAAGACCATCTCCACTTTTAAAAATACCTGAGCTGAACAAATCACCTACTACTGACAGAGATTCTAAAGAAGAACTATGAGATAAAGTGGCAACCTGTCTTGTATTCTCTGTAACAGGTAATTTTTTTACAGTTTCTGTAGATTTACCAGAATTGGGATCTGATTCTCCACAGACACTTGCCAGAGTATGATCATGAATAAACCCATCTGGTTGTGACTCTCCAGACTTATGCTCGGATTTACCAGGTATTTTGTCAAAACAAAAGTCATGAAACAAACTACCCTCTGTATGTGTTTTTTCAATTTGTGATTGTTTCATTATCACTGGTAATTTGAATTTGGAGCCTTGAAGATATGAGTAATCATAAAATGTAAACACATCATGTTTCCCTTGCAATTCTTCTGGACAACCAGGGTTAGACACAGTAATATTGTCCAAATCCTCATCATTTTCACTTCCACAGCATGCAGAAGGAGCCAATTGGAAATCATCTGAAAGACTAGTATGATCTTCTTCATCATCTTGCTTTAGTTTTGGTTTTATTACATTATCCACTTGGATTTCCACATGCCCAATTTCAGGATTACTCTGACTGCTTTCAATATCATTTAGCAAAAAAATTTCTGAATTATTTGTAGTTTCTGTATCACATTCACTCACTATCCCACTCTCACTCTCAGAATGCCTGCTTATGTTCCCACTCTGATACATGCAGTTATATGGTTTTGCCAATGTGGTACCTCCTATTAGATCTGGCAGGGATTTGGTAGATGAAAACGATGAATCTTTACTGAGACTTTTGTTTAAAATGTTAGACTGCATTACATTGGAGAGTCTGGATGTTTTTTTCAAAAAAGGCATATGTTTTTTTTCTGATAATTCAATATTATGAAGACTATAGACCTGATAGATGTGAGGATTTGGAGGGGAAGTAATGTTGGGACAATAAAGAGGAATTCCATGATTACTGATACTTTCATCCTCATTCACATCATTATCACCACATTCTTCTGAAGCAGGTTTCTGGTTTAGATCATCCTTGTTGAGCTCCTGATCAGGATCACTTAAGTCTTCATGAATACTGATGAGCTTATTACTTATGTCAGTTTCATCCCATTCTAGTGCATCTTCACTTGGACCATTTAGATCCATCAAACTGGGATCAATAACATTGAGAGGCTCCTGTAAAAGAAAAAGTCAAAGATTAAAAATATTTACAGCTGTACTTTAAATGTGCTCCCACTAAAATAATGTAAGTTAATGGAAGTAAAGTGCATTTTTGGAACAATGATCACTAATAGGCTTTTAATTTTGTTACGCCTTGTGTGCTATTAAAATGATCAATTAAAATTAAACCAATTACATTTTCAAAGGTTTCTTAGACTTCTTTGTTTCTTTTTATTTGCTGTCAAAATAAAATACAGAAATTTTACTTTAATATATATTAATTGTGGTTAGTCACTTTATATATAATAAGTTTTAACTTGGAATCACACAGGAGTGTGTTAGTGAAAAACATGCAATTATGTTAGATATATGAAAAACTTAGCCTGCCTAAGTTTAGAATAGTTAAGATGTAAAGGATTTATGGAAGAATTTTTTAAATGTTTGTAACAAACTTCTGTGTAGTCAGCCTTAAAACAACAGATCAAAAGTCTTGATGAATTTTTGCTAGAATTTATATTTATTCTTTACTTGATAATAAAGGCACTACAAATGACCAGTAAGTAAGACTAATGAATGTTGGTATGTTCAGCTGAAAAATCAAGTACTACATGAGTTTCAAATAATGTCTGCTCTAGTACCTTTCTCTGAAAAAAGATTGATAAATAAGTGCAAGAAACTTAATTTTCTTTTTAAAATATTTGTAACTTTCCAGTAATGCTTGTTATTATGACTCAGAACATATGATAACAAGAATTGTTCCTTCTAGAAACATGTGCGGAAGAGAAGGAACACCTTGACAACTTTTCTCGCTCAAATATGATTTGTCAAGTGGCCAACAGTACCAAACCATTTTAATTGAAAATAAGACTGAAATTATCCCTGATTTGGAGGCTGAACACAAATTAATTTCACTTTATTTTTCTGTTTCCTGAGAGGCCTCCTTATTAGAGAAGGCTTTGCTTTTTACAAGGAGTCTTGTAGTAGAACTGTTGACTAATGTAAAATTGTTTCGTTTAAATCATCTGAACAGCTGAACAGTGATCACTGTATCCAGAAACACAAACACTTCTTCCAAGAAACCTTTCAACTCTGATCTTCTGCTTTCTCCAATTTTCTTTGAGGAAGTGATGTTTTTAAAATACAGCTTTGACATGAGGCCAAACAGCAAGAGCAAATCCCAGCAAATATAAAGCAGGTAAAATGAAGCTGTAGCCCAACAAAGTGCAGTTTTGCACAACTTAGTTACCGACTTAGATTCATCAAGACCTGGCCAAGGCTAATTGTGCAGAGAGAGGCATGTACTTCTGACTCCAATTCTCAGCTGGAAATTCTCTTTGAAGTAGGAACTAAAGGGTCACAGCCCTTTTGCGACAAGTTGTGATAGTTAGGACACAGATTTTGGGCTGGGACACTTTGCCAGACTGGGCATAAGAGATACTAACCAAGCTATTCCTCCAGGAGAAGCCCCACCAACATGCTGCTCTTACAAGAAGCTTTCTTGTCCTGTGTCATTTTGCATAAAACAAATACTAATTTGGTTTAGATGAGGTGGATTTTGCCCTGCAGTACTGTGTTTGGCATGTTTAACCAGCAAGAGACACAGACACAGATAGTGCCAAATCTCTGCTCCAGTGCATATTTAATTATGGATATAGGTGGTGTTGTTTCTGTGCAAGAAACAAGGCTATATCATCCCAGTATGTCCAATAAACAAAAGGCTAAAACAATCAACGGAAATCAAGCGGAATTATTTCCCTCAAACTGGGCAGCTATCCACCATTCAACGGGGTGATGTGATTATTAACTTATTTGACAAATCAAGACTCTCTCCATCTAAGATAAATCTGTGTGCTCGTGCCTCATTGGGCTTAGGTGTAATGCAGGTCCCTGAGTATATGTTAAGCTATCACATGTAACAATGGGCAGAACTGCAGGTGTGAAAGAATTTTTTCATTCTTGGCAGGTTAGGAGGCCTTTGGTATTTCGCAAATCTGTCATGACTAATGTTGAAGGCTTGAATCTCTTTGTGGATCTACCTACCCCAACGTTTTTATAGAGTACCTTTGCTAGAGTTCTTTTCTTTTCCCCCATGAGACATTGGCTAAAGAAAAATTCCAGTGAAAACACCCATTTGCTAGACAGTTACGGTTATCAGAGCAGTTCTGTACATTGTGGAGTCCAGAAATCTTTATTTGGATTTGCCAGTTTGCTGTGTTTTAATTAAAGCTCCTAGTTTGTACTTAGCTGGACTCAGTTTCCCAGCTGTAGCTGACCCTTAAGTAACATTTAAGTAAAATATAAGAAAATATAATAATTTGAAAACCTGTTAGATTAAAAAAGAAATCAGATTCAATGGCTCATTTTCTCTGTGTCATGTTTTACGACCCTGTCATACTCAGCATTAGGAAGACATTGCTGTGGGAAGTTTCCTAAACTGCTTGATTTTACTGTTTTAAGCTTCTGCCAGCTGCAAGAAGAAATTACTGAAGGCAGGAAATCAGCAGCAGGTTCCAAGAATTTTATGTTCCATAGAATCTGATTCTGTTTCAAAACAAGACATTTGGTCCTCATTGGTCAGGAAGATAACCTTCCCTCTGTAAATCAGCACTTGGCTGCTTGTTTGTTCAGCAAGTCAGATGGACTAAAACAATAAAACATGTAGAGTTGTGACCTCAGCCCATTCATCTTCACTGAGTGCTCCCCACTTCAAAGCCTATTTTTTTATTCTTAAAATGCACATGCTTTTCTGAGGCCTGGCATATACTCAGAAGTTTTGCAGTCTTAGCTTGATGGCAGGGTATTTTTAAAAATTTTTATTTATTTTATTTTATTTAGTTTTGGTTTATTTTATTTTCCTTCTGACTGTTGTTTATACTTGCAAAGACTCTTATGTAGATATGGTCATTTTACTTATATAGCTTTCTCTCTCTAAGGAACTGACTAAATTGATATTAGTAAATTACTACTGTAGGTAAAAACATCATATCCCTTGAAATACAACTTTAGTGGTTATCAGCTACACTGGCAGCCCTTCCAAAGTACAGGAAAAGTTTTAAGTTTGAAACAAACCACTCAGCATAAGTCACACACATTTCGTATTTGGTGATTTTAGTACAGGTATATATTTTCCCTACATTTTTTTACAAAATTTAGTGAACTGTTCAAACAAGGCAGAGATTGAGGTAGTTTTTGGAAATGTCACACCATAGCCTCTGGAATAAATCTCTGGAGTGAAGAATGGAAGGTAGTGTCACTCCAGCTGACATTTGCACTGACAGCAGTAGTGAAGTAAAGACCCAGGAATTTTTAGGAACCATTTTTATCATATCAGATATCTCTTTTTCAGGCTGCTCAGTGCAGAGGTAGGATGCTGGATGATTAGTTATCATGTTAGTAATAGATTGTTAGGTCTTGCCAACAGAATGTTTAAAATTTGCCAACCTTATCCTTTACTTGGTATTATACAGAGTAGGGTACAAATGATAAATGTCAGATATTGCCAGAGATAAATTCTGCTTGCTCACTTTACTGGGAAAAATGGTGTTGTTTTTTCCTCTATGTTTTTCATTTGAATGAACTGTATAGTATTGTACAATTCATCTTTTACACAAAGTAGATGAATCTTCTACTGCCATTTCCAAATGGGAAAGCTTTACTTGTGTAAGAGCTGCAGCATGTTTTTTATTTTGTTTCAGTTAATTAAGAATATGTCTTTCCTAGAGAGTTTGACTCTGGAGGAAGACTCCAAAGGAAGTTCTACCTAGCCTCGATCAAGATATCTGAGTGGTCCAGTGAAAAGAGTCTGTGTGTGGTAGGGGGATTGGATGATCTTTGAGGTCCCTTCTAAGCCAAACCATTCATTGACTGTATGACTGTCTGATTCTACGATCCCTTCTTGAAATGCAAATACCCAAAAAGGAAGGGGTCTATCACAGACAGACATGATGATCTCCAGAGAGTCCTGGAGTGTGCTACAGAACATCACATTTCAATGGAGTGAGCCCCATATGCTGACTCTTAAGCCCTGGCTTTGCTGAAGTCTGCGGCAAAACGTTGCAAAGGTACCTGCCCTGTCTGGCAAAACTTTTTTGATTTTTTTTTTTTCTTTTGGTCCTGTCTGGCAAAAACTTTTTGTTTGTGTAATTGATAGCACTAAATTTCCTGGAATTCAGAAACTTTTTCTTATATGTGAGTAAAAACAGGTATTTAATTTTTCTAAAAATGGGTAGTTTTAAAGTAGGTCTGAGTGGTCTTAAACATTATAAAGTTACTAAATACTACTATTTAGAGAAGATCTCTAAGATCAGTAAGAAAAGTAAGAAGCAGCAAATAGTTTTGACCAAGAAAGTAAAGAAATCTCAATGTAATAAGAAGCAAAAGATGCACAACATTATGCATATTCCTATTTTTTTTGCATATTACCACTAGATAAACAACACTTAGGAAGCACATACTGTTGCATGAAAAGTTTTAAGTACAATTAACTGAATAATCAATCAAATTATAGACTCAGAATAGTGAAAGGTTAAATTAATTCTAATGTATTTGAAAGTGCTGCTTTAAGGATTTTAGCTATTCCTACTTTGAATCCAGAACTATTTTGCTCAGGAAAGCATTCCCATTTCAGAGGGATAACTGTTGTGAACACAATTAGGTGTGTGCTTACATCTTTGTAGAGTTGGTGTTTAATAGCTAACCAGTTACTCTGCAGAAAATATTAATGGGAAGATATAAGATTGTTAAAACAAATAAAGACATCTCTTCAGCCCCAACACTCTTTAAGGAAAAGTGCCAAAATGAAATTTTTAATTTTTTTTTTTTAACTAAAACAAGAATAGTTTAGCTTTTTTTCTGAAGCAAATTATATTAAACAATGATTCTCTGTTTTGGCTTCATTTGCATGTGCTACTCCAGTACAGATACTTTGTGTTGGTGAAACAGGCCTGTAATGTAACCCCTACGTACTATTATATTTTTTTAAAGGAATTAACATGAAAAAAAGAGCTTTTACAATAACAAATACAAACTCTGTTCTTCCTCCCTCCCTGCAACATATCCTTCAGTTGCTGTGGCCAAATTATCCAAACTCAACTGAATTTAAGGGCCAGGGAAAAAAGAATAAGGACAGAAAACCATCCCCCACCTCCAGGAATGTGTGCACATTCAAGGAAGACAAACATGATTTTGTCTTTTGAAAAATGCAAGCATGCCAAGTACTACTGCTGAGGGAAATAGTCGTGTACAGTGCCACTTCACCTCTGCCTCACTTAAACTCATTTTCTAAATGGTGTTCCCTATATCACAGTCATCAAAAAAACTATCCCTGTGTCCCACCACCAATTTTTAATATGCATAAGCATATACATATGTATAATATTCCCTGTGCATAACACCAAAGTGGCCTACACATTACAATATATTCTCAGAATATATGGAAGCAGCATGCTTTATCAAAAAGCATGAAAGAAACATACATGAACTTACATATTTATTAGAAATGCAATTAAAAGCAAGTACACATTTATTTCCTGAGCAAATAAGATCTAAATCTGTGGTAATCTCTGACTGCATTTTACAGTTATGATTGCCTGTCTTGATGTCATTACATGCTCAATCCTGCACATGCAGAGTTCCTCCTTGTCTTCTAGGGGTCATGTAATAGTGACCAGGTAGTGACCAGGTAGTGCCAGGGTCCTACATGGGTGGTTGTATGCACAGATTCCTGTACCACAGGAAGGACACCGACTTTGCCTCTGCCCTCTGCAGTCATGCATGTCACCTGCAAGGGTCTCAGTATGAGCTGGGAACAACAGAGACTCCACCTTTGTTCAGGTCTCTATGATGATGTTTGAAGTGCTCTGATAATGCTCAGAAATAGCAGTCTAAAAGATTACTATTTTCATACCTAGGTTTTAAAACAGGTAATTTTCTTTATCATGGCAGCACCTTTGTGGGCACATCTTCTAAGCAACAGGTAAAATAACTGCAGTGGCATTTTAAGAGGATGCCCATCTGAAAACTATTAACTCCTACTAGTAGGAGAAGTGTTTTAGAAGTCAGGGAAAATGTCCATTCTCTAAGCATTCTTCTGCTATTTCTATGTCACTTGATGCTAGGTAAAATTCTGGGGTCAGTTGTGCCTGCATAGGAGTCCTCTGAGGGTATTCTAACTCCCTTGGTAAGCTGCCTACAGTGTCAGATGGACAAAAGAGTGAAAGGCTCCAGCCTCTCCATCACACTTCACTCACACATCACACTGGAGTGTACAAGACAGGCTGAAACAGAAGGTGAGCCATGTCAGCAGAAGGCCTGCAGGAACTAACTTTGATCACAGATCAAGGCAAAAGCAAGGACTCAATGAGTTCAGTCCCTGCTCTGTGTCCAAAGGATCATTGTTAATGACCTACCCATTATCTGTTTTCCATCCTCTACAGAAGCATTTTCCTTTTTTGCCACCATATCCTTTCTAACATCTGTGTTTCTTATTTGCTAAAGAATCCCTTTAGATGTTACTAGAAAGAGGAACATCTATAACATTTTCATATTGAGTAACATTGTCATCCAAATAGGTTTACAATCCCAGACCTATATCCAACGTTGTGTATTTGGGCTTTTTTTTTTGTGTTGAGAAAACCTGGCTACATGACATATTTTACCAACTGTTGTTTTTACTGCTTTGTAGCTTTCTTTTCATCTGTCAAGAGGTTACATGACAGGATTTTTTGCCCTTGAATGTCATTTTATATCTCACCTTTACTTCAGAGAAATATATGTTTTTCTTTGTTCAAGAAGCTATCACAAGCCCTTTATGAAACTCTTAGAAAAACATTCCTGGCTTTATCTAAAACCAAAATGTTTCCATGCACACACACAACAGAGCAAATCCTGGCACTACACCTCAGATACATGCCCATGCAAGTTGGTGGGAGCTCATCCATGCAAAGTATCAGAATTTGACCCAAATAGCTTCTCTATAGTTAAGACTATAAAATACACAGAAAAACCAGGGAACCTGTGGAACATCAAATTAATGCCAAATCAAATGCATTCCGCATTTAAATGCTCATAAACAAATTTGTACCAACAAAACAAAGTGGCACAATAAAGTCACTGTTGCTTTCTCTTTATACTACTTAAGAGGCCTGCATGGTGTTAATAATAATTTCAATTTAGTATCATTTACATTGGACCTCTCAGTAAAACCAGAACAACTCAGTGGATGTTATGAATGGATTCAGTAGATGCAATAGCCATCTCCAATCTAGAGCAGGCACATCAGGACACCAAAATCACAGCTTTTTAAAGAGCTTTGTTTCAGCAGAAATGAGGGTTTGTGAAAAATTCTGAAGAGTGAGAATCACCATAGAAACACAGACAGATATAAGGTACAAAAGAGCAGGACATAAGCCCTTGGGAGCTTGACCTTAGGAGAAACCTAGGAAGAAAGTTTTCTCATGAAGAGCTGGAATAGAGAGACTTGAATTTCTAAATAAAAATTCTTCCAGTATACTGGAAAGGGAGACTTTATCTATTATTTATGAATAACAGGACTGCATGAAAAATACCCATCCCTATCATCAGTTTCTTCTTCTGAATCAGTTGAGAGACCACCAAATTCACATTATCAATGAAAATGGACTCCCTGTCCCCCTTATTTAAATTTTCAATGCAATTTCTCTGCAATTTCAGCTCTGGCATTTCCTGAGGCGATTGATTCGCCATCTGTAAATTTAAAACATCAACTTGATGGGAGACAATAAGCAAGTATTGTTAAATCAAAGGCTAGAAGAATACTGTATATTACAAGTACTTGCACAGTCTGCCCACCTATGGATTTCCAAGTGCTAAGTTAAACACCACAGTTGTCAGTAAATGGCAGGGAGTTCTGGCAATGAATCAAAATTACAATGGTAAGCACTTTGAGGCTACAACAGCACAATTGCTCCTTGCCATTACACAGCCTATATCTAAGAAAAGCTGCTCTTCAAATGTTGTAATATAGAAACACTGGCCTAATCTCCAAATATAAGCAGGCCCTAGGTAGGCAGAGCTCTTTCACCAAGATAATCTCATCTTTGAACTTCCAGATTATTTTCTTTTCACCTTCTCTGGTAAGTGATGATGTTTATACCTCTCTCTCTATATAATAGATATCAACACAGCTCTGGAGCTGGCTGGGAAAAAAGGACTGGAATTTCCAATCTAAGCTAGTACATTCAATAGGTCCCGTGCAGTGTCTCAAGTGCACTGTTTGGTCTGGTCACTTGCAAAATGATTTGATATAAGCAAACTTTGTAGAAATTCACTTGGAAGAAGCCAAAGTAGTAGACTATATCTTGCTATTGTGAAGTGGTTTATACATGCCTGTCTTAGTCACACAGAGTAAAAAATTACAATGGGGAGTAATTCACTGTTACAAAGTCACTATATTGCCATTATTCAACTTTCTCCTGTTACAGGTAAGTTTAATTTAAATGTCACACTGCTTAAACTTGGGCTCAAATCAAAACTGAAGATTTCAGTCTATCCACAATGACTATTTTCAGTGCTGGTCAGGCACAAAAAATCCAATTAATACTAAGAGTTTACAAAGTAATAACTGAGGGGCACAGGGCTATTAGTATTATTGTTATCAGTGTTGTTAATATGCAGCATAGAGCTCTAAGTCTTTCATGCAGGTGCTCAGGTTTTTACTGAAACGGTATGTTTGACATGTACTTTTTGTGCAGCGCTTAGAAGTTTTGGAACAGTTTATGGTGTTTTGTTTCATACTGAAACAATATTCGTTTCTAAAAATCAAAATAGATTTTTAGAATGAAGTGTCTTTCTGAATTGTTCAGTAAACCAGTAAACCTGCTGAATGAGCTGTAACTCCGTAACTTTAGGAACTCATTTATTATGGTTGTAGATCAGACACTGCATTTATTCACAAAGTGAATCTCTCAAACTTAGCTTTCATTAGAGCTGCGGGGAGGCCCAGTCTTTCTCCCTTGCTTGAGAAGGTGAAGCTCAAGAAGATAATTAACCATGAAACAATGAGGAGGCTTGCTGGGTAAGCACTAGTGTGAAAACAGTTACTCCTCACAAAGGAGGGGAAATTAGCTGGCTGGATAAGAAAGGAAGTGTCAGACAAGACTGAAAGGACTGCAAGTGTAAGTAGATAGCTCTCGCATCATTAACGCAATTTTTTAACATTTAAAAGTCACTGGTTTCTAAATTTAAATGCACTTAACTCTATGTGTTAGGGGATATTAATATGCCATTTAAAAATAATTTTTCTTGAACTTTCCGTTTTCACATTTCACCACTTTTAGTCATGCTTCCCACACATGAAAGAAGTCACTGCCTCTAAGTATTGTATTCTTGTTTACAAAGTCGATGTAAACAGGGTGCTCTAAAAAGATTCTGTTTGCTCATTGTATTTTACAAGCTCATTATTTTACATTAATACAGGTCTTTTTTATGAACAGAGTTTCTTTTGATTATACTGTTTTACAGAGTAAAAACTCATGATATATCTTTCCTTTCAAAACTTCCTTCAACTCAAACAGTGTTCCCTGAAGCAGCCACATTTTTGGCAGAAATTCACTTGTATGCTATGCCAAAAGAAATAGAATAAACAAACACTGCTTAACGCAGCTGGCTAGGTAATTTACATATTACTGCACACACCAAACACGAAGACCTGGACACGGATTAGAGCTACAACAATGACACGAATGTCTTACATACAAGGAGAAATGAAACTCAGATCATCATTGCTCATGATTTACATTTTATTATTTATTGTGTATTATGGTATTACTATAGCACCTCTGATATAAATGTATGTGCATATTTAAATATTAAGTAGATGTATTTATTATAATATCTGTATGTTTTACAGAAAAACTATGCTAGAAATGTCTTGGTAAACTGTTAAGTGGGTACATTTTGGAAATTTTTCTTCTGGTGAAAGCACGCTACCTAAACAGCTACGGTACAGCTTTTGGAAATAGCAAAACCCCCTCCAAATACCAATAAAACTCTCTAGGCATACTGTAAAACTTCTTCACTGTACACATAGCATAGCTAGGCCTCCAAATCTACTAGGTCATGTGCTTTCAAACAGCAACAGTCATTTTAGGTAAGATCGACAGTCCATTCAGCTGAGTCCATCTCCTGCAGTGGTTGGTAGTGAATGTTTACGGAGAAGCTAGAAAACCCTCAAACACATAGAAGGATATAGAAGCTGCCCTCCCAAATTTGAGAAGTCGGCCTGTGGGCTAACTTTCAGAGTTGGAATTTAATAAGCATTAATTGATGTCTCCTCCATTAATTTCTCTGATTACTTACTGAAGTAGTTTGTATTTTTGCTATCCTCCACATCCTGTAGGAACAAATTTCATTTTTATTATGCACTCCATGAAAATAATAGTCCCTTTTGATTGTTTTTAATCTCCTGACTGATAATTTTATTGGGTACCTTTTCCTTTGTGTGTTAAGAAAAAATAGTAAATACTTTTACCTTATTTTCATTTATTTTTAAAATAAATGAAATAATTGTATTTAAAATAAATTGAATAATTTTATTCCTGTCTACTTAGAGCTGATGCAGCTCCTAGAATATCCTATAATAGTGAACAATGAGATACTGACTATGCATATACTTCTTGAAGATCCTGCAAATATATTTCCATAGTGGCATAAGTATTGTGGCCCTATAATCCAATATGGAAGGCCCCATTAATATGGAAAAACTGCAGTGCAACCTATCAGAAAATAAGGTTTCTTCCTCTTTTTCTAAAAACTATTTTGTTTTAAAACTCTTGGAAAAAAGAGATCTGAACATTAGCCTCAATTACACTCATATACTGCTCCTTGCAGAACTGGATTGATTAGACATGCAGAGCAACAAGTCATTAAAATAACTAAAAAAATCAAAAAGTTTGTGACTTTCATAATTCCCTTAACTGTAATTTTTAAAACAATCCTGGCCGGAATCATGAACTTATGATTAGTGGATATTAGGCACCTAAATAAAACACTGACTTCATCCTGTAATTTGAACACAATGCATTGCAAGAAGAATCAGTGTCTGGTGAGCACTATTAAATATCTGACCCCCTACTTAAGTGCCTAAATAGGAAGTAAGTTCTTTTGAAGACCTTTGTCCTTGAAAATTAAAACCTAACCATTTTAGCTTTTATTTTTTTAATGAGGTATTTTTGCTGTTTAAATGGTGTTTGACAGTTCTTTCAGCATTGGTGTGCTTTGGAAACATCATATTTCCAGTTTCTGAAGATCTCTTTTTCCCACTAAAGCTGATTATTGCTGAGAATTTGTCTGGTTTGGCTGGGGTTATGAGTTTGAACTTCCCAACATTTTATAAAAGCTGTGGCAAAACATGACATCTGCCAGAGTGAGGGAAACGGTGGAATGATATAGCAGATTGGTGAAATACAGGGAGTGTTTCACCCTTGGAGTTTCACCTTATACTTTTAGTTGTGACAGAAAGATTTGCGGTCTCTGAGGATGGAGTAGAGCCCTCTTTTGAAAGACTTAAATATATTTCTTTTTTCTTTCTATTCACTCTGAAAACCTACTGTTGCAGGTGACCACTCAGGAGACTCTTTCAAGAATATAAGAATGTAACACAATATTTATCTGAATTTTGACTAAAGTTGACTGGGTCTGGAATTTTTTTACTAAGATCTGCTCAACAACAAGGGTTTTCCCAGCTTTGTTTTATCAGATCATCCAGACTCTGTGCACTGCCATGATGACTGCCCTCATAACTATGGCTGGTCCTCAAGAAAATTATGAGAAACACATTCTCAGCAATAATCAGCTTTTAGTGGGAAAATATTCTTGAAAATGTGGGATGTATTACCTATCTTCAATTAAGTACAAGAAAAATCTAGAGCTAGGTTCAGCATCTGCGTAACTATATTTTAGATACTATGGGTAATTATTTCATGTCACAAATCAGACATGCAATGCAACCCAGAAGCTCAAAAGCATACACACCTCAAGTATGAGGATGGTGCATCATATTACAAACTCTAAAATCAAATATCCACTCACTTAAAAATTGAATATTTTAAGGAAGCACCAAAGTGAGCAAATGCAAGACATCAAGACAGTACTGTCATAGACGATATGGAAGAGGTCCAACACCAAAACAAAAACGTAAGTCATTAAATAATTTGAAATGGATAGATCATGTAATGGCTATTCAGCACTTTACAATATGTAGTGTGCCCTTCTCATCCAATTAAGTTAATCATCTCTCAGTACTTTGCTGTGCCAGGCACTTCTGATGAACTTCTAAATTTTATCCAAAATTTTTAGCTAGGACTCACCTTACAAAATGATGGCTTGTGATGAAATAAGAAACCTTTAGAAACCTAGTTTTTTTAGTGAAGCTACCGAGCAAATAACTGAACAATGACAGAGTCATTTTTTCACCCCTGAAACAAGGGGGTTAGTATGTGTTTTTGGAGCTTAGAACAAGTGTCATTCTATGGGTTGAAAAAATATTGCACCAGTGAAATAAATGTAGAGAAGTGGAGACACCTTGCCTAACATAATGAAAAACTGTTTTCTTTCCCAGAAAGCATCACAGAAACAGATAAATAGAGTAAAAGAATAAAGATACCAAATCAGAAGCAGTATAGTATAGTTTAACAATTTTTTTTCCCAAATGCATCATAAAGAAGGAGACCAGGAGGTTGTTGGGTAAAAATCCTGAACAGCCATTTAAGCAGGCTCTTTACCTCCTAAGAAACAAGCTTGTGGAAAGAAGTGCCTTTCTTTTTTATTCTTTTTCTTTTTTTTTCAAGTGAGCTGTCTCACCATTGCAGATTTTCCCAAGTCCTTGCAACTCTAATTAAAATGTGGTAATTGGTTATGTTACCTCAATTACCATGATGCATGGACATTGATACAAAGCGACACCAATTGAATCCCTTGGGTGTTATACCCCAAGGCCATCCCATTTATTGTGGCCTTATTATTTTCAATTATGTGGCTGGATGTACAGCATACTTTCAAGCCAATACAGATGAAGGTTCCACTGGACTTTCAGTGTAATGTACACATAAGATGACTCAGAAAAAGAGAAATAATTTTTTTTTTCATGAAGTATAGTAGTGAACTCAGTGATCAGATGAATTAATATTTAAGACACTTTCAGGACAATGTGAGAATTAGGGCACCTTAACCCAAATTGCCTTAGCTCAAAATCTCCATTTTAAATGCATGAGTAATACTGTCCCTTCAATAATTAGCCCTCTCCGTTGAATAAGAAAAGAAATTGTCTGCTCCATAAAACAGGTATGTTTCTCATTTAATGAATGAGCATTCTGGACAAAAAGCAGCTTCTCCACTCACCAAAAAGGCAGGAATATTGAATTGCAGCTAAAGTAAAATCCATTAGAAACCACATTTTTTTTCTCCTTCTCCCTGTCACAAAAAAGTCAATTTCCATGGTCACCTCATTGCAGCTTTCTATACAGAGACATACCTGATCTGGGCGACATACACAAACTGGAATCCTCTGTAGCAGCTGGAATAATCCATTGAGGTTAAACACATAATTTGCATTGGGTATAGCACTGGCTGAGCAAAAAATCTAAAAAAAATTGCAGAAAACAACTTACATAGTTGCACTTTGACTTAATTTATGGGAACAACCATGACTGAATCTGTCCCAAAAACATTTTTTAACTTTTCAGTCCTTCAAGTAGACTGTACCTCCTAAAGCAAAGTGCATTGTGAGTTAAAGCTTCTCCAGCTGTTGAGCAGGAATTTTAGATGGCAATTTTGAGTTTAGTTAAATGAAGATGGTTGCTATTGCTATTGCAATTGCCAGGCACTATTCTTTTTCCTTTAAGATGATTGCTAGCAGGGTCTTGTTAGACAAGCTATAAGGCGTCTGTGTAATCCTGAAGTTAAAATTAAGGTGATAGATAACACTATATCAGCAAAATATGGAATGATAAATCTGGATGAAAAGAATTTACTAGAAAAGAAACAAAACAAAACAAAACAAAAACAAAAAAAAAAAACCCATGAAAACAAACAGATGGGGGAGATAAAACCTCTTTTGCTGAAACAAATTAGGACTGCTTCCAGTTTTCTGAGTTTTTTTTTATTTTATGAATACCTCATTCTATATAGCTAGATTAACCTACTGAATCTAATAATATTTCATCTTTCTGGAGAAATTCTTATTGAAAATGTCACATTCTACATAGAACTTTTTGTTTATCAGCTTTTACCTGATTGTAGGTGCATGAAGTACTTGTTAATAACTTGTTATTTGTAAACTTATGGTGCCCGCTATTGCAAAAGGTGAGCAAAACTAAAAACTGCTGCAGACTCTAAATGAAGACAATTCAAAAGAAGCATAAAAGTTTTCTGTAGTTAATACCAGCATACCTTTGTAACATTTTAAGTGGCCCAGATAAGTGACTGAATGTAAAAAGGGGCAGAAAGGGGACAAAGGAAGATCCCAGAAGACAATTAGAAGACAGTAGAAGATGACAGTGAGTCTTGCACTGAGGCTATACAATTATCTGGGATATCTTATTTACTGTCAGCAAGTCAGATGCCATGAATGAGTCAGATGCCATCAGGCTATAAAAACATCTCATTTGTTTTCATAAATTACAGTATTTTGTGGGCAACCACAAAGACAGACTTGTTACCAAGGGATACAGTTTGTGTGCCAAGACTGGCACACGATCAAATACACAGAGATACGGTAGCAGAAGAAATGGTTCTGGTACCTACCCAAGAAATGACTGCACAGGAACTGAGTAAAAAAGAAGGCTAGAACATGCCAACTCAGGCAAGGAAAGTCAAAGAAACATGAATCCTGCAGTGGCTGGAGCATATTTAAATGTTGAGAATATGCATAGTTTTATCAGCAAGAGAAACTTGTAGATACTGACATACTTAAAAGAAGTATTATTATAAAGCAGCCTAAGATGAGAGGTTCCAAAACAAAACAGTCCACAGTGAAAAATGGATGAGCATCATGAGCAGCCATCTAAATGGCTGCTATTTCTCAGCAGAAAAAATGATATACCTCTCAGCCAGTGAAAGTCAGCTCAGCCCAGCAAATAACTCCAGACCACCTCAGGCAAAGTGGGAACAAAGCAGCAGGTACCTTGTGAAGTTCCAAGCCTCCAGATATCAAGAAATATTCTGTACTCATATCCTCACCATGCCTCAACTGCTGATCGATTGCAATCCCAAACAGAAACACAAGACTCCACTCCTGCTGCAAGAGCAGCACCAAGGTCTAATTACCTCCTAACAGTTTATTTAGAACAACTGCTTCCATACAGCCACTGCCTACACGCAAAAGAGGACAATATGTGCTCATTACAGTAACTTGGACCTCTGTCAGCACTCTCTAACATATCTCAAAAATGCAACTTCTTTCTGTTCCAAGTCAAACAGGAGATAAACATTTACTAAAAAAAAAAACCAAACCAAACCAAATCTGCTGATTTGTGATACTTTACCTTTAAGATAACAGTTGGAATGTGGTTCACTCCCTGTTGGGCTGTTACAGACCCAACAATATTCAGCCTCTAACAAAAAAAAAAAAAATCAGGATTCTGAGAGCTGTTTTTTGATTTGGTTGTTGCCTAAATACTGCACATACTTATTTCTGAAGATCCAAAGTTCAACTGTTCTTCTACTGCTGATCAGATCATCAAACATTTTGCGTAGCACTAACAAAATTTATTAGAGGTATTGCTGCAACACATTAATAATATGACTAAAAATATTCCTAAAATGGAACTATCACAGAAACATAACCAGCATTTCTCAAGAGAATTAAAAATCTCTGCTACTATATTTTCTTTCTTTATCAATTTTTCTATTCCTTGGCCTCATATTTATCTTCTAACACATTCACTTGCCCAGCCTGTTTCATTGATCAATTCTTTTACTTCTGTTCCCATTTCTTGCTCTCCCAGACTCATTACCATCAAGACTCTCTGCAACTGTTGAGACGGCATTAGTCTTCTTTTATTTCTTGACTTTCTTCTCAATTAAATGTAATGTATTGTTTCAAACTCCTACCTACAATTTACATAAAGCTGCTTTCTGGATCCTCACTAATTCTGTTTTTTCCTTTAATTCCACTGAAATTTCTGTAACATTTTCTCACAGTCTCAATTATCTTCATTTTTTACATGGCCAGTTGACAAATCCCATGCTGATAAAACCAACACTAACACTACATCCGCTTTTCAGAGAAGAGTTCTTTCCATGCTGCCTCATACAGAGCCCCTTTTGACTTGTCCTAACAGTCTGTTCAAACCTCTTCCTTCATCGAGTCCCATTTCTAGATCAATACCTAAAGCAAAAGAGCAAGTAAAACAAACTAGCAGAGGAGCATTTCTATGTTATAAATTTTGAAAAAGGCAGGCAAGCAACTATTATTACCTTCAACAATTCACAGCATCCTTCTCACTAACTCACCATTTTCTTGGGCTGTTTAGATTAATACATTTTCACTCAGGAACTGCAAGAGTTTCTAAACAATGCCTTATGTATCTTCATACTGTAGGACCCTAACTGAACCACAGAAATATAGCTTCTGTTACTTTTGTAAAGGAACTTTAAAAAAAAGAAGTCAAAAGTAGTATTTCACTGTTAGTCAGATAGTTGCTAAGAAGGAAGTGTCAAGATTTTTTTCCTTTGCTTTGCTTAACAAAAACCTAAAAAAAAAATATATCACTTATTCCCAAATCTCACTGAGTCTTCAGTATATGAACTACATAGGAACTACACACATTGCTGTCAATGTAGCTGCAGTACACAGATTATAGCAGTGTGATAGCTGCACAAGACACGCTGAGCCAATTCATCTGTTACAGTCAATGGTGTTTAGTAGGGATTATTTAATTCCCTCTGCTTTGTAATATAGTTTTATGCTGTAGAAAACCAATCTAATTCATGCCACTTAATGGATGGTTTAAGCAGAGTGCTATTTTGCCTCCTAGGAATCATTTCCTTGAGATAAAAGCAAATTTCTACATTTTACTTATATTTAAGTAACAGAGGATTGTATATTAATCACATACTCATGGCAATCTATGTGAAATACACATCTACTGCTGGGATGCTAATTAAAACCAGTCTTAGTTACACAGGAAATTCTTTTTCTAAAATATACTTACAATCAGTGAAGTATGTCTCTGGGCCAAGTTCTGTGGGGTACTGAGCAACTTAGCACAAGGAGAGGATTGGTTTTTTTACTGGGTGGAATCAGATATGATGAAATTAAATATCCAGCAAATACAGTATGTATATGTGAGTTTATATTATTAAACAATGTTGTCCATACAATACCGTGTGAAAAACTGAAGATTCACTTGTAGACAGTAAAGACTAGGAATGGCATCTCTGTCAGAAGAAAACACTCAGAGATGGGTATGTATTTTTTGTGCTGAAAAAGTGTTTCTTATGAAAAAATCCCACAAGACCTTTTTAAAGAAAGCATTACTCACCGAGTCTTTTTCTGATTGCTTCTGTAGCCTGGTTTGCCAGTGGACAGCTTGCATGACAATGGCTTCCCACCTTCTCTCAAGGTTTACGATTATCAACTGCATGGACTGGTGGTCTGCATTTAGGTTGCAGGTCTCCTGATCATCCAGGAGGTGCTGGCATAATCGCAGCACAGAGGCTACCCCACGGCGCCTCTGCCTGATCTCAGAGCATAGAGACTGAAGGACAGACAAACAGCAGATGTCAGCATGGAATCTTTGCAAACTGAAACATTAATTATTATCTGATATTTAGTGGTGCTTAATCTCTGTCTTGCAATATTTTTTTCAGGTCTTCCATAAATTCCCATACTTCTGTCAAAGCTTAGTGTTTTATTTTCAGATAAATACAGTCTTAACCTTAATAGCACAGCCAGACTAACACTACGTTCAGTCTTCTTCAAACAAATACCATACATAGCTAACTGTCTCTATAATGCTGAAAGTTTTATGGTGTAGACTCATTTATTCTTCCTTTCTTTTTCATTCAACTGGGTCACATCTGAAATTAGTTACCCTGACAGTAATCAGCTTCAGAAATTCTACAGAAAAATAAGAGGGAAAAATTGTAGTCGTGCAATGAGAATACGTATATTTTTAGAAAAAACAATAGAAATTATGGGTCATATGTGCCCCGTCACAGAAGAAACATTACAGAAGGAGAAAATTTAGTATAAAATTGTTTACAGATGTTTTTTGTTATCATAAAATATTTTCAGGGTAGTTCCACATTCAAGTAAATGTAGGAAAACTGTGATAATTGTATCATCCCTGAAAAGAAGTAATTCAATGCGTTTACTTCATATACTGATTCCAGTATGTGCTACTGAGAATGCAGTTTGACGTAAACTGGACAATGGGAGACAATTGCTAAGCCCTAATACTGAAACTTGATGGGAGCCAGGATATGTTGGTTCTCCACCAAAACCCTAAGAAACTGCACTGAAAATGTTGTTGAGCAGCAGAATAAATAATGCATCCTATATGCCAGAACTAGAACGAGGTCTACCACCCGGAGCAGTTAATGGCATGGGGCTCTTCCAAGCATGGTTTTATCCCTGATTATATTCTACTGTCACTGAACATCAAACCAGGATTTTTTAAACTCATAACATATTTTAATAATAACATCTATGAAACTGGGGCACAGAAGGCAAAAATGCACGTGAGGATGACTGCTTCAGCCCAGGTTCTGAAATCCTTTACTTTTATAACACTGCATAGCTCAAGAATTCAATAATTACCATAGGGCTGTGCTACTCCTGAATTTAACAGGACTGTGCTCTACACATGGGAGCTTTCCAGATAATTTAAATTGTAACTTGCCAACATCTGTTTCCCTCTGTGGGACACCACAGATGAAAGTGCATGACCCCATGAGAAAATGTGAACTATCATCTTTTTTGAAGACAGGGTATTTGCTTCTAAACTTCCAGTTAATGGTAAGAAGCAAGCATAAAAAAGCCACTACACCTCTCAAAGCTGTTCAGAAGCATTAAGTGATAAAAAACCAGGACACCTTTCTTAATTTTATCAGCAAAACAAAAACATTCTATAAAAAAAGCTAATTCCAGTTCCAGTTTTTGTATCAGTGTTTCTTTAAAAATTGAAATTTATAATTAGAAATGTCAAAACTCAAAGGAGCATTTTGCTGCTGTTCTTGATCAATAATATTAAGCCGAAAGTGTGAACCGAAAGGTTGGTATATACATCTAAAAACATGTATCTTTTCTTTGCATAGGGATAGTGTGTAAAAGACAGGGATTTCCTTTAAAGCCTTCAAGAGAAATGATGATTAAACTCACAAACACAGCTGAATTACTAATCCACTTTCACTAGTACAACTGGGCCATCCTAACAGATTGCTTATTAATCAACAAGGGTAAACAAGGCAATGCAATCTCATTTAAAGAAAAAGTTTTAATGCCTAAAAGTATTTGTGTTCAAAATGTTATTCCCGATAAGCCTTCATTAGAAGACATCTTAAAATGATTAAGTATATTTCATTGTAAAGTACACTGAGTAGTACAGTAGCAGGTGGACATTTCATACAGATGTTCCACTTACTGATATAATGCATTCTATAGCTATTTAAATTACCCTAACTCTATAATAGCTAGAATTCTATTACTTCTGTAATGAGAGAACCCTGTACCTTTAATATTTCTGAATTTTAAATAAGGCGAATGACAAATTCCCAAACCACTATTTATGGCAAAATATGACCAGGAATTTTATTATTCAATTTATACCAGAGCTGCATTTGCACTTGCGTTTCCTGAACTTGCCCTTATTTATTTTCCTAGAGTTCATTACTAGTTTCCTTCGTAGTTCTTGATGTAACTACCACGTCTGGCACATTTCCTTTCTGATGATGTTCATAGTTTAATGTCAGATCAGGAAAAACACCAGCCAACTAAACTGGACCAAAAAGTCTATCTTCAGTCAGGGTTCTTATTTTACATTTTATAACAACAATTCTTTTTTTTTTTAAATGATGGTGAGTTATACAGCAATCACAGCCAAATTTATGTAGGTCTGCATTAACTTCATAGAAGTCAATACGGCTCAGAATCAGGCCCCATAACATTAATTTACCTTGATCTATCTGATTAAGTCATCCCTTATAAATATTGGTCTTTTCTGATACAATGCCTTTTAACATGATGAGGTAAGGAGAATTGCATTCATAAGCCATTATAGGGGACTTTAAGTGAGGCCTTTACATTGTGTTATCTGAAAGCAGAGCTACAGTGTCCAAGTCATTTCTAATTTATATCAATTTTACACCAGCATAATAACAGTAGCTTTACTGAAGCTATTTCTGATTTACATGGCTGTGACAGTACAATTAGGCCTATGGCACTTTTGTTTCAATTTTATTACATGATATTATGGTTAATATTAAACAGGAGAAGAATGAAGTGCTTGTATCTAATAGTGTATTGAAACAGTTGGCTATAGAAACAATACTTTAAAACCTGGAGAACTTAATCATGTAAAGACATCTTTAAGCCCTATATAATAGCACTAACAATAATGACTTTAAGCAGTATTAGGGTCTTGTGTTCAGTGTCCTAAAGGGACACAATAATTGCCTATAAGACATGACATGATATATACACTGTGGTGTTGTATATCCATCAAAGTTTTGCTGTTGTTAAAATGGCATCCTCCTATAAAAACCTGTCAATACAGTAATTGCACATGCAAAATATGCTTCCAGGATGACAGTTACTTTAATTAATTATTTGTGAGGTACATTCTACTCTGTGAATGTAGAAGCTATAATTCATGCTCAATAAAAGTAAATTAATTTAAAAATTTGATGAGTTAGGAAATATGATGAGTACCCCTCCTGAGCCTAGGGTCTTATAGTTTACGGCTGCTATTGTACGCTACTGGGCACTTGAAGATTCAGAAAATTAGGATGTGATCTAACTGTACACTGAGGTGCATCACTTAGGCTCACTTAGTCTTCTGTGTGTGCAGAAGATTTGCTGAAGTGTAGATTTAGAGATTAAACACTTACAATTTTGTCCCCTCATACTATCATGTGTCCATTGAGCTGTGGTAAATGTAAACACAATCCAAATCTTTGTAAATGTGGGAGAAAGATATTCACTTAAGCCATTTGCAGTGACACTTAAATAAATGTATTTGACTTTTTTTGCTGCAGGCTAAAAGTATACACAGTAACTGCAACTGTTGTGTATGAAGTTGACTTTGTGTCTGAGTCATTTGCTTCACAACAGATACCCTGATATCATTGACGTGTTAGTCATTAGAATGTTCTTACGGTCATGGCTTCCCATACTGAGGATTCCTGTCCATGCTGCTAGAATCTTGGAAGGCTTTACTTCCCCCTGTCCACTCCTACTTTCAGTGCTTTGAAGTTATCACCCGCACAGCTAAAAAGGGCTACCTGAAACTACTTTCACAGCTTGTTAATACCATGACTTAAATCATCTGGAAAAGCCCCTACTGAGTCAAATGACATCAAACACTCCTTCCAAGCCAAGGGCTAATGGCACTATCTATGGGGATGGAAGTGGCCATGATCTGAACAGAAGGTGCTTGGCTTAGTTGCATGACTCCTAACTGAGTGACATGTGACCAGAAACATGTGTGCAGCTTTAAGCAGTGCCAGAGCATATGAGAGGCATAGAAAGGTGGGAAGTTGAGGAATGTTATAGCTCCTCAAGCCCCAGTGAGTTTCCATCCCTCAGCCTTCCTGCGGCACATCAGCATCTGAGCTGTGCTGCACCATCTGCTCTGCATGACGGAAAGACCTGTATGGGAAGTCAGCCTTCTCACACAAGATGTAAGATGAGTAGGCCACTGAAACATGGTATATCAAGAATCTTGACCAGGCGTTTATATTAACTATTTAAGACTTTTGATTAATTCAGTGAGACTAATTATGCTTAAAAGTAGTTTAAAAGTCATTGTAAAATTAGTTGAGTTGCCTTAAATCTACATAATCCACACATTCACCACAAAGATTATTAAGATGTTTTCATAGCGTCATTTATAACATATTGTTCGGAGAATTCACTTTTATGGGATCTGAAGTTTCTTGTTTTCACTCTACAACTGGATTAAATTTTCATGTAGAGATGGCCAGGGATTTGAAAATAGCTGGACAATGACAAACAGTAATTTAAACAGATGGATTTTCTTTCTGCTTTCAGGCCCAGAAGAAATGCCAAGGTATACTGAGAGAAGCACTATTTCTGGGCTTCTGTGTAGGCATGGGCAACACAGGCTGTTTTAGGAACACAAAAGAAGTTTAGCTGCAGATAAATGACCAGAACCAAGAGGAAGTGTCTGTCTAACCTTGCTCTGTTAAAGGCTTACTCTTCCTCCTTCTTGCATAATGTGGGTATGTGAGGGAGGGAATGATACACTTCTGATTGCACCAGTTGTTCTTTGATGGAAGATGGATCTGCTGTTCTTTAGTACAACAATCACATGCAGAAATTAAGGCAGGATCTGAGAATGGAAGTCACCCTTCTGTGTACACCAATCAAACTACAACTCTTAGAATTTATTTGCCTTTTTATGCCTGATTTTTGGCTAGGGCAGCATATCAGGTTTTAAAAGCGATAATGTTAAACTGTTAAGTATCACAACTAACAGAAATAATACATCAATAAACAGAAACAAGAAACAGGAAAACAGGAAAAATAAATGAGGAAATGCTTGCAAAGTTTGGGTAAAATGTAGTTTTCATTGTCATCTGTGAAATGGCAATGCCTATTAGAACTTCTCAGGCTAATGCATTCTTGCAGAGCAGATGGTGAAAAGAAGAATTTTTGGTTCTGAATGAAAAATAAAACCAACAATTTCTCAAAAAATATTAATAGGCGAGTAGTTCCTTAAAATAAAAAAGCTAAGTGACAAAGATAGAAAATGAATGATTACTTGTCATTGTTTAGAAAAATACTGCCAAACCTGTGTGCTTTTGCTGATTTCAAGGTTAAAAGAATATGTCACCTTATATGGGAAATCTACTCAGTTGCATACTGTGTGACTTAATCTATATTGAAGCTAAATATTCTATAAGTATGCAGTGAAGTGCAAAAAACAGCAATTGAAAAATGACATGATTAAATGGCACAACATGCAATCATTTGCTCTCAATTATATCAATGTATCTTCTTCATTTCAAGGACGCAGGCAGAAATATTGTTTTTTAAATGCCTCTATTAAATTGGGCACCAATAATAAAATAGATGAGAGTCCTAATAAGCTCATTTGCCTAACATATATCACACACCACAAAACTATTCTCTCCAAACGGGTTTGTTCATAGATCTGTCTCCCAGTTGTCACCAGTCTTGGCTATATTAAAAAATTTTAAAGGCACAAAGCTTGCAGACCATTCAGTGAAGAACCTTTGTACTTAACCCTTGAGAGAAATGTAATGCTAATTATGGAAAAAGTATTGATATAATATCTTTCCTGTCACATTTTATTATGATGACAGTCACAACAGAATCTGGGAATGACATTTTAGAAATATCATCTAATTGCAAGTCAGAAATACAGAATGACAGTTTAAAGTAGAATATCACTTCTTTCAAAATAGTGAACTGGTTCTCTTCATTTAAAAGCCTTACTTTTAATAGTATTACAACCACTAAATTGCTACATTGATCATATCTCTGTAACTCACTGCTTAGCAAAGTGTTATGATATTTCTCTTACCAGAGAACTGTGTCTCTTTCTAGACACATTAAAAATGACAATGAACTAGAAGGAAAAAGGACTTCATTTCTGCACTAGCTTTAGGAATGTACATAAGGGTTTGCATTCTACATATAAGCAAGTATTTAATTAATTCTTTTCATTAGCTGTAAAAAGGTACATGGGTATCTGTACTTATTTGAATAAATAATTGAATTTTTAATTATTATATGTATTATTAACATAATAGATTATTTATATGTTATTATAATTTTAATAATTAAATTCATTAACTGGGTAAATATATTTATATTAAGTAAAATATTTACTTTTAAATATCATTCCCATTTTTCTCTTGAAGTAAAATATATGCACTAAAAACAGTCACAATTCAGATTAGGTGGTTCTGGACCCATTCCATAAAAGCTACTATTATATCTGTATGGCATTCTTTAACTTCTTTGTTCTATTCCTTATGCCTGTTTAAGTACTTCAAAATATTTGTTTGTAAGAATACCATTCAATGGTCTGTTATTTAGCTCATGCTCCCATGTAACTAGTAATATGTAATATACTCCTCTTCATAAATTAAAAACACTATTAAAATTCCAGACATATAAAACAATATGAAGATTAAGTTACTATAAAAGAAACTATAATAGCTTACAGATTGCTTGTATCATTACGAAAGCGCTGGTATCTATTACAGTGTCTCCCTGGAATAAAGAATGCACTTTTGGCAATAATCTGTTAAAAAAAGTGCCCATTATTGTTAAGATGCTCCTATCTTAACTCTAAACTAGTATGCAATTACAGAAAGATAACTTTTAAAAATAAAAGTAAAATGGTGTTGGATGGAAATGAATCTTCCCTACTGAAATAAAACATATCTTTTCCAAGACTTATTTTTCTTGTGTTTCATACAGGGAATTAGATTCATTTTCAAATGGAAGTATTTTAGAGCTATATACTACTCACTTTGAAGCTGGGGTTAACTCGGTTCCAGGGAATAAGCCAAGTTACTCAGATAGAGAAGCCAGAGGGAATGGCATGAGGATTCATATTTCTAGTCTAGCATAGTATTTATAAATGCCTTTGGTTTGTGTCTGACCTCTTCTCATTTAACTTGAGAAATTATCTTTCCAGTGAAAAAGATTCAAAGGAGAAATATTCCAGGAAGTGCCACAATTTTCCAGGGTTTCTTTTTTTGCCCCCCAGAAAATGCTAAGATAAAATCAGGCTAATCATCAGACAGGTAGGATAAACATCAGTGTTTTGCTTTTGTAGTGAATCCTGGATTACATGGATCAAAAATATGTTTGCCTATACTGGACATTTTAAATTTGAAATTTTTGTTAGATCACCACAGTGAGTAGAGTTTCAAATGAAATGTGTAGAAATTCAAGACAGTAAACAAATTCAGGTACAGGTGGCAACTTTTCTTAAAAATCACGTAAGGCATCATTTAGGTTCAACTAACTCTTTGAAATTCACTTATAATTACATCTTAAAAGAAATCAAGATGTTTCTCCACCTAGATCACATATTAGTTCAACTTGACTTCCAGTCTTTGAAATTCACTTAGAATTACATCTTAAAAGAAATCAAGATGTTTCTCCACCTAGATCACATATTAGATGCCAAGAAACCACCTCCAATTGCCTAAAAAACGTAGGTATGAATTTCAGGCATTTTTAGTGAAGAGTTAAAACTGTTAAAACTTTGTATTCTATCTTGGAGCTATATTGAGCTTTAAAGGAAAAACTTCCTTGCATGGGTGTACATCAGTACCTGTAAATCTCAAGCTGAGGTTCAGATGTTAATAGCGTACTTATTCCCTTTCTTAATCCAGTTCTCTCATAGGTGGACATGTATTTTTGCTGTCCTTGTGCAATGGGCCTGGTATATTCCAAAATATACTGAGAGCTTAGACCCTATTCTGAATTACAGAAAAACATGTCCTGCAGTGTATAGGTATTACTTTTTTTGTGGGAAAGCAGCAAACATAAAATACATTAGACTATTCTTTTGGAGACTTCAGAACAAAAGGAACAAAAGGAAAGGGAAAATAAACGCATGTAATAAGTAAGGAAAAAGATATTTCCTCTGGCTTTTTTCTTATGTCAACGAAGTAAATTTTGCCTGGATGCAAAAACACACAGGTTGAGCTGTGCCAGGGTAAACTGAGGAAAATAAATTGTGATGTTTTCATCTCTATCTGTATACACACAGGGACAACAAACAGGCTTTTCCAGAAATTGTGTTTGTCTTATTTCCAAAAAGCAGTGCATCCTCAGAATGGATATACATTCTTTTGCCTTACCTTAAGCACAAATATGCAATCAGGCCCACAGTTTTTGGGTTCAGTTCAAGACAAAACTAAAAGTCCCCAACAAGAGAAGCTACTTAGAGCAGAATGAACTAGAGCCAGGCAGCACTGTGGCGAGGTAGGTTCACCCCTCCCAGATGTAGGGTAGCTCCCTCAGTACCTAACCTGGTAAATAAGATAAAAACAAGTGATCGCATTGACTAGGGAAGTAATTGTCCCTCCCTACTTGTCACTGGTGAGGCTGCATCTCAAGTCCTGTGTTCGGTTCTGGTCCACTCACACCAAGAAAGACATTGGTGTGCTGGAGCATGTCCAAAGAAGGGCAACAGAGCTGGTGAAAGGTATGGAAGGCAAATCATATGAGGAGTGGCTGAATGAGCTGGAATTGTTCAGCCTGAAGGAAAGGAGGCTCAGAGTATCACTCTCTAAAACTACCTGAAAGGAACTTAGTGCCATGGTTTAGTTGACATGGTAGTATTCAGCCAAAGGTTGGAATTGATGGTCTTGGAGGTATCTTCTAAAATTTATGATTCTGTGATTCTATAAATATGCTAAGTTTTAAATTAATACTAACTTGCCCCTTGTACAAATTAGACGGACATGACTGACATACACAGTTTAGTCCCAGGACTATGAGAAAGCTTGAATTAGCAGGAAGGACAGAAGCAGGTGATTTGGTCAAGAAGAACTGTGAATGGCAGTCAAAAAGCTAAGGGTTATCAAAAACCATGTCTGGCTATGGTGACTGCTTGCTGTGATGGTCTTAGAGACTCAGAGGCACTCATAGTATTGTGCCTTCAAGTGCTTTTTTTCCACTGCCTGGGCGATCAGATTGGGGTGAGAAGACTAGACAAGGATGAAAGCAAAGGGGCCATGAAAGAAGCCTTCACTTCTTCCTTCACCAATGCTTAGAACATAATGAGGTGCCTCTTACTGTGACCAAAATATTAAAATAAGCATCAATGTGACTAAGGGAAAGATGGTTCCATAATAATGACCTTGCACCATCAGCCATTGACAAAATGCAGGGGAAATCCATCAGATTAGGGGCCAGGCCTTTAGTTTTATTTTGACACAAGGTAATGCACCCCTTCCCTAAGACAACAGTAAAAGAGCCATCCTTCAAAGGACAGGAATCCACACACTACATTTTTCCCCCACTGACTTTATGCAGCAAGTATTAACTAAGCCATTCTCTTGTCCCTAGAAATATGGTACCAGTCTACAAATCCCATTCCTGACTGACGTATTTGTGATACATAATTTGCCTGATAATGAATGCAATAAACACAAAGGAATGTATATTGAGGACCTATTCTTTTACACTAATATTCTCACTCATACTAAATTACACTTTACCCTACAAATTCTACTAAAATCAATAGATTTCTTGGCAGTATGAAATTATTTTCAGTGTAAGTAAAGGTACTTACTACAATACAGGTAAATACAGTCCAGAAAAATACTTCCTATTGGAACTATGATCTTTTAACTTACATACAAAAAAAAAACCCAACTTGGGAAAACTGTCCAGTATGATCCATCAATTAAAGAAAAATCTCATTAGTAGAATTCAATTGCTCCAGAGACACTACTCAATCAATAATCCACTAATATTGGATAAATTTGCACCTGAAAATGCAATGCTATGACTCCAAAGGGGCAGTTATAGACAATCAAATAAATCATCTAATCATATGCAGTAGTACAAAGAGAACCTTGATGGAGATAATGCAGTGAATTTTTCTTAACTGTCTTATATTCCCAGTCCATGCTGAGCTTGGTTTTCCACATGTTATCAGTAACAAAGGTAAAGCTTTGAGGCCAACCAAAGTACCAGCCCTCTCTGTAAATTAGTGTGAGTCAGTCCTGGCATTTTTTAGGGGAAATATTTCTTTCTCATTTTCTTTTCTCATCTTCTGCTTTCTTCTCATTTTCCTTTTCCAGGTTAATAGTAACAGAAGAGAATGTTTCTGGTTTTGCAGTAACTAAGTCTTCAAGGCAATAGCAGTATGATAAGCAGTCTTATTTTCAAGGAGTCATTTGGATGGATCAAAAGATAAAAAAGCCAATTATATCTTCAATCACAATAAAAATAATAAGTGATAGAACTGAGAGTGTTCTCTCAAAAGAAACCATTTTTTTTACTTCTACACATATGAGTCTTCAAGAGACCATGACTTAGGGGAAATATGGCTCAAAGTCTGTAGGTGTCATTGATATGAAAGTCTTGGGAAAGGAACTGTAAGCCCTTTGTCACTATGAAATTGCAAGTTTTACTTTGTAATGGCCAGTTAGGAACAGCTTCCTCTGTAGGCCAATGTCTTCTGTGTTGCTAAAATTGAGTGAGACCTCAAGTCTCTCAAGGTTACCCATGACAAGAGAATTAAAAATAGATCCTTCCAGTACAGTAAGAAAGACAAGGACAAGGACTCAATTGCCTCCTCACCAGTTCCTGTTAACAAGATGGTTCAAATGAGCACCCTATTGCACGTCTAGGAGAACTGAAAGAGAAATTTGGGCTTAATCTTTCTGGAAAATAAATAAACCTGTAATTAGTGCAGAAGAACCTCACAAATATCAGTAAATCATTCTAAGTTGGAATTGCAATTGTCCCATCCCCAAGTCCCTCTGTCCTAATGATACTCCTGATGATTTCTTGAGTGGGATTCATCTGAACTAATGCAAAATGTGAGTCTGAGCTCATTTAGAAGCAGGTATTCTGAGGTACAGTACCTCTTCTCCATAGCCTAAATTTTCAATTTTTTGGTTCTGGATGCCTAAACCAGAATGGATTAATTGCATACCAAAAGTACTTTTCTTCCTTCCAATTACTAGAAAAGAAACTCAGAGATCTCTGTCCTGTAGGTAGTCTGTTTTAATGTGCCTCTGTCTATGCTGTTCATGGGGCAATCATCATGGTACCAGAAATAAGGGGACAGAACATAAAATAGACCTAAGAAGTAAGCAAAATATGAATTTGTACCCTAAAAATAGCCACTGGGTCATTCTCTGTTCACCAAAGCATTCAGTATATTGCTGTATCTGAGCTCTGCTGAGCTCAGATCTTCTTATTACTAGAGAAACCTCCATCCCACACCCCAATCTTAGTCCAGAGCTCTTCTGTCTCTTCATTTGTCCCAGAAAAGGGAGTAATTGAGGGGGGAAAAGGGTTCAGACAACTATATATTCTTTAAGATTAATTTTGATGTTTTGATTAATCACAAAGTAAGTAACATTATAAAAAAATCCCCAGAATTATGGTTCAGGATTCACAGCCAAAATGAGATGATGGAATGACAGCTATCTCAGTGGAGCATTTATTCTTAAATGGGAATTTGACGAATTATGGTTCAGGATTCACAGCCAAAATGAGATGATGGAATGACAGCTGCTATCTCAGTGGAGCATTGATTCTTAAATGGGAATTTGATGTAATATCAGTGTTACCTTAAATAGGAAGAGCTTATTGAAACACAAAGTGAACTATTTTTCAGTAATAAGTATATTAAATAAAAATCTGAGGTACATTAAATATCTAAGTGTTCTGTGTTTATGTGTATTTTCATATATACAGAGTACTGTACATTGGTATTTTAGCAAATTAAATCAACTTATTATGTATTGTATTAGGGCCAAAAAATATGTATGTACAGCTGCTCTACTATAAAGATGTGGCTTCTCATTTCAGTGGTCCACAGAAGTGCTACTTTGGGATGGTGGGTTATGGAAATTCAGTCTGAATTCGCTTCAAACCTTTGTAAGAGGCATTAGGCTACATTCAACTTTGGAATCCTACCTGGTTTTCTATCATTTAGTAGTGTATGCCTTTCTGTTTGCTAAAATTGAATCCAAACAAAATTTGGGTAAACAATTCTTCATCTGTGAAAACTTTTGGGGCTCTGAAATCACACTCCTTTTGAGAAATTAAAACTTTCCTTTTTTTTTTTTCATCATAGAGGTGTGAAAAGGATTAAATCCAGCTTGACCTCTTCTGGACTTTCTGTGGCAGACTGTTTTGCATACCTTTGTTACATGCATATTGAAATTCTGTAATTCTTTAACTGCAGCTCTGCCAGAAACATCATTCTAAAAACTGTAAAGGATCCAGAATGCAGTGGTGAAAGCAACTCCTGCCACCAGCAGGAAGAGCCAGCATTTTCGTTAATTTCTGAGTCTCCAAACCTTTATTCAACGTTAATAGTTCTATTTCATTTTGGCTACAATCTTAAATGCTTCCAAACTCACTTTTGTTTTATTTGACTGAAGTACATTTAACTAGTTTCTTTTTTTTGTATGAAGTACAGTGTTGCCTCTTCTACAAACTTTTCAGTAAATATAAAAAGCATCATAAGACATACGGACTATTAATTACCAATGCAACCTATATTATTTAATCAGAAAGTTCAGTTGCATTAGGCATTGGAGAAATAAGAGATGCTGATGAGAAATACTTGTTTTAAAATGACACTACATCATCTGGTATGCTCAAGTCATAAATGTAGTGGAAGATGAAAACTTACAGTTTGAGGGGGTCTAGTCATTAGAAATAGTTACAACCATCACAAAATTTACAGTGTTTACAAGGCAAGCAGAAATGGCAACAAATAATACTGGCTGGGGAATTCAATAAACCATTGACTTTTAGAAATTTCAAATGAGAAGAAATTTTCAACATGTTTCGTATGATTAAGTAGTCTGATTTCTTTAATTGATATATAGACTAAAGTGAATGAAAACCACAAGCTTTCAGTACTACAGAAAAGCAAGACTATTTTTGTTAAAGACACAAATAAAGATTTAAGAGACAGGTATGACTCTATATAGCGTGTTGCTTATTGCTTCAAATAAAACCAGATCAGGAAATGACATGAAATGCAACATTATTTTTGCCAAACAAAATTTAGAAATAATGTCTGCTAAAATCCCATTCTAAAGAGAAAAATCTTGTTCCCCATCACAGTTTGGAGGAGAAAGAGAACAAGTTCCTTTATAAATCTTGCTACTGGAAACACTAGAGGCTTTCCCAGTTGTACATGATTGAGAAGGGATACTGAAACAGACAGGTACTCACAAGTCTAAGCTTGTTCTCGAGTAGCTGGTCTGTGAGCCAAACCCAAAACAACTTTTGGAGGCTGATCATTTCTCTGTATAAAACACTTAATGTCTTAAGTTTTATTGCAAGTGACAGAAATATATGACCGATTATTTAGGCTCTCTTGCTGCTTTTTGAGGGAATTTTGCAAAGAAAAAAGCATGCTTTTTGAAGTCCCAGACACATAAAAGAAACGTGGCAGGCCACTTCTACTGACAAGCTAACAGGCACATAAATTTCTGGCTAGACCTTAGTCAAATGAAACTTGGTAAAACTTTATGAAAGAATACAAAGTCTTTTTATTATTCCTTCTCATTCTTCACAGCTCCAAATCTCTCCTGATCCACAAAACAGCTCTATATTTTTAGTTTAGAAAATCAGTTATGCCAATTATTAGTCTTGTTATGTCTGGTATTTCAGGGGCTAGAACTATGTGTTTACCCTGAGAATTTTGGATTTCATTTAAAAAGTAAGATTCTGGTTCTTGACCACATCATTTTCTGTGGAAAGCTAGAAAACATGAACTCAAAGGACTTAAAGAGGAATAAATAGCGTGAATAAATAAAATAAACATATATTTCTAACTATGATGAGCTCAAGAATTTGAAGGATTTGTTTTTTATTTTTTTAGTCTACATCTTGTGTTGCAACAGAAGAAATAACTGCAGTCAGACACCCTGGCTTCCCCCTTTACAGCTCAGCAACTTGTGTTTATTCTTTCTCCTTTCTTGAACAGAAGCTGTCGTTAGGCTACACTTTACTTTCTGTGAAAGCCTTAAAAAGTGTTTTGATCTCCAAGTATTTGATTTCCCTCATTTCTAAAAAGGGGATGATAATAATACCTACCTTCAATGTTTAGTGGGGCTTAGTTCAGTAATGCCTGTGCAGCATGTAGAGCTCCTTGACTGGACAGTACCATAGAAATTCTAGGTATTATTATTGCACAGGACTATTCCAAAAGAAAACAATGCAGTAGCGAATTCTTTAATAAAAAGAACACTCAAATTTATATGGCATGATTTTCTATAAAAAAGACAAAGAAGCCGAAATAGTTTCCTACTAGTGAATTTAACAACTACTCCTCCCACCACGTTGCTCTCATCTTGGGTCCCAAATGCATGTGAGCTACACATTTGATTCATCCTGCAATTGCAAAATGGAAGCAAAACACCTCAAAAAATGGAATAATGTTTTTTCCTAAGGCATAACTCTAATTTAAAGCATAACATTATGGAATGAAAATCAATGGCATTGTTGAGTTTATTTTATTAAAAATGTTTCCCTGTGTACAGTGGCTCTGTGTATTGGGATGGTGCATCACAGTAAATTTCCATTAAGAAACAATGATTCACTTACCACAGTG
Source organism: Onychostruthus taczanowskii (assembly GCF_017590055.1). Lineage (NCBI taxonomy): Eukaryota > Metazoa > Chordata > Aves > Passeriformes > Passeridae > Onychostruthus > Onychostruthus taczanowskii. Next base: position 14,820,677 of record NW_024496525.1, on the reverse strand, counting down.
AAAGCAGTAATAAGGTTAAACTCTTAAGTGGAAAGTAAGTCAAACTAAACCCCAGCAGGTTTTCTACTAGTGGCATAGCTAATGTTTTTGAAAATGTTCTAAATGTTCTCTCTCAAATATATGTATTATACATTGCAGTATTGTTAATTATATCCATTTTCTCTTTTATACACTTCCCCAGGAGATCAGTGAAGAATGGAAAACTTACTTATAGTGAATTTCAGATTTAATGAGACAAAGATGGTTCAATATATATGACAAAATTATGTGCTCTCACCATATTTGATAGGTAATTATTTTTTATACTCTAATGGCTACCATTTTGAAAATAATTAATGTATTATTTGTGTAATTAATAGATAATCAACCGAGTAAGAAAATACTCTGGCTACATCATGGTGGATAACACTATACTGTTTAACATCGCTAGAGCTTTTGGCATGATATTATGCCATATATGTGTAAAAAGATTTCATTTGAGAGATTTATGTACAAAATATGTAGTATGGTATTACTCTCTGTGTGTGTGTGTGTAAATGAATATTAAAAAAATTAGATTTAAAAAAAGCTTGCCTGAAATTAAGATTTTTAAATACATAGTTCTGCACTTAAATAAATGCCATCATTTTCTACAGAAATAAAAATGTCCAGCATTTTGTATGGAAAATATGCATCTATTGCTGTGAAGTTCTGCAGGTCTATCAACAGTCCTTCCTAACTGCTTGCTTTGAAGTTTGCTGATAGATGAAACAGAATCATCATGACTGTTTTCCCCCATTAGCGCATATTTAAGAAATTGTGCATCCCCTTGAGACTGCTGTTGCCCTAGACACCCTGGTGTACTAGTGGAAGAGAAAAAACCTCTTTACCCCTAAAGCTCAACAATGACTTGTGATTCCTTTCTTATTCTTTGGTCACAGATCACTTGCAGAGTAAAGTGACCTGTAATGATGACTTGGGTGAGGGTTTATTTAGAAACTATGAAGAGAAGAAAATTGCACAGTTCTACCAGGTGTGTTTACTAAATTAGCCCTCTTTCCTGAATGTTGCCACTACTTACAGGGAATGGAACAAAACATGCAAGCTCCACTAAGTCAGTTGCAAAGCTGAACACTGGCCTTTGGTTGAACGAGCTTATCATCTGAATAAAGCATTGTGACTACAATCTTTTCCCTCTTTTCTATAAATCTTCAGGCTTAGGTTTAGGATGTGGCCTAGATTAATGGAAATCTCACAGTGTATATGTCTTTGCCATGTATCTAGTTGTCACAACCTTGAATGTTTTCTCATATATGCTAAATTTAGCTCACTGTAATTGTTACCTCAGATAGGCTGTTCTTGACTCATATGTGCAGAGATATAGGTTATTAAACTGATGATCACACAAGACCTTAATTACCTTATGCTGAGAGTGAAATTCAGAGTGAAGCTTTCTGTGGCAAAATTCAGCTGCTTTTTTTTTTCCCCTCCCCATTTCAGGGGGATTGGAAATAGATCATCTTTTGGGTCTTCTCCAACCCAACCCATTCTATGATTCTATGTTTTATAATGAGGCAGAAGGAAAGAATACTATTGCTTTTACAATCGTGGTGCAATTAGTCCTCTAAAGACCTCTTTTGCAAAAAATATTTATAAAATAAATATTATTGTAAGGATTCAATAAAATAAACATGAGTGAACACATAATGAAGAAGAAAATATATAATTAAATATAAACAGGCATTGCATTATGTTATGTAAAAGATAAATATTTTACCTCACCATAAAGAAGAGTTTCTCTACAAAAGCTATGATAGGTTTTTTATTACCTTAAAATATTGCAGTTGTTTCTCAGCATTCATTGTTCCTTCATTTTCTTGTCTCAGACAGGAATTGAAGATGAAAAGCTCTGTATCTCTCAGCCACCCTTTCAGCTCTTTGATCCTGACCTCCAGCTGCCTTACCAGGCTGCCGCTTTCAGGCGAGAGCAGGTCACGTGGACCTAACCCACTGTGCCCTACCATTGTGTCTTGGATCTTCTCTCCTAGGGTTTTCTAATGCATCAGATAAAAAAAAAAACACATAGATTAGTCTTATGTACCAAAACATATATAGGTTAATGTGCAACAAGAAGAATCTGTTAAATGACTAGAGATGTGGTTTTTTAATAATTATGACTAATATCAATCAATTTTATTATTTGTTTCCTTGTTTCAACGCATTTCAATTTTCCTACCCTTGTTTCTCACTTATGCTGTTCTCTCTGGGTCACTGACTTTGCTAGAAGGATTATAAATTAGTGTTTACTAAGAGTAATTAAGGACAGAGGAGACAAAATTATTCTTAACTTTGTAAACTAGTTACTCTACAGAATTTGTCCATGGCTTGAGACACTTATGGCTAGGAGTATAAGACCAGTATATACCAGTATACAACCAGTGTAAGAGTCACTGGTTTCTAGGCAGCAAGAGAAAATATGACAATCACTGAGTTCTCCAGACTCCTATCCAAGGTACCATTTACATTTTTGGAGACAGATATTTTTTGAGGTATGAACCGTTAGGTTATAATTTTCATTCATGTAGCCCTGAGGCTGTATAGAGGAACAGTTAGGTCACAAAAGCTGGTTTGTTTTTAAGTGGTTGAACTCATTCAGACACCAAAAATCTTCACTGTTCCTGAACATAAGGCCAATTTTTTAGGCGACCAAATTCGAATTTCTGTTCTCCATGTTAAGTATCCACTTTGAGATAATGGACCAGACCAAACGTTCGTCTGTTATCGCTAATAAAAGTAATTTACTCCAGCTTTTCAAAGTAGTATTTCTAATAACAGAATCACTGAATAACATTTTGATAGTGGACGCTGGGTGCTTAATGAATATTCTGAAGAGGCCAGGGATAGAAAGTTACCTTCCTTTTCAGTATTTTGAAAGGCAATCCTTTAACATCAGAAGAGAGATGTGCTGTTGCCTGCTTCTCCTATGCCAAGCAGTATTTTATCTGACCTATAAGAGGCTGTCAGGCTGACACTTATTATAAGCACTAGATCTGTGTTACTGATTGTAGAATATTGAATATACACTGACACTCACATCCAATAACCTTTTAAACTGATAATTAGTGGTGGTTAATTGTTGTAACATGAAGATACAGTTTTAGGTGACCCAGTATGTCTGTCTGCTGGAAGTGCATGCCATAAAAGTTACTGGAATATAATTTATAACAATGAAATTAGCTTCCAAAAATAAGCTTTAAAACACAAATAAAATTAGAGCAACAGATATTAATCTGCTATGTGGCATTCTGTAAATCACATCTTTAGGAGATCATAACTGAAAACATGCTTTCTTGGCAACACCCTTCTATTTTCATGGTGCAAATATTGATAATTTGAAGACCCTCAGTGGAATCCAGCACTAGCTATTGTTTTTATGCTGCAACAAAAGTAGCAGCAGGAGGTGAAATCAATGCCCTTGGAGGGTAGGGTCACAAAAAAGAATTTATTGCCACTTTTTTGTTCTGGAACAGTTTGCAATCATAAATTCTTCATAAACAGAATACTTCAGAGAATGGTCCGTCTTCATAAATATACGACAGAGGACATCAATTTCATTTAATTCACAATTTGTGTCAGCACAGCAGATGCCAATGCCTGCCTTGATAGGGTTGTTTAATATGCAATTGAGACAGAGTAATATTCAGCACAGGGGACAAAATTTCACAGATTAAACTGTACGCACCACTGACATTTCATTCTAATGTATTTCCATTCCACAGTGTTCACCTTAGATGAAAGTAATATTAAAAACCATATCCCTCTATTTTGCCATTGTTAGAAGTTAAAATCCTTGTCTTTAATTTTTTTCATGCCAATTAAAATGTAATCATGCCAATTAAAACAGTATGTCTAGTGCTGTTAGTTTCTGCATAGGTTTTTATTAAATTAAACAAAACTCTATCAAACTCTGCTTATTATTCATGAAACTGAATTTAGCAGAAACACTGTAATAGTTACATTTTATTTTTCTGTAAATGCTGAAATTAATGGCAAAACTTAATATGGAGGCATATTTTGATTTTAACTTACTGAGAAGCAAAGGGCTTCCAACTTTTTTAAGACAGTTTGCCTAGATTTTAAGAATTATCATCTTATTTCATACTTTTATATCCTAACAGCTTTAATCAGTGCCACTGAATTAGGCTGATTAAATACAGTGAAATTCATAAATGTAAGGTTTACATTTTAAATTATTTTAAAAATAAAAAGTTGTCATGATCAGATGCAAAAGACTGGGTTAGTAAATCCTCTCTAAATCAGTAAATTTATATAATGATCAAAGAAGTTCCAAATGTTGCAGATTACAATTAAAAGTAATAAGCTCACTGGTCATAAGGCAAATTTTAACATTTTCTGACAATTTGCACATGTAAAGAATCAAGTGATTAGAAGTAACTCTGCTTAACTAAAAAAGCCCCACCCTCTGAAATGGCTATTGCATTACCACATCACCTAAAGTGACACAAGGCAGTATTTAAAATGCTGTTGGCAAGCTGCATGTATATCTTACTCATAATATATTAGAAATATTTTTAAACCAGGATAATAGCATGCAAAATTATGCAATGTAACTGTATTGCTAATATCACACATCTATAATTAATTATTTAAAGTAATTTATAAATTTATCTTACCCTTGATTTGAAGTGAAGGCAATTAAGGAGAGAAATGGATGGAAAAATATATAGTTTGACCTCTCTCTCTCAGCTGTTTTACAACAATAGGACAATAGTGTCTCCTGCACAGTGCCATCACCGGTCTCTGGGTAACAGAATCCCTATATTGCTTTTTTGCCAGATTCTTGTATCTCACTCTTTGGCTGAGACCCAGCCCATCATAGCGTGAAATGAATTACATGAAACTTTTTTGGCTTTTGTCAAAAGTGAGATGAATACAGCAGCATGAAACATATCCTGGCTGTATTCTCAGCTTCAGGTATGCAGATTTGTACTGAATCTGTGTATTTGTTTTTGAGCCATCAGTGTGACCTGAAATATGCAGTGACAACCCCACTTTTCATCTTAAAGGTATAGTAAATAGTTAAACAGTAGATGTCTCTAACATGTACCTTCAGAATAAATTCTATTAACATTCACTCAAGCATGACAGTCAGTGTATATCAGATATACTGCATTATAGTTGACTTGGTGCATACCCATAATACATGGCATATTTTACTTACATTTTTTATGTATTAAAGAACTAAAATTATTAAAGTCAGACAGGAGACAAGCATGGAATAAAAAAAATCAACAGAAGAGGAAAAGGCTATGGAGTTTTTATAATAGAATGAGTAGCTTGTTTGAAATATACGTGGTGGATTGAAAGAGAGAGATATTTGTGCTCCAAATTAGAAATCAGACAGACAGTGTACTTCAACACACAAAAATGTACACATAACCCACAAACAGTAATAAAAATGCAAATACCCCAAGCAGTTCCCATTTTTCATTAATTGAATCCACTTTTTCAAGGAGATCGTTCGGTAGTAAAACACCACTTTTCTTCAGAGCTTCAACCTTACTAAGCAGTTCCATCTTTTTTGGGTGCCTGATTGACATTTCTACATTGTATCTCTAAAATGAAAAGAAATGCATAGTATTAGCTGCTGTAGAGAGTTTTCTCCATAAAAAAATAAACTTTAATTGTATGCGCCCAGTTATGATCATGCTCCATCTGACATTTTGTCATTTTATTTTTTTTAAGCACACAACCTTCTCATAACATATCATAAGAGATTTGGGTACCAAGCACATAGAGTTCTGGGTGGCACATCTATGCAGGTTAGCAATTGATTACACAATTACACATAGTAATATTCACTCTCTTACAATATTCACTTGTACAATAATATCCACTAACACTCTCCCATCTGAACCTCAATCTGCCTTTGTCTCATTCAGGTTAGTGGTATCTAATTTCTAAAATATGCTACTTCAGTAAGTAACACTAAGGCTCTTCATGGAAAACAAACCAAAATGAAACAAAAAAGCCCAAGGAAATAATTTCATACTTATGTTTCCTGTAGAGTTTATTTATTCTCTCTCCCATTTTGGCTTCTGTGTCACACATGGGCCTGAAAATGTGAGTTTGACCTTTGAAAAACAATTAGAAATAGTTTCCCTAAAACACAATACCAGTTACTTGATTTCTATTGCATCAACCAACAGGAACAGTGAACTGGCCCACAAATGAGAACAGCCACAATGTTCATACAGTCCAATAGTTTCTTCAAGTTGAAAATACCTTCTATTTGTGCACTGTTATTTATTGTTTAAAAAAAAAAAAGAACCGAGGAAACAGGTATAAAACTGGAAGCTTCTTTCAGAAATTCTTTCACAGGACTTTCTAAATATTTAGATCTAGATTATTTACATAGTCTATAAAAATGTGCTCTAATATAAAGACAAACTAGAAAATAAATATTTTTCTTAAAACTGCATTCTCCAAAAACATGACTTAACTATTACATATAATGGTTACTATAGTGGTTAATTATGTTTTCACAGGTGGTACAGTAAATTAAAAAAAAATTTAATACCCAGGCATCCACATATACATACCATCCATATAGTTAAGCTAATTAAGTGTGAAAAGACTCAGTGAAATGAGACTTCTGATATGGCCAAAAATGTGCCTTTTACTGAAAGAAGAGATTTCACCACATATACTTGCAAAGGTGTTTACAATACTTACATAAATTATGCAAAGCTATTAGAAAATTGCTTCCTAAACATTAAGCTTTCTTTGCTTCAAATTCAGTCAAGAAAACTGCTATTGCAGCTCATACTGAAAATGTTAATAACTGGGCTAAATATAAAAAATTAAACCAAAATTAGGAATGTTTAAAACATGGGTGCCTTTGCCAGATCCAAGAGCATGCTCTGTAGGAAAACAAAGCAAAAATACAATTGCAGACAGCTTAAAGAAAATAATAAAGGTGTGAAATCACTGTTTCAGCTAACAGGTTCTCAGCATTTCCATGCATATGTTTGCATATTGTTAGTTTCATATTTTAATCTCTCATTTACACAACACATGCACATCATTTGTATTATGTAAACTTCAGCAAATATTAGTCATTTGTGGATCATAGAGCAAATGTTTTAAATGAGGTGATTTAAACCATTTCTCATTATTAATGAACACTGATCAGGTGTCTGCGTATCCAAAATTGCATGAATATGCATGGTAAAACCCAAGGAATTGTTTATGAACAACTTGCCTTTTGACACTCGCTGTGCTGAGGCTGAGGTTTGAGATGTGTACAACTGTAGGCAATACCTACCAGGCTGGGCATTAGGGCTGGACCCCAAGAGGCAGCACCATTTTATTCCACTGAAGTGTTCAACAAGTATGATTCCTGGTCCTGTTTTATTGCCTTCTCGGCTAGAATGGCTGCTGGAGGAGATTACAATCTTCTTTATGTAATCTGATTTCTATTTAAAGATGATATAGCCGAAAAGGATTTGCATAATTATTTCCATAAGTACATGTAATATCAAAGGGAATCCAGAGTCCAATTTGCTAGGCACTGAAACCCAGTACGCGCGACTCCCTTTCTTTTGTCAAGTGAATTAATAGACTGAGGGAGTCCTCTAGCTGTGTGTCACTGGTGCAGGCACAGCCAGTTACTGCTCATCACCTGCTCCAGGCTGGCACTGGCTGCTGCCTGGGCTGGGGATGTTCCTGGGCAGTGCAGGACTGATGACGAAATAAAACACACTGCATGTTTCATAACTACAATGCACTTGTTAACTTAGAAACAGAAGACATTTCATTTAATTTTGGACTAGATAAAATAATTCAGTGCTGCATAATCCAAACAGTGTGACAGATGTTATAAAAGGTTATTACATTAAAAACTAAATAAGCCAGGTTTTATGTACGTGCTGTCTCTGGCACCGTGTAACCTACTGTATAAACAAGCATGACAAAATTGCTGATTGATAGAAAATGCATTATACAGTAACAGTAAAAGATGAGAGATTTCAGTTGATTATCAGATGTACTGGTATAATGACTGAGAGTAAGTATTGTTTCACTCCTGGATATTTAATATGCAGTGCATATTTTAAGTTAAGGGAAGAGCTTAATGTACAGGAGGTATGGTTTGAGAACTGATAGCATGAGATGCTATTGCTAATGCTATTTTTTATTCCATTAAACACCTACACTCTGAGCAGTTGCATGGAAAAATTAGCTACCAGCTCTATCAGTGCTGTGCAACCCTAGTCTGGTAGGACTACTTAATCCTGTGGTGAGAAGATAATTTAATCTTCAGATTCATTCTTTCCTCAGCTTTAAGTGAGCAAAGACTGCTCTATTGTGACAGTCTGTGGATGTTATGATATAGATTACTATTTAATAGTCAAAAATGAGATTAAGCAAGTTAAGGTCACAGTTTTCTTGCAATAACCACAATAATAAATAAATGGGTAATATTTAATTTCCCACAACACCTGTCATATAAACTGGGAAAAATAAACCCAAACAAAAATGTACTGTAAAAACTGTAGAATATTTATAGCATGATTAGCTGTGTGCATGCGTGCTTGGTTTTGTGCTCCTGAGGACACTAAATAAATCCAAAACATTGTTATGTAAGTTAAAGAATTTGGCCTTTTATTCCTTCTCTCTCAATACAATCAATACTTCTCAAAGCACAAAGAAAGGAGTTAAAATAAATGCAGTACCATTTATCCATGAAGAAGTTTGGCAAAAATATTTAAGCCAAAAGAAGTTCAATTCCAAAACAAAGCAAGTTAAAACCTTATTTCCCCTGATAAAAACATTATAAGAAATACAGGCAGGCTGATTGAGACACATTTTTCGACACTTTATGCTAAATTGTTTCTTTTTTTTCTCTTTTTTAATTTTCTTTAAAAAATTATATAAAACATTTTTTGTGTGAAAAATCACACCCGAAAATTCTGTCCAAATGGAGACTGGAACAATGCCTTGTAACAGTGTTAATTGTCACCATGGAAACCAGAAGAATAAGCCATTTTGAAACTGGTATAGAAGGCACACATTGAGCAACTCAAGCATTTTTCAGCCTCCCTCGGTGTTAAGGAACAAGATGCCTAGTCACTGAGAGGTCAGAGAAAGAAATCATCATGAAAGGTTCGTAGATGTGCACTGTCTGGTAAACAATAAAAAAATCTGTACACAGTTAACAACTCTGTAAGACTGCGCACTGCATCTTTCAGAAAGAGAAACACCACAAAAAGATGATCAGGAGATCAGCAGATTCCACCCCTTGAGCAAAACTTTAGGGCAATATTATGCGAACCTTGCCCCTAAAGCTCCCTGGGAATTCTGTTGTTGTAATAAAACTTCAGAAGAGAAAAGAAGAAGAAGAAAAAAAAAAGCCTGCATGATGGAATTCAAAATAATGCTCTAAAAGCACACAGAGAGATTAAGACATCCATTGTAAGACTTTTGTATGGTGCTTCTGTTGGTTATAGTGAAAAGAGACCAGACATACTGAACACACAGTGGAGCTATGGCTACGAAGTACAGAAGAATTAAGCCAATGAACTTTCTCCATTACTGGAATAAGGGTGTGCTATTTGTAGATGTTCTGCATTCCGTCATTCACATGCTAACAAAGTATCTTCAGTCACATGGCACTGTAGGATATACAACTGAGATCGGAACTGAGTGACCCACAACCTTAGTTTTACCTGCACTGAAATTCTAAACTTTAAAGATTTGCCTTTTGGGGTGTTTTGACTGTGGCAGACACATATACCCTCGGTGTCTGCATGTGCATGCACAGTCAGCAGTGGCTCACGTTTGCAAAATATACTGCATGCATAAAATTCAGTAAATAATATTCTGCAAGCAAATTCACCAAATACATAACATACATATATATATATATATACACATATATATAGACATAAACACACACACACACACACATATATATATATGCATACATAGCAATATTTGTCCATCATCTCTTCACACACATTCTCACTTTGCTTTCTGGATAATGTTTGCACTCTTCATGCTAGGCTTCGTGGTGGCCCCTTAGGAAGCCCATGCCTAATGCCATTCAGTGGTGAACAAAGAGTCTTTTTATTCTAAAGTCCAGGGTCCAAAGCTCAGCTGTATACAAGCAAAGTGAAGGAATCTGCTAGAGGCCAGCCTACCCTTCACAATAGCTCTTAATGCTTCTACCTTTTTGGTACTGTCAGTGTGAAACATTTTAGACACTGTCCAGAAGCTGAGTTATATTTCTTATGTTGTCAATAGCACTAGAACCTTTGGACAAAATTCAAGATCTGGGCAGTGTGATCTGTCTAGATGAAAAGCAGTTTCTGTTTCTTGCAAACTTCATGTATTTCTGCATTAGCAATTTATGGCAAATAATTGCACAGAGAAATTATAAAGACTCCTACAATTGTCCTTGTAAATTAATAATAGGCTTTCTTGATTGGGATAAATTTGCTGCTGAGCCTTTGGAAAAATTAAAAAGTGCAATGTCATTTAAAATTGCCAGAACTCACAGAGCAAATTACATCTGAGGTTAAGAATCAGTTTTTCCTCTTCTAGTTTATTCCATTTGCATGATCTGGAAATCATATTACATTGGCTATGTATTGTTAATTGGACATAGATTGCATTATCTTTGATATAAATCAAACTACAAATATTAAAATGAATTGCAAATTCTGTAATAGAAGATCATAAAACAATCTTTTTTAAGTATCTCCCATTAATAATTTAATTCCAATTATATCACTCGGAAAACTCAAGAAGGAGAATGCTAACTTATTTCCATTTGCCTTTTTCCCCTACAAATAAGCACAACAGCACAATATGTATTTGTGTGAGAGTGCATGTGCATATGGGTGCATGCCTATAAGACAAAACAAATCTTAGCACTTTCGTCTTAAACCCCTACAGACACCTGAGGTTTTTCGTTTCAGAAACTAACAAATGCAGATTACATGTCTGCTATGCATTTCCTTCTGCGGCAGCTTGAGAAATAAACACATTGAAAGAAATATTAAGCAACTTCATGAACTGAATTTTGCCTACATTAAAAAATTATGCAGTTGGTATTCATTGTTCTGCCTTATTTTTTTAAGAAAAGTGATCCTAACACTTTAAATTTTACTATATATGTAATATCTTTTTGAAGACTTTGTGTGCCCTTTAATGAATTTATATTAAATATTTAATACTGTTTAGGGCATATCCACTACTACCAAAAACAGTTATATTCCCAGCAGTCCCACTGTTTCAGGCAGAGGGCTTGATTGATCCTCCTAGCCTGAATTGAGTAGAATGAAAAGAAGCAGTTGGAAAATAGCTGCAATCATTTAATGCAGATGACCTCTGACAGGCTCACAGCTCTTCTATCTGAACAGAAATTTGCATGGGGTCTCTGTGCAGAGGAACAATGTAACCTAAATGGTAGACAATCTTTATTCTAATGAAGTGGGTGTCAAGGTCAATGTAAAACTGCAATGATAAATGGTGCACCACTAGGCAAGAGAAGTTGCATAGGCATTGTAGTGCTTTCACATTAATTGAAGGCTGAAATGCACCGAGTGAAAGCACAAGACTCTCTTTTCACCATAATGTGTTAATGCACAAATGTTTAAATGTTTTATTCAAGCCCCTAGCCTGTTGGCACAAATCTTATTGCAAACAAAAATACAATAGTTGGCCAATAACCAGAAAAATAGAACTTTTTATTAGCTTGCCTTATTTCTTGAATCCCTAACAACTTCCACAATCTACTCAGAGTACCAAAAGAATAACAAGTCTCCAGACACCTAATGTAATTCCCATGATCCTTTTTCTATTTAGGATATCTGTCTTTAATTAGTTCCAAACAAGCAAGCCTTTAGACAAGTCTTCATTAGATACCATTCCCAATGAACTAACTGCGAGAAGAAAAGTCATGCTTCAATATTATTATTTCCCAGATTCCAAGTTTTCTTTTAGTATATAGTTAACATCTCCAGGTGCCTTTTGTTCTCTCAAAGAATTAGACCAGTAAAACTGGGTTTTGTAATGCAAAGAGTTGTGTGCCTAGAGTGGGGACTAAACTACAATCTGTTATTGTGGCTTTGTCAAAACTGCAATACAACTATAATTATGGTACTTCATCAGTCGATCAAGCAATTTGTGGAAGGCAGTACATTTTGTCTTATAAAAATGAGGAGGACAGTAAGCTGCTTTTTAAAATCCTGAGCTGCTTAAGCTTGTTAAGGGTATATTGTTTGCTAATACACTCATTAGCAGCCAGGCATTTTAACTTCATCAATTAAACAGGAAATGGTGTTGCACCATTAGTTTCACAAAATACTAAAAAACAGATAGCAGTCTACAGTTAAGAATTTTAGAAATTCTATTTTAACCTGCAAACTGCATTATACATGTCAAACCATTTTTATGCAGCGACATATACACGGGGAGTGTGTGGGTCTGTCTGTGCATGAACGTAGGTGGTGAAAGCCCTGCAGATAGTTGTGAAGCTAATTATATATATATACACACATACACCCACTTAAAATTTTCTAAGTCCCCTAAGGATTGCTGCTGAAGCACAACGTCATTTCTTGACACCGATGAACATTTACTCATCTGAGTAATCCCAAGCATGACACAAGTTTATTCCTGTGAACTACTAACAGCTCTCCTGGATAACTAACAGGTTCACAGTATGGATGACAATTTTTGAGTATTTATCAGCCTTTATAGTTTTAGGCTCTTCTGTGCAAATAGGCATTAACAATATTATTAGAGATATTAGACAAGGAGCTATAGTTTGTTATTAAAGAGGATCTGCAGTGCTTTCAGTTTCTGGGGATCTGTGAGTGGCATATACTATACAACGCCATTTCTATTTTACAACTCGCCTGAGCAAGGGAATTTTCCATATGGAAATCAGTCTTCAGGATATTGCAATTCAGAGAATAAACTCCAGTTGGGGGGGGGGAATTTTAAAATCAAAAAAAAAACCCCGGGGGGGGGGGGGGGGATGGGAGAATTGTAGTGTAAAGGAAAAAAAAAACCCAACCCCAAAAAAACCCCACGTTAGTGATGAAACTGTTTAAAAAACTGTACAGCTTCATCTGTGTGTGATTTGTCAGGTCTGAAGCTTTGACGTGCCCAAGGGGCAGACCCCAGCGGGGCGCAGGCTGCAGAGCTAAATAGCTGTGAAAGAAGTCTTAATGTAGGATGGAATTCAAACTAACCTTGACATGACCTCGGGAAAAATATGCAAAAAGTAAAATGAATGCACTCTGCAAGATACATCCTAATTTTGTGGCCCAGCTGGTTAGTTTCACAAACATAACTGGGACTTTAAAAGCAAAATAAAATGCGAGGAAAAAGGGGAAACTTCGGAATTCAGAGTAAAAACTCAAGCAGGCATGGGGTGTTGCTGTGGAGGCATATGAATCATTTGGAAACAATCCAAATAAAAACCAACACCGAACAATATTGTTGTCAGCTTGTCTATTCAGGAAAATTGTTTTTTTAGGTTGAATATAAATGACACAAAGCCAAGATTACATCATTGCATTACAAAGTCTGTTGTGGCTTTTAGCCGAACAAGCCCCATGGATCTACTGGCTGATGGCAGTAATTCAGTAAGAAGTTTAAAAGGCTTGGTTGTTTTGGGGTTTTTTTAGTTTTTTTTTAAGCTTTGTTACTCTAAATATAGCAGAATTTTGCTCAAATATTGATTATTTTTTTTTAAAACCACATCCCTGAGTTTGTTCTGCAAGCTTACTATTTTATACAAACAATAAAAATTTGAGTGGGTATGTTAAGCCTTGATTTGGCTTTATTATGCATTTGGCCTGTCTTGCACAGTGTTCAGTTAAGCAGGAAGACACCCACCTTAATATAGCAGCCAAGAACTGGCTTATTCACTAGATATATGGAAATTGTAATTGAGTGTCAACTTGCGTTGAAATTCAATCCCATTACCTTCAGAATGCAATTTTGTAGCAATACCAGTTATTTACTATACTATTAATCAGTTTTTAAACATAATTAAATTCTGAGAACACATAGCCAAAATACAGTAGTTTCAATTCATATGGTGAGGGTAATCCAGCACCAGGTGCATAAGAGCACGCTAGATCCAAGCTGGCCACCCACCTACAAATAAAGGCAAACCCTGGCAGATGTGTTAGAACATGGCACCACTGCACAGGTAATAGTGCACTTCAGGTAAGGTCACAGAGTTGGTACACTTAATGTTTAACAACCTATTAATCTTGTAAACCATGTGTTTTACTGGGATCTTTGGCTGCTTTGTAAAGGAATTTCTGAGACTGGTCTTGCACTGATTGCAACAATGCTGCTGGTTTTGAGTTTGTTTTCATACCCTGCACCAGAGGTGGGATTTCTGGTACAGACAAATACCGATGCAACCAACAGACATGCTTAACATATTAGACATTGATTTACATGTATGTAGTTGCCTGGAGAATTGATATTAAGTTTTTTTTAATGGTGCCATTTAGAAATTAATAGCTACTATACTGTTTGGTTAATGCTCAGGTATCATTTTTTGAGGGGAAAAAAATCGCCACAGAGTAAGGGAGATTCCAAAATACTGGTGTATTACTGCAGTTAGTCCATTATTGAGCAGAAAATGAAATGGAAGTTGGAGAAAAAGTTTGTCCTGGAAATAAAAAAGGTGTAGTTGCAGCTCCATCCTTGGCCGGATATTCTTGAAATCTCATACTGATGCACTTTTACATTTACATTTTTACAAACTAAAATACAACATTGTAAGATTATGGAGATTTTTTTTGAGATATTCAAAGAAAATCATTTATAACCTGTTATCCTCTCTTCTGCTAAGCTGTGCCTGCTGTTGCAGTATGCATGAAACATAAAATTGGAGCTCCTCTACACAAAGATTTAATTCCAAATGCACCTACTATTGTCAGGCTGTATGTTACAGGCATCATTCTGTTTTGAAATGGATGTTCTTGTGCATTTATCTTTCACAGACTGGCTCTTCTGAAGTCCTTATTCCATTGTTACCGCACTAGATAGCTAATGGTGATCAGTAATATCCTTCCATGAGAGAAGCTTGACTGAAAATCTACAAATTATTCACTCTTCCAGCAACACTACTGGGATGTGTTTGGGGTAGAATATCTCTGGATCCTCATCGTCTTACCTATTTGCTATATTTTTTCACGGGAGAAGAGGATCCCTGCTGGAAAAACATCCAAATGGAAACTTAAACTCCTCAGATCGACAGAGACAGAACTCAGTCTCCACCAAGGCACAGGTAATTCCACAAAGATCAGTACACACACTGATTCAGGCACAGTGGCTTTAGTAATGAAAAAAACTAGACCTTGTCAACTGTAAGAAAAGAAAGTAATCCGTGGCCTGTGACAACAGCCCTACAGACTTCGAAGGCTGGTGAGCAACCTCAAGTCAAGGTCAGAAAAACTCTGCATCTAGCATGCTCAGTCTCCAGCCTCAGAACAGGTGGATCTCAGTTCCCACTACCTGTAGTATCTAGAGTAACAACATGATTTTCAAAGTAATTGAACTTTTTCCTACACAACAGAACTTACATCTGTTTGACTGCCCATCCAAGTGCTGATTGGAAAGCAGATTTCTCAATTTGCCCAATAGTTGTAATGAAAAATGAAAAATTTTTATTTTAAATGTACACCCTGTACTGTATTAAATACAGCGAAAGCTACAGTTTTTACAGTGTGGTATTTGATTTTTAACTTATGTCAAAGCTGGGACATGCACCAGGTCCATGGGAAGTGCTAAAAGATCTCCACTATCTAAAACACTGGCACATGCTGCAATTCCTGTTACAGCAATACCATTACAGCAATATCATAACTATTGCAAAACACATTAAAAAGTAAGTCTTATAGTTAAGTGCTCATGATCTTCTGCAGAGAGCCATACTCTGAACTTTTCAAGAGACACAGCAAATAATAGTGATTTTCTTTTCCAGTACACATTAATGTTACTAAAACAAAAGGAGAAATTTGGAACCCTACACCCCCCTGCCCAATTGTATCAGTATTTACAATAAAATAATCTCATTTTAGAAGAATTTTATAAGTTGCTAAGAACTCAGTATTTAACTTCTAATATTATTCTACGAAAAAACATAGCACTTTTATACAAAAGAAAAAATATTCTCAATTTGGAATGTTATTTTTATGATCAAATACAAACTGCTCTCAAGAGCAAATATATAACAGAACTGCTGACACAGCCTAAAGTATGGCTGTGTGAATGCTGCAGAAAAAGCTATTTCAGAAAACATTTTTAGCAATAGGAGAAGTCCAACTTTGTTTAAACCTGAATTATTTTTTTTTTACAATATCAAGTAATGTTAACAGCATGCTGAAAATGTTAAGGCTAAGTGTACAGTGTCAAAATAGATTGAATCTCTCTGAAAACTGGAAATTCAAGCTTTTTAAACATAATCCAGATGTTTGGCTTTTAATCATATTTCAAGAAAGAGGAAACTTATGCAATAGAAAATTCATACATGCATATTTCATTAGTGTCTTTCCTATCACTGAATTAAAAATTTCTAACATATGTTTTCCTCAAACAGATAATGTTTTAAATTTGAATGGTTGGCAAGAAGTTGTACACCTCACAAATGTCACTGGAGTATTTTAAATTAAAATACAATATTTCATTTTTTATGTTATTAACAGCTTTGATAGCAAATGCTATTGCAGTGATCATTTTTGGCCTTATCAATAGGAAGTTCAGTAGTCCCTGAAACAAACTAAGCATATAAAGATGACTGAACAGCAAGAACGAAGGACTAGACTTCTTCAGAATACCTGAGGCTGATAACACCGTGACAGACCTGTGAGTATTTAACACAGATGCTTTCCATCTTCCTCATTGGTGATCAAAACAGGACAATGCTATGTTTCTTCAGCAAAAACCAGACAATCCTGAAGGTGACAGAACTTTTTCCAAGATATATTTCAATTTTAGAACAATAACAACAACACTACATTTGCTGAATAATATTTAAAGGACTATATCACAGTGACCATTGTTTCTAAAAGCCAATATAAATGATAAATTGTATGATTTTTTTAACCTCCAGAGTCTTAGAAAATTAGACTATGAGGTCATTTGTAAAAATGGAGTTTCTGAATGTAATAATATTTTAATATTTTAAATAATTTAAGACAGAACTGAAGCAATAAATATGAGATGAACTATCACACATATAATGGGAAAAGGGAAAAAGACAAAAAAATTCTGCCTCTGGCTACCTGCATGAGGCATTTGGCCTGCTCTCTAAGACCCCTGTATCTTCCAAGGAGCATGTGAAATGTGCTTTTACACCACCACAAGCAGAAATATGCCCTGTTATACTGCGATGTGATCGAATGAGATGTGACTATGGACTTCAGGTCTGTCTAAGAATGTTGGAAACAAAACAATGCAGGACATGCTGAAAGCATCTCTCTGTATCTCCAGCAGCTGCTGTGCCTAGGAGAGACACTTTGCCTCTTTCAAAGAGCCACCAGCAAGGGTATACCTTTGCAGCCTTTTACAGGCTCAAGCTTGCTATGTTTCAGTGAATTGCAAACTTGCACCAGTCATGTGAGATAGAGAAATACTAGCCTTTGATTTAACATGGGAAACTGACGTACAGATGGACACCACGCATAGCCCCAGAGAGAGAAGTTATCTCATGTGAGAACACAAGTCTTCCAATAGTCACTCCACTATTATGTCCAAGAGAATATGTTTTCTGAGCTCAGAACTACTTAACACTCCGTTTTACACGAGACTAAAAAAAAAGAAATAGTTATAGCACTGACAGCATATTTTAGCCACTGCAGAAAATAGCTCCACACATTCTTACATTTGCAATGATATTTAGGAACTAACACTAATAGTTACCTTTAAAAGAGTATGAGAATGCAGTGACACTGAACTCATTTTGTGACGAGCAACTATCGAGACAGAAACAAAAGAAGCTTTCCCTCTGTTTCTTTCTATTTCCCTCATTTCAGGTGTCTGTTCTCAAGGATTTATGGTGCTGCTATATGTGAACTCTGCTATTTGTTGGCATGATGAAAGCTGAAAGTTTCTTCTCATCTCTAATGGCATTCTGCCAAAATATTCTCTGGCAAAACTTGGGTTGATTCACAGATCTGATGTTCAAATATTGTTATAATCTAACCTCCCCAGTTGTATAAAATGCACCCTAATCTTACCATCTCTACCTATATTAAGCTCTCAGATTTCTGGCTTGGAGAAAATCTTTTGTTATTGCATCTCCCTGACTTAAAAAGACAAATAATAGTAAATTCACAGAATTCCTTGGTAAAATGATAAACAACTAGCTTATTTCACTGTTAGAAAATTTATGCCTCATTCCTAGGCATAATAGTAATTTGCTTAATAGTAATTTGCTTACTTTTAACTTCCAGATGTTTTATCTTCTTATACAGTTGCCAATAGCTTGAATGTCTGTGAAAGCATGAAGTTACTACAAGAATCAAACATGAAAACAGATTACTTGCATTGATCTTGAGTTATCTCTGTCTGGTGTTTCTGGGATTACAATTTATAGAACCATAACATAGAGAAGATGAACTATTTTTGCAGAGGCTAGTAAACTCAAATACATGCATTTTGGAGATACTTAAGGTGGTTTGGTTTTTCTTAGGAAGCAATTTTTTGATAAGTTGGCTTGGATATAAATGAAAAACTATGGACTTGGATTTAATTTGTGCTTATGGACAGCATTGCCTGTAATTCCATTTTGGCTTATGCTTGTTGGATTCTTCTGGTTCACTTAAAGATTGATGCTATTTGTGCTGGAAAGACAAATAGGGAGCAGGAGAAAAAGAACATAGCAGCAGGTGAAATTGATGACAAAAAAGACCACGTTCAGAGTACAAATGCTATATGTGCTCTCATGGAATAACACCACTGAACATCAGAAATCCTAATAATCAATGAGAGTTTTCAGCCACAACATGAGTATTTTCTACTGTGCACTATCAACTGCTCTAGATTCACTCTGGAAATTGTCAAGTTGAATGTGAAGTGATCTTGACAGACCAGGGAATCTGCCCCTTTGTGTTTAGCATTTTGTAATGAACAGCATAATGCCTGCATAGTAATAGAATCTGTCTTAAGGCAATTTAAAAAAAAAATAGATCTCTAAAGATACAACAGCAACAAAAACTGTAGAAACTGATTTCAGCAAAAAACCATCAAAACTTCATGATGACACGTTGTCTCACTGAAATGCTAATCTCTGTGCTCTAAACAAACTGATAAACTGGTAGCTATAGTATCGATATCCAAATCTATGTAACACTTGCAATGTCAGTGGACATAGAGACTCGTAAGTTATTGATATTTTCATGTCTGAATTCTACTTAAGATGAAACAGGACATGTCTTGAAAATGGGAAAAGATATGCATATATCTGAGAAGGGAAAAAAATGCTTCAAAGGACTGCAGCAGCAGGAAATACCAGGACACAAAACCAGTACAGAAGTAATATAATACAAAGCAAATTTAGGATATTTTGAACGTACTTCAGCTATAGTGAACACTAGGGAAGACATGAACTTTTGTCTTTCTGGCATTCTCTCAAGAGATTCTGGTCCTGTTTTGTGGAAAGCCTGTTCTGGTAACCATGTATGCCATGATAGCTGCCTGCCTGTTCAAATATAAATTGAAAAGATCTGTGGCCATTAAAAAAAAGATATATGCTTACAGTAATGTGTATTGATGTCTTCAACTTTAACTGCTGTCTGTTTAATAGATGTTTGTTATGGGAATATGTGTAGGGAATTTAGTAGTCCCAAACAAAGATGCAAAAATGTAAGAAAACAAATCAGAAAGGATGATAAAGAACAAAATTCCATTGCCCTTCTGTGTTTTTCAAAAATTTTAAGGAATATGTTCTATTGAGAATATTAGCAAAATATGTGACTGATTTTTATGGTGACAGAACCTTAGTCAATGATATCTGCATTTAAGTGACATGAATAAAGTGATCTCACTTCTAGGTTTAAGTGGCTGTATTTCCTATCTTAACAACCATTTTACAATTACAAACAATTCTAAAAATAATAAGTACACCTTGTTTAATACTCCACATTCTTAACACTACTACATTACCTTTTTTCAAATCTATGTCTAAGTCAACTATTCTAGGCTATTTTGTTTGCTATTTTGCTAGAGGTATAATATGTTGCTATAGAACTGAAGTCCAAAGAAACAGAAGTAATGAATACATATTTTAGAACAGGCCATAGAGCTTTTGTACATTAAATTACTACACTAGCACTACATTAACCCTATTAGAGTTAATTTTTACAGCTCATTGGTGATTGGCATTTGGTACTGATGTTTGAAGAATTGCCATTGTATTGATTTTATTCTACGCTTCCTTAATAAAGTGCAAAAAAAATTGAAGAAGCAGGAATTAACTGTCCTTTGGTAAAACTCTTAAGCTCATAAGAAAAAAGTTCAAATATTTAAACCATGCAAAAGTCTTTAGAGACATTATATTTGTTTTTCATTTTCCAACATTTCATAGGCCTGAAAAAGTCCCACTAGTATGAATACATTTACACTTGATTGGTACCACAAAAAAAGACCACGTTCAGACTACAAATGTCACACTTGCTCTCGCGGAATAACACCACTGAACATCAGAAATCCTAATAAACATTACAGCAGACCCTTCTCAGGACGTGAGTGCACATGCCGACAGCACAGTGCAGTAAGCCACCTGCTGGCCAAATCAGCCAATTAGCAAGTTTAATCTAATAATTAGAATATCATACAAAGAAGAGATAAACATAAACGAAGTGCATAAACCCCATCAACTAAAGACTATTGGAACCAATGTAAATGTATATATAAAAGGGAGTGATTCTTCTTCTTATTTTGGGTTTTCCAAAAGTGGTCACCACTTCAGTCTGGATACTGATTGATGAAATAATGTTCTTTTGTGTTAAAAACACACAGTAGCTATGTTCTTAGGCTTTTACAAACCACTTTATAAAGTAAGGCTCCCTGGCAGGTCATCTGTCACGCTATACCAGTCAGCTCCTCAGGAATGACTAGAGGAGAGTCTGGATATGAAAATCCTAAACTGTTTGTGAGTAGCTTCCCTGAGAACACAGGCTAAACAAAGATATGTTGGCTGGCATCACTCCTTAGAAGGATGTAGGAACTAAGGCTACTGTGCCCATGGGTCTGGATCCAAATATAGCCATACAAAGCAAGGACAACAGTCAATGTACTGACCACACTGTACACTCAGACTCACAAAAGCAGGGCATGTGAAATATAAGGATTGACAAGTTGCAGAAATGCCTGAACAAATGAGTTATTTTCAGAATTTCAGAAAGATCCTCAATTTCTAGATGACCTGACAACTAGAGATCAAAACATGGGAAAGTGTCTGGTTTTGAGATTTACTCAATCAGAATCTGCTGGTGTTAAAACCTGCAGCACCAGGATAGCAAATTCTGGCAGGTTAAGTCAGCAAGCTAAAAGACATAGCTACAAAAAGAATTCAAAGATGCAGCAGCTTCTGAAGAACCTGGAAAATGGACCATATGCTCCTGAAGGGAAGAATTTAGAGAGCACAAGAGAGCAATGAAGAATGCATGTGACTGGAGAAGGTGTGTGTTCTGTGCTATTTTTAGCATTATAAAACCATAAGTATCAATAGAAAAACCTTTACTCACAGCACCTCTATAACAAATTCACAAAAATATCATATGTATGATCAAAATGGTCTATGCTGATTTTAATGAAACCAAAAGCCTGAAGCATCAGATCTCCCATCACTCTGGGTCTCCCTGTTTGAAAAGTGGAGAGTTGTTCATGACATATACAGGCACCAATAAACATAACAGTTTTTGAATGGTGTGCAAGTTATTATAGTAGTATATTTCTAGTAACTGACTTGAAGGGAAGGAAACAGGAAAATGGTAGAAGATTAATTTTCTGGCATGAATTCACTTGGGTAAAATACAGGAAATATTTTTCCTCACTATTTAAACATACAGGGGCAAATCAGAATATTTTAGCTACCTATTTTAGCTAGAGTATACCTCAGCACTAAAGGCAAGATTTCCTACCATGGCAGTAAAAAGCATTGTCTATGAAAATGGTTAGTTCACAGAGAGAATACCCTGTTCTTCAGTCAAGATACAGCTCATGGAATGCATGGCTTTTAGAAGAGATGCAAAAAACTCCACCCATACACCCCCCAAAACAGGCAAAGCTTGCTGGTGCTTGTTGCAGTTGGACAGCAATAGTCAACATCTCTTTTAATCTGCCTTCAAACAGGAAGAGTTGAATTTAATTAATATGAACCAAACAGAAATGTTTCCATGAAATGCACATTTTATTGCTCAATATTTAATACTCTGAGTAACTTTGAAATGTGCCGAGAAGAGCAAAGCTCACTTATTACTTATTTAGCATTTGTGCTGTTAAACAAAATACATACATATATATATATATATATATATGCACAACTGAGCTAAATGAAAACATGCTTCTTTAAATAGCTATATTCTCCTCTCTTTGCATCTATCTATCTAAATTCCTGAATATGTTAATCTAACTTTATAGAGGACTGAGTATTGATCATTGATTTGTAGCGATAAATTCAGCACTGGCATTGAGGAAAAAACCAGGGAGGATGTGGGTCTGTCTGCAGCTGAAGGCAGCTGGTGGTGTCTTAAAAGTGAGCTATTGCCCACCAGGTAACTCATGGGGAATTACTTCTGGAAGGCAAGTGCAATGTGCGTGAGAAGGGAAAAGTTGTGCTGTTGCTACCAGGCGAGACAAAAATTTCCAGTTTCACTGATTTTAGAAACGAGAGCTCTCTGAGGGTCTCAAATGGAAAGAATCCACTGTAATTGCAACTTATCCCACACTCATTCACTATTTCTGCTATGTGCCAGGAAAAATTAAAAAGGAACTCCTACAGGAGTTCTGTAGCATCAGGAGATTCTCCTAATGCCCAGTTCCTTCAAATAATTGTACCATTACATGACTGGTATCTTGCTGCATTGCCCACCCCTCTTCTCCTCTCCCCTCCTCTTTTTTATTTTCTCTTGGTCATTAACCTTTTTTAATTCAGCACTTTGTATTGACCATAGCAAAAATCCATAGGCTTTTGCCAAGTGTGCAAAAAATTTGTAAAAGTGTTTGTTCGTGTCTGTTAAAGACAGAATTGTCTGCCAACTGTTCTGCCTGTTTTCCTGAGGTACTCCGAGTTTCTCCTGGCCAGCAGCAAAGTCCTTCAAAAATGAACATATGGTCGCTACAAATGATCACATTCTTTCATGTTTTCTGCATTTAGATAAACATTCCTGTCCAGGTTTCCATTTAAGGGTTGTTTATGGATTGCCTCCTCTTTGACATTTCTGTTTCCTACGCTTAGACTGGCATCAGCTATTCACTACAGGAACAGTGTCAGGTCCATGTTACACTGGAATACCCCTAGAAGCTCAGAATGATGAGCACAAAAGCCTACAGATACCTGACAAAATACACAACAGAAGAACGGCTCTGCTGTTCTTTCAGATCACTGTTCCAAAACATGTTTTTGACACCACCGTGAGCACTGTTGTCCTGGAAAAAAAACCTGTAAAATATCCCATGTTTTTGGCATTTTGTGCAAATATTTTGGAATCAGTTTACATCAGGATTTTCTGACCAACAGTAAATGTTTTATCCATTATATTTTGTGGGGTCAGGGTCTTTGCTTTGCCACATTGCATTTTCCAGCAGTTTTACTAGACTAATGGAATTCCCTTTTGCTTCTCTCTAGGGTGATTTTGGGGGATTTTCAATTTTACATGGAAGTGCTCATCTTCTTCAGATACGTTATATTCAGCTAGATTGCCAGGGAGCGATCACAGTGACTTTCCTGTTTCTTTCAGGTACTGCTCTGATTATTGTCTCTCAATTGAAACCAGAGCTTGGGTGAGTAGAATTCTTCTAAAACAACTGTAGTAAACTTTAAGAGATGGCATCTCTTATTTCAGCGGCTGTTTGTTGATTGACTGTACTTATTCACTGGTTTCATCATGATTTCATTGCCCATCTGCAGTGCTTGGTTGCATCTTTCCAGTCTAATTTTGCTCCTTATCAGTGTTGCTCTGCAGCTGACTCTATAATCCAGCTGGTATCAAATTAGTCATTGATCTAATAGCATAGTTGCAAATATAGCAATTGAATGCCTGGCAGCCTTCTGCATCACTAGAACACTGAGAATCTTTAGATTTGCTTAAGCCACATTACAAATATCTACTTCATTAAAACCTTAAATTGTCAATGGTTTCAAACACTGTATTTTAATTTCAAAGGTAACCGTGATATTCAATCTGGCTGTCTGCCTCTTTTTTGTCAAGAACATTTCTATTTCTACTTTTTCTGTTGCCTGTAACACTACATATGTTGCACTGAAATGCCAACATTTTCAGCCAGTCTGCAGCTGCCCTGCTTCATGGGTTCTTTCAACTTACATCTATGTGTGTGTTCTGCTCTTTCTGTTCTGGCACTCCTCCGGATAGTTCTCCCACTGTTTGGAGACATATATTAGATTGGTTTTACCTCAATGTCTTCCCTCTGAATAGGAACTGTGTATTTCACAAGTGATCCTGGCAAAGAGATACAATTAAGAAATGTTTCATGTCTACAGTTACACATGGTTGCTCTATTTCCTGGCACCTTACCATATCCTCTTTTTTTGTTTCTGGTTTTGGTTAAGTAAACTTTTTATAGCTTTTAATTTACTTTTCATTATTTGTATCCCTCTGACCAGTTCTTCACAGAGGCTAAAAATCATATAGTCTTGCTGAAGAACCAAAATAATAGCAATGATATTAAGTAACAAAATGGGATCACATGACTGTCCACTTCTACCTCTGATGTGTTTAACTGATCTTTCAACACATGATAACAAGCTTAGAGTTCTTAGGAATTATTGTTCTTCCACCTACATAGTAGACACAGTAGAACGTGTCTGGATGAAGGCCATCAAAAAATAAGCATGTTAGTCTCAATACATGTTCAGCTTTAAAAACTTACCACCAGAAAAAATTATATATCTATAGTAGCCTATTTTTGAGAAAAAGTCATAGGTAAAAGCAGAGAAAATCAAACTCCAGTACAATGTCTGTCAAAATCTGGAAGTATCACAAATGACCTTCAAACTGGAGCACTGTATAAACATTATACAGGGGTACAAAAAATACCCTCTTTTTGTGATATCAGAATGAGCGAGTGGTAGAGAGTCTGATCTTCATAGCCTCTGTATCCAATCAGTGGAGAAAGAGGTAAGAGAGAAAAGTGTTTTTCTGAAAATATTTCAGAGTACTTAACAAGCTTCTGCTCTGAATTACCCCTTAGAGAAAACTCCTCATGATGGGCTGGTCTACTTTGCTCCCATGGCAGTTAAACTAGTCTTCACATACGATTCCTTGTCCCAGTGCATTACTGGGCAAATGACAACCTCTGCACAGCTTTCCCTGCAGCTTGTGACACAGCTGGCACATGTCCTTCACATCTGTAATAGCACCTGTCATTCCAGAACAACAGGATGTGATGGGCTCCTCAACTCTTTTCCCCCAAAAGCATCTCTTCATAGAGCCAACTTTAATATTTACAGTTTCATGGTCACTGGGATGCTATAGCAATCATGATTTCTGCAATACAACAGCACCCACAAGAAGTTAAGAACCACAAGTATTTCACACTGGCCACAGGAGTTGGCTGCAGCCTGCTCTAAGTCTCCACTGGGCCCAATGCAGCCACAACTGCAGAAATTATGAATTAAACTACAGTGATTGCTTATTTTAACTTGTTAGAAGGAGAAATTTGGACAAAATGTTGTAGCTAATTTTAGTAAAATGTATTAAAAGTGTATACCACAAAGTAAAAATATCACCCAACCTTAAGCATGCAAAAAGGTTTCAAATATATACACATAAATAATTTATATTGATATTTTACATATTTTCAATACATAAATACAGTCTATCATATATATTTATAAAAATAAAAATACAATACATATACAAATAAAAATTCAGGAGATTATAAACTGGTACACTTCACTGCAACTTATTTTTTATCATTTAGATATAAATTCATTGTATATATTGCCACTGAAAGTTTATGGAGATTCAGTGAATTTAGGTTTCATATAGAAAACCTGCCAAAAAGCTATTCTGTGGTCATTTGTTTTTTGTTTATTTTTATGAAAGAAATATTACAGTATTGATTATTTTTGAGGTATACTGATGAGGAGTAATTTGGAAAGAAAATAGTAGTTCCTGTATTATATTTATGAAGCAAAACATCATGGATAAACCATGTAGTTCCTATGAGTTTAAAAAAAATTTGCATTTTCTCCTGAATTATGATGTGGAAAGCTAGGGAAGTGCATTAAAAATTGGCAACTAACTTGAGGAATAGATTAATAATACTCTTGCCACCTATAATTTTTGATCATGATATTTTTATCTTCACTGCTTTAAAACAGACAGATACACCAAGCTACTTAAAAAAAAATCAGTATCATGTCCACAGAGAGCTTCAAAAATTACGTTGTCACCATGTTATTAACATTCCTCATTTTATCTTATTTCAATACATTAACTGGAGAGACCAGTGGAAGGCAGCTTTAAAGTCTCATTGCTTAGGACCTTATCTTGCTATTTTATAGCAGCAAGGCCACAAACACAGAGCATGTGGAGTTGACTAAGATGTTTGACGTGATGACTGTAAATTGTCCATGTTTTGCAGCTGTAGTAAGGAATGGTGATGACAGCTATGTGGTACACATTTACTTTTGTTTGAAGCCAAATGCCTCTTTCATTCTAGACACACTGCTTTAATCTCCAAAAAGCTGTGCTGGTTTTTGCTACAAGCTCAGTAAATACTGCATTTCTACAATGTGAAGTTCATCGTCAACATCATGCTGGTAAGTAGTGGGAGAAACCCACTTATTCTGGGGAAATGCAAGAAGCCGCTTCTTGCAGAAATATAGGGAGTCTGCTCCATAGAAATTACAACACTGTCTTCAAAGATGCATACTTACATTTGAAATATATTGTGAAAGCAACCAAGAAAAATGTAAAAATATATTTCATATTCTTTTTGTGTTCAATTTCTAGATGTTTTAATTTTGTAGATGTGGCAATCAGTATTTTCCTATTCTAATTATATAAGACATTAAAACTTAACATTTCTCTGCTTTAAGTAAGAATTTTCCCAACAATATTTATATTTTCTGCTTTGAAAAATACAAAATTTGCCAGAGTTAACAAGGAATTTAATCCTATTACATGAACATATGAACCACTGAAGAATGAACTAGTTGTTATAGGATGGGTCACAAAGGAATTTTTACTCTGTTCCCCAGTGCAACTGAAGTGAAAATACTTGTGTAGAAAAATGTAACCAATTTCATCACCCCTTGTAATAAAAGAGTGGGAAACTGCTGTGTCAGGTCCTGAACTCATTTAGTTAACTTTATAATAGCAGTCAGACTTTTACTGCTATTTGATATATCATGCATTTTTGAGATCTCTCATACAAAACATGATTTTCCTAGCTAGTGGAGAAAGTCCTAGATGTTCTTGATCTGCTGGGGGAAAAAAAAAAACAGCCTAGTACATGAAAATAACTGAACTTTGTGAAAAGTAGTAATTGAAGTCAGTTTTGTGCAAAGTCATTTTAAAATACATGACAGTTAAAAACATACTACAGTGTAAGAAGCAAAGATTAACTTCCACTGAGGCAGGTATCAAACCATGTATGTAGACAAAAGTACAGACATGCTATTATCTAAGTAATAGACATGCTATTTTTAGTGAGTATCTCCATGGACATTATTTAGCAGATAGTATTTCCTTTTTTTTTAACATATACTTTGTCAGATAAAATAAAAGCTTTCAATTTGGGACATAATTTGCTAATAGGATTAAAGTAATTTTTCATAAAGCTGGTGATTTTTGCAAGGTAGCCTAAAAGTTGATTAGCAAACTATAATGACTATTCTGATTGCAATTAAAAAGCCCTTCCAAATGGGTCAACACACCTAAGTGCTATCTGCAGTCATTTAGATTTTAACATCATGGTTATTACTTATTATCAGGCTGCACAATGAGATATTGATTACTTTTAACCTTTAGAGCTCGAATTCAGGAAAAGTCAAGGCACTAGCATAGCCTACCTTTCCTGCTCAGTAAACTTATGGCCTTTAGTGGAATTCTAATGATTCCTATTGGCAAGGCAAAACTGAAATTAGTTTATTCTTTTGGCTCATGCAGAAATGATGACATGCCTAAGAATACTGCATGCATAGCAGATTTTTAGTTACTCCCTACAAGGGGCTCAATCCTGAAGTGTGCTGAGAGCTTCCTCTAAACTGACAACCATCATTTTCTTCTGACTAAAACTGACTGTTTTAGTAATTGCATGCAGGCACTGATGGGTTACTAGTCAGACAGAAAGCATCCTGGACTGTGCAGAATATGCAGCATAGGAGCAAATATCTTCACATTTTATAGTTTATAACCAATCCCCTAAGCATATTGTCCAAATATATCACTCTGCAGGCTGTTAATCTTTTAATAAGTTTTCTTTATATGGAAAATCTACTTGAAATAAAGACTGAACCACAATGCAGCTTCAGTAGGTACGCAGAATTTGCTTTAAATGGAACAAAGTAATCCAATTAAACTAATCTGGTTTACAAGTTAAAATGATACGAAGAACATTAATTGATCTTTATAGGCTGCTGCTATTTGAGCCGTCTCTCTGTTTGCGCAGCATTTGGAACCGCTTTGCACATTTGTATCCTCTAACAGCAGAGAACTCAGGCCCTCAGTTCAGGAGAATTATGGGCAAGAGAAACATATAACTCTTATGTGTTAGATTAATTTGCAGAACACTTGGCATTTTATTGCCAAGTAGTCAAATTGTTCCAAGTTGTTCCGGAAGGTTGTTATTAATAGTATGTTTTCTGAGGAAAGTTCTGTCTACTTTTGGAACTGCATTTCTGTTGCCAAGGAAACTCCTTGAAGCACAGCATTCTAGGAGCACACTGCTGCTTTTGTTTGCCAGTATCCTATTCATATCATCTAAGTAAGCACTTTACATACTTTAGCCTCCAGTTTCAAATGTTGAAGTCTTTATGTATTTATATTACCACGTTAAATATAGTTTGTGCCTCTTTTTAAACTCAGGGGCTCTTGCAAGATTATTTTAACAGTTGCATTAAAAAACAGTTTTTTGTGGTTTTTTTTTTTTCACAAGTTTGCAATAAATTAGTTTTAATTTGAATAATAGCTCCATAGGTTATAGCACTAGTCCTTAAGTGTTAATTATCTTTTCACTCTGAAATTAATGTAGTCATTTCCTACTGACTCCTCTACACCATTATTGAAGTGCTGAGGAAAACATGTCATTGAGTTCTGAGCCAGAACTGTTGTTGTGATTAATCCTGGTCACATGGCCAATCTCTGCCAAAAGGAGATCACTGAAAAAAGGTGACAAAGACAGTGATTTCCTGTCAGCAAAGAGTACGACAGGGCTGTCTAGAAGTGATGCAAATGAGGGAAACTTTCACCACGGTTTGTTTGATCCACTCCGGGCCACAGCACACTGAGCCAGCGAGAAAGGCACAATGGAGCAGCAGCACACCCAGAGGAGGAAATTAACTGCACCTTCCAAGCAGGCATAGAGCTTCCAGCAGGGAAACAAAAACTGCTGGGAGATTTTTTTCCCCCTCAACTTTTTTTGAAATATATCCTTAGTTTTTGATGTGCATTTTTGTGTTATTTAATACAGTGGACCACTTCCCCTTGATGAAAGAGCTCAGCAGTTAACCTGTTTAAAAGCTGGACCAACTAAATGCTTTCAAAATCTTTGCACTACTACATATGGATCTTTTTCCATCTATCATAATCATTGCTGAAGAATTACTAGTAAAAGACTTACGGCTTATGCAGTTTGCATTAAAACCACCATACACTGCTTGTAATCAGAAAAAAAATATTTATTTTATTTGATATTTTCAAATGCTTGGTTAATTTTGTTCTGAACATACTAACAATTCTAACAATCATACTGTACTTATTTAAATAGGGTTTTAATCTAACACAATTAAGTTTTGCAATTAATCTTCAGAGCAAAATGGAAAGAATTATCATTAACTTTTCTTGACAGTTCTTGCAAATACTGATTTGCTTCATTTTTGAACATTCAAGGTACAGAATCACTCAAGTTCCTACTAAAGGGCTAATTAGCAGAGTTTAAATTCTTTGGGTTTGATCCTCCAGTAACAGCATATGAATACAGCTGAAGTCAATGCAAGTTCTGTGTACTTAGAGCTTATAAAATCAGGCTCACATGCAGAAGATTAAAATGAAATAAACATGATACATTTGGCATCAAACTGAGCTGTTATAGAAGTACAAAGAAGTAAGAATTCAAAACATGGAAGTGCTCCTTTTAGTTTTTTCTTAATTAATAGATAAAGCATTAGAGGAAAAATAAACTACCATCAATTCATTCTGTTACTGCCATTTTATCAAACACTAGCTGATTTTCAAAATCATTAGCTAGTTTAGGGCTATAATGCAGAAATCATTTAGGTCTATGTTCTCTTTTTTTTGAAATCTATGAACTGAAATCTAGGAAGTCTAGAGAAAGTAGTATATTCATATTCAGTATTACAAAAAATATGGCTATGCTGTTCCTATTATAAGGGCAAAATAAAACCTAGTTAAAGAGAGATAATTGGGATCCTAGTAAAAAAAATGTGAAGTTCCTGGAATATTAGAAAAAAAAATTAAGCTGAGAGTTGACTTAAATATATATTGCCTCTGAAAACAGATACTGTGAAAATAATCTAACCATGAAAATATATTTCATTTTACTATATACAATATTAGCATTTATATATTGTGTTATGTTGCTTTAATGTATGCTTGCCCCGTCTGAATTACCTGTTTCATCATTGCTCCTTCCCATTCATAGACTCCTTAGGGGCAATGATTACTGTTGGTAATAGTGATACCACAGCAGGTTCCCTGGCAGGGGCTGCTTGCTGAGCTGGCTCTGAGCCGCAATTACTTGTCAGCTCAGCAACTGAGAAGAGAGATCTGTGGTTTTAGGAGAATCCACGAAAATGCAGAGAGTGCAATTAGCAGGTTCACATTTGAAGCTGTAATTGATAAAGAGAAACCAGAGCAAGACCTGTGTTTTCATAACACCCCACATCATTGAGGAGCTCTGGTAATAATAGCTGCCCGGGTTTCCGTCCCTGCAGACCAGAACGGCTGTGCTCTCTGGGAAGTGCAGGCAGCGCTCATGAGCACTCGACCATCCACGACTCAGAAAAAGCCTCTGAATAAAATGGGTGTCACCACTGATTAGAAGAGAGGTTTACTAGACCAGTTTTATGAAACTATTAATACTCTTTTTGAGGACACGATTCATTGTCACGCAAATCTCTAAAATTAGGGATGGTAAAGAGATAGTGATTTACCTGGTCTTTGCTAGTGCAGAATTGTTCCCTCAATTCCATTAGCTAATGTTATCCTTTGTCTACTTATAAATGTCAGAAATTATCGGGCTTTCAACACTTTGAGAGGTTGTTCACTGTCGTGTTGGAGGTTTCTTCTTGTTTTTTGTTTTGGGTTTTTTTTGGAAAGAATGATCGTTCTAAATGCAGTGCACTTAAGATTTTTATATTACCTGCAAACATTCCTCCTGCTTTGTGGATGCTTCTCAGTCAACTCTTATGCAAACTCCACATCTCTAGTTAAGGCTTTTGTTTGTTCCTTAAAAATTTGCTTGCTGCTCTTACTAGAAAGGTAAACGCAGAGAATATTCACTGCGGAGGGCAAGGAGCCTATTCCTACCCTTCTTCAAGTGGTTTTGTAGTGATCAAGTACCAGATAAGCAGTTTTGACATGGGGGCTCAAATCTGGTCCAGTAGCCTGTGACCTCCTGGCACACAAATCAGCTGCCTGTTCTTTGGAATCACTGCTGGTTTGCCTCTGCTGCACAGGCTGCAGTCAGCTACTCTGTCATACAAACCTTCTGCTTTCAGAAGTGTCATGCCTATCACAGTTCAGAATTTCATAATATTAAGAAACTATTCCCATTTTGCATATATAATATTATCCATTTTTCCACCATATTATACTGCACATATTATTAAATTGTTGCCCTTTTTTACTCTTCTCATCATGCACTATTATCTCAGCCTCACCACCTATAATTATTTTTAGGGGTTACATTTGGAAATAAGAAAGGAAGTATACTAAATAGGATCTAAAATACTTGAACTGGCTGCTTAATCATTGTTCCTTCTCATATTGATGGATGGATTCTTACCATAAAATCTACGTTTATCAATTTGGATTTTTAGTATAGGACTAAAACTAGCGGTTAAATTAGTCATGGTACAAGCTGGCCTTATATGGACAGACACTAACTACCAAAACACCTTATTTTAGACTCACAAGAAAATCTTTACTTATTTCTGACATTGTTTATTTCTGAGCCTGGCCAAGGCCAGGTCAGTTAATGTGTGATCAAGTCTATGAAGTACTTACAGTGTTAGGAAAAAGACAATAGCAAAAATAACCGTCAAAACAAGAAATGGAGGCGAGTGAATGAAACTCAGAGCCTAAAATAGTTTGGATTCAAACTATATTTGCATTTATAAACATATTTTAGCTCACATGACAACACCTTCTTACTGGGTATTTTAAATAGAATAACTAAAATAAGAAATAATAAAATTCAAAGAGACTATCAAGAAAACAGGATGCTAAAGCAAGAAAAAAATCACTGTATTTAAGAAATTATCAAATCATGCAATCACAGAAGAAAGAGAACAACTTCTATTTGACCTTGAATATACCATCTATTTGATAAGAAATAAAAAAAAGCTAGAGGGTAGTTGTTTCTTGTCATTATAGTGTTGCTGATTCTGTGGTTAGTTATTAATTTTATTTTTTATGATTCACAATCTGCTCTTTGAAATATGCCATATGCTCAAAGCAATTCAAGGATGACAACTGTCAGAATTACTCCAATAAAAATTGCCTAAATGAGGAAGATTTATTGCAGCCTGATATTTCTGTCGAAAGCCCCTCCTTGTCCCCCCACCCCTCAGACCCATAGCTCCTCAGACACACAGTGAAGCCTGAATCAATTTTAGAATGAAGTCACACATTCTGAGGAAGTTCTTACAAGTATTATCTATCTAAAAGAAATGATAAATCTTCTGGGTTAAGGCTGCAATGGCAAATAAAAGAAACCACACGTGTCTGTATGCATGTATGCACATATACATATACGTACACATACACACATATTTATATACGTGTACATATATATATATATATAAATGCTAGAATTTGACCCTATAGCTTCACCCTACAAGTTCAAAATCATATTGCTCAAATCACAACCGAGTGTGAAAACTTAACATGACAATGTCTACTTTATGTGTAGCTAATAAAAATTAAATTGGAAGAGTCCTGAATTCTGGCAGCAGCAAACCAAAATCAAGGCAAATGTCTTTCTTTCCAGATGAGGTCTGAAAGGTGGATAAAAATCCAGCTGAAAGCTCCAATCAAAACACATTTTGTTAAAAGTTCCCATTTCATTTTTTTCGTTCATTTTGTTTCAGTCTATTTATTAATGCAGTTTCATTTATTTCTATTCATCTTGAAGACAAATCTTTGTCCTTCTATAGAATTACACCAAATAGAATGTGATAAAGGGAACTTTCTTGCAATTATGATGTCGTTGCAGCCTGTCAGTGCACAGGGGATGGAAATGAGGTTGGGGACAGGGAAGGGAATTCTAATAGACACCATGATACATACAATGAACGCAGTGATATCCTGTGAGAGAAAGACTTGTCAAGCTAATCAGATCTTCTATAGCTAGGTAAAAGCAGTAACAGTAGTGCTAACCTTGTAAAGATGCTGCTGCTGCTCCTCTGACATCATCAGGTCATGGCTGTCCATCACAATGGATTCCATGTCAATCAGCCAATCCCAGAGCTCCTGGTATTCTGAATCAAAGTCCAAAAGGCTGTAGATAAGGAACAAAATGTATTATGCATAAATACTGTGTAGTTGTTAAAATCTTGTATTAGAATAATATATTCTTGAAAACTCATGATTTTCCAAGTTATATTTCTAAAGAGACATTCTGTATTTATACAGTGTGGATGAAAATGAAAACTGAAATCCAATTTAAGCCAGTGCCATGACCTAAATTCAGCAGCTGATGCCAAATCCTGACAACTGTTGGCATACTGCATTTGCTTCAAAAATTTTGAAATACAAATCCCATATAGGTGTTGTTTAATTATTTTTACAGTGCTGGCTTTATATTGAGCAAATTTTGCAACAATCACCTTAATATAATTCAGACAAAAACAATATTTACATCAAAAAATTACTCAATCCACTCAGCCATCCCTCGGCTGTCTATCTGCCTATCTTAGTAAATATCCTACATTTATTTTCATGGATGAGTAGCTAGCATTTCAACTTAACGCCTTAAGATAGGCTTGAGTGAATATGGTAAGCCAGTGAGAACTAAGGCCAGATACAGTATTAGACAGGTGTTCCCTACAGACATGTAAGAAACAAAGGTAAGGACAGGAAGTCAAAACAATGAATCCTTGAATAGCCAGAAATCATTAAAATTCAAAGGAGGATCACTACGGTTTTCAACAAAATAAATCATTAGAATAAGGAGCTTAAAAGGATTAATGTGATTCTCTATTGAAAGCCTAGTGAATAAGTAAAGCATAGATTCTTCTAAAACACTGTGATGCAAGACAGAAAGTACATGCTGAAAAACTGCACATTCGTCAAATAGATACCTCTTGAAAAGGGATCTTCAAATTTGCAAAATTGGAACTAACAAAAGCCTTGCCAGTATCAAAAAACTCCCGTACTGATCAAAGAATAGCGCATGTTCCACTAAAGCTAATTTCTCCAATTATTAAGAACTTTTTTAGTGACTCCATTATAAAAACAAGAAGTGTTTCAACAGAGAAACAATAAACTAAACATGCTTTTAATGTCATTAGTACTATTGCCGTTTTATTTGATATTAACTAGAGTACCACATGTGTGGTAATTTTGAAAGCTTACAGATAAAGTTGTGACAAGTAGAACTGTCTTTGCTCAAGAAAGTAGGCAAGAGAGAAGAAAGCATTTGCCTTCTGCAGTATTATTTTCAATGAATTGACAACAAAGAAAGTATTGTATAATGCACAAGCACTGATTCCTGCTTCTGAAGTAACCCTCTAGTTTAATCCACTGTACTTAGTATACTTTTACTTAATAATTTATGAGACGCACTTACTTAAAACTGCTTGCTGTCCTGAGAAGGTAAGCAGTGTTACCATAAAGAAAGAAGAGCAAGCACAAAAGGTCAGGTTACTATTATTGAAATATAAGTCTCATTTGGAGTTCAGGGCTTTTTTCCTGTTTCAGGAGGTATTTGACTCAGATATCATGTGGAAACTAAAATAAAACTGAACTCCATTTTGAATTGTATATTTGGCAGTGTTACTGAATCTTCATCCCTTCCTCAGAAAGCAGTATTACCATTCCGCATCTTCAGTACCTCCTGCTCTTTTTCTTCTCTTCCATCTTATCCAAATATTATTCAAAGACATAAAACTGACAGGCAGTTATTAAAACATATGTTCTAAAAGACAAGATATTAGATTTCATAACCTGTAAATTGGTGCAGATTCAGTTGGACTTGGATGGTTTGTACCAGTGAAAATCCTAAATTAATATATGAAGATGATGTGAAACAAAGCCTACATACAGAATGGCATGGGATGCCCTTGGAAAATACAATAGGAAGTGGACTTGGATTTTTCTGTAATAGGCAGAAGATGTGCTGGGTCCAAACATCTGCTTTGCGTCTAAAGATCCATGTCTTACCTACAGTTCAAACTGGTCCACTTATTTGTATATTGAAATGAATCAAGCCTTTAAAGGAACAGAAACACACTTTTCTCTGACCTTTATACAATACAGATAAGCACTAGAAAACAGCTGAATATTTTGATTTCAAAGTAATGTTCTAAACAGAAACTCAACCCAAAACCAAGAGGGAGAGAAACAGGATTCACTGGAAAAAGCCCAGGAAGGGATACAAGACAAAAGATATTTGGTTTTGGTTTTCTTCCCCATAGATTACATACTGTACTTATTCTTTTTTTTTTCTTTTTTTTAAGTGCTTTTATTTTTTATTGGTTGGTTGGGGTTTTTTTGGGTTTTTTGTTTTTGGGTTGGGGTGGGGGTTGGGTTTTGGGTTTTTTTTTTTTTTTTTTTTGTTTGTTTGTTTTTTTGGTCTATTTTGGTTTTTATTGTTTTTTCTTGTTTTCTGAAGTAAAGTCAAGTCATATAGGAGTGTTTTTAAGCAACTGTCTATGGCAGTTATTTGCCTGAGCCTGAAGATAGCGAAGTCAGCCTACAGAGCATCATCAATATTTTTTTAATATGTTTTCAATACTTTCAATAGTTTTAGAATATCTCTGATACATATTTTTTAAAACAGATTTTTAAAAATTAATATCTTGCATCTAAAGGAATGAATTTAGTGATCACTACTAAATTACTGTTTGGAAGAGGATGCAAGTTACTAAGCTGCTAAAAAGATATTCAAAAAAATCAAGAAATTGTAGGACTGGACAGAGATTAAGATTGAAACATATCTGCCAGTACTTCTGGGGTATATTTAGTATTTCTTTTTTATTCAGAATCTACTCTTCCTGAGCTTAGCAGATCTTTCTTTTATATCACAACAGGCAGAACCAGGGAAGGCAAGACTTCTGAAATACTGATGTGTGTCAAAGATGCAATTATCATAGAACAAATCCAATTTTGGTTGATTATATGAATTCACCAAACACTAAAAAATGAATAAATTAGTTCTTCTGTTTATTGAAAAAGAAAAAAATCCTCTATTAAAAGTACCCAAAGACTGCCAACAAAAATGCTATGATACTAGTTAAAGGGCAGGTAAAAACTGCTTCCTTGATGAAGTTTGTTGGCTAATAAGCTAAAACCATTAGCTATGTAATAACTAAAATTACATTAAGAAGTATATTTTGTCTCAGTAAACCAGGAATCAGATATGCAGAGTTGCATGTCTAATCCCTTGAACCCTAAACATATTTCTTAAAATGTGGACACCAATTTATTATTTTGAATGAAAATTCATGAGCACCTTTCTCATGAGAAAACCAGTTCGTCTGTGGCATTAATAAATAAAAAGGAATGTGAAGCTATTTCCATCAGCCTTTTTCCCCATGTTTAACATGCACTTCCAGTTTGTAGTATTTCTTTGATGGCATAACTTACATGGCATTTAGAAGTAAACACAATGGTACATCCACCAAAAAATTCAGCCGCACAAAATGTCCCTTCAAGTTTCCGGGTCATAATTTTATGGAACTCTTTTCACTCTTTTTCAATAAAAACTAATGTTTTTATTAGGGAGATATAGGAGAATTCAAGTTATAACCTTAATAGTTTTAAAACTTCCCTATGTTCAGCACATAGTAAAAGCCCCCTCTAATGCATTTCTCTCATGCATAAAGGCCCAATACCCACTGATGACAGGATCTTAGGATCTGGCTTTCATGCTATGAAATGGTGCTGTCCATATCTCCCAACAGGACCTGAATACACTCATCTCCAGTTTTGAGGGGATACAGTATTTCCAGCCAGATTTGCCACAACATTTTGCACCTGCCCTAAACTACTCTGGGGTACCTCTTACCTCCTGGCTAGCTGCTGCTCTCCTGTAGTGGATACTCATTCTTTTCTCTTTGTCACTTTGGCCATTTTCATGCTAATACACAAAAACCTTCTCTATTGCTGTTTTAACAAGATTACTGTTTTGCAGGAAATCTCTGGTTCCTTACACACCCACTAAAATCACACTATTCTGCAAATACTACGCTACCTATCTCAGTTTAGCTAGTTCCTGCACAAAGTCATCTCCCAAATCTCCTACACACACACATACACACACGCACATATCATATAAAAAATTTGTTTAAAATAGCTCTTGTTCTCCCTGTAGACATTCTTCTTTTTCCTAGATCAAACTTCCACAGCAGCAAATTGATAGATACCCTAAATTGTGCAAATGGCCCCTTCTCTGTAGACATCTTGGTCTCCAGTTTGGTCATGCTGCTGTGGAGTTTCTGTCCATGGTTTTCATGCAGTAAGGAAATGTTGCACCAATTATATTTTTAAATAGCTGAAAGGAATTCCCATTTTTTTTCCACACAGCACTTCAGACGGATTCAACTAAAAGTCTTCCAGCTGAATTTAGTCCCCACTAGTTTCTACAATGCCTGAATAAGTGATATTGTCCTGGTCTGATTCCAGCCCTTTGGCCCCTGAAGTCACTGTTGAACCTCTAAGGTCTGAGATGGCCTTACGGGCCCAGAAGGGCGGCCACAACACTAAAAAGGTTTGAAATACTAGCAGATGATCATCCACAACACTAAAAGGTTTGAAATACGAGCAGATGATCATTTCCAGTTCAAAGCATATAATTACAAGAGAAAACAAGTGCATTTAAGAAACTACTTGATTATCACATATGGTGTGTAGAGTCACAAACTGGATTTCTCTGTGAAGCATAAAGCTTTACATCCCCTCCCCTCAGGAAAATCAAGTGTCTGTTGATGTGTCTTACATCCTCCTCAATATTCCAACCTTAAGCCTTGCTCACATTCAGTGACGGCTGCAAAATTTGAAGCTGGTATTGAACATGTAGCCCTCAGTGTACATTTATATACATATACACACCAATTCTGAACAAATTATTTTTATGGCTGGCACTAGCTGTGCTGGCGTGTTTGAGAATCTGACAGATTTCTGCATATGTAATCAAGATCTCAGTAATCCTACATAATTAGCCCACATCAACTTTTCTAAAACAGCCATCTTTCTGTATAATAAGAGGGGATGTTTACAAGGCTCATTTGTCTTTACAGTTGGTAATTTAATAAAACTGTGTTTCCAAGACCTGAACATTGAGCTAAAAATTGGAAAGGGAAGTTCTGAAGATAAAGAAGTTATGAACACCTTTGTCAATGACTTTTCTTGCCTAGGAAACTGCAGGCAAAAGTTCTATGCTACTTGCCAGTTACAATGAAACTTCCATCAGGATGAGGGCATCCCCAAACAATGAGCACTAGATGGGTCCTTTGACCTGCTTTTGGCCTACACTGTTATGATCCCAGAGGTAGTTTTTTCTATGTTCATTTTGGGGCACTTGAAGTTGGAAGATATGGTTTTCAGAAGACCTTAAAGAAAAAGTCTTCTTCCAGAACTACAAGTTTCCTTGATTGTGAAAAAGAGAGCATTTTAGCATATTCCAGTGATTAATTTGTTCAAAATATTAAGAAACAATGCTTTTGAATGCACACTTTTAAATCTGATATACACGTGTATATATGTGCACTAACATTAATGAAAAGAAAAATCAAGTAGAGAAAAAACAGTCTAAATAAAAAGGAAAACAGTTAAAATAAGTGCTTTCTTGAAATATAAAAACCTGGATGTTTGAACTACAATTGAATGGCTTCATATTCATATTTCTTAGTCACCAGGAGAACAATGATTATAGATGTCTTGCAGAGATACGATTACATTATCAAGATTCTTCCTTGGAAGATGTTAAGAAATCAAATAATATGAAGCTGCTGGAGAAGAAAAGCCTAAAGAAAAAGGACACAATTTTTTTTTTTAAATCCAGGCAGCAGTTTACTATTAGATAATAGGTGTTCCTGTGAACAAACCATAATTTGGATAAATTATCCAGAACCCATAATTTTTGCATCCTTATAATTAAAAAAAGAAGAGAGCAATAGAAACAGTTTTTCCCTGCCTCTTGGCCTAGGAAGAAAAATCCTGGTTAACTAGTAGTAAGAAAAAGTATATCGCGTAAAAAAATCCAAAACAGATCAGTGAGAATAAAACAACAAAAAGAATAGTTCCCTACCCA
The DNA here is from genome assembly GCF_017590055.1 of Onychostruthus taczanowskii. Lineage (NCBI taxonomy): Eukaryota > Metazoa > Chordata > Aves > Passeriformes > Passeridae > Onychostruthus > Onychostruthus taczanowskii. The sequence continues at coordinate 14,780,510 of NW_024496525.1, read as the reverse complement.
TTACTTCCCACTGTGTGAACTTTTGACATATCAGCAAACTCTTCCTTTCGCTTGCTACTACTGTTGTACTGCTCACTGTACAGTTTTAAGGACATCTGTTCAACAGCATCTCTTTGTGCTTCCAGATAGCATAGCTGAACCTCAGCCTAGAAAAAGAAAACAAAGAGGGGAAAAAACAAAACAGAACATTAAAAAAATAATTCAGAAAGAATACATGTAAAACAAGTATTTTTGGACTGAAACAGTTTTAACCAAACTTTTCACACCATTAGTTTTCTCCTTGTGATAGTGAAAAAGGCTGAACCATTAAGTCAGAGAAGAACTACAGCATAATCCTAAATGCTAGAAATGAACTATTGAAGTTTCTATCAGAGAATGTGTTATATATTCCATGGGGTGTATATCCAATCAAATGCTGAATAAAAATGTCTGGACATGAATAAAAAAGATATTAGAAACCAAGCACTGTGATAGAACAGGTAGACACATAAAGTTATATTTCTTACAGACATCAGGATTTATGTTGTTAACCCACTGTCTGTGCTTCATAATTAATGAAAGCTGTATTGCTATTGGTACTTTTCCTTCAAATAGTAATTGTAAACAAACCCAAGCAGATTGGCATTATTCACATTTTCCTTTTCTGTAGGTGGTACAGACTGATTACTCAGCAACTTTAATTGCAAGGAAAAAGGCAGTAAGTGACATGTGCTGTTTTCCATCAGCCTGTGCCTGTCCAGAAGAATGTGGAATAATATTTGGCATCATAACTTATTGAATAGACACTTTATTTATTGCAGCTGTGGTGATCAGTATTCTTCTGAGGCTCAGAGAACCAGATGACACAAGGATAAAATCTGCTGTTGGCCACACTTGCCCCCAGAAACAGCAGAAAGAACAGAGCGTAGAGTAAGTTCAAAAGCACTTTGGGGCCAATATGCCATTGTTTTCTTTTAATATACTTCATTGAAAGAAAAACACATTACAAATTCTGATAAGACTTCAAAAACCGCTACTTTTGTGTAACTACATACTGCTATTTCCATTAGGAGTGGAATACCTGCTTAACTATTTGGTGCTATGGCAAGTAAATGCAAACGGCATGGAGGAAATTTTGTATAAGGACTCTCCTGTATTTTCTGCTGTGGGAGGCAGGGAAGTAAAGAGTTTATTTGTTTGCTGACAGCACAGCAGAGTTACCAATCTGTGGAACAACAGAAGCCATAAAGAGAAAGTAGTGAAAGGGCTAGAGAGAAGGGCAGTCTGTAAAATGTAAGAAAAATGCAAGCAAGTGAAGGGAAACAGGCACTGAAGAATGTCAGTAGGGAAAGTCTGAAAGAAGGCTGGAATGTCTTTATAAGCTAGTGGCAATAACAGTTTCTATATTTGTTTCGGCCTTGCCTTGGTGTAATTTTTGCTGAAAAGTAATGTAAGTTATTTGGAAATTCCATTTCCTCTTAAAATTTCTCATTCAAACTTTTATAGCTTTCTCTCTCAGCTGCTTCTTACAGTGAAATTAGTTATGTTTTTCAATAAATCCCAATATGTTTTTGAGAAACAATAAAACAAACCAGCATTAAAAAAGAAAAAAAAAAAAGAAAAAAAAGAAAAAAACTTTTCACAGTTTGGTCATACCCTGTTCACTTGCAAAATATTTGTAGGCAAACCAATAATGAATATGGAAAATGGGAGAAGAAAAAGAACAATTAAATAGAACAGTGGGGGAAAGGAAAAGCAGGATGTAAAGGGCAAGTAAATATATGAAGAGGGATAAATAAGAATTCACTATTTCTTCCTTGCAGCTATAAGGCCCTCTTATACTAAGGATTATGAACTCCATCAACATCATACCCTATGAAGCCTGAATACAACTCAGTTCTTTCAGTTCAGAAATATGATCTCTCTATAAATCAAGTATTTTTATTTTTAAACTCAATTTCTATCTTCAACGTTCGTGAACAATTATAGCAACTCAAACTCAGACAGCACAGAGTTTCAGATGGATCTCTCTGATTTCTTTTCTCTATGTATTCATCTATCTCACTGTTGCACTTAAGCTTTTTTTTTTTTGTCTCTGTTATACTGATATCAACTGCAAATCCAAAGAGGCTTTGAAGACCTTGAGTAGGTATTGATCAGTTTAAGTCTCAAAAAAATACATTTTACACAATCTGAGCTAACAGGTACAAGGCACAATGTAGGAAAAAACACAGAGCACAGATAAGCAATCAACCTACTGCAGTTTATTTTCTACTTAAAATCTTTAGTGGTAATGAAGAACTAGTTTTGCAATATTCTGGGAGAAAAAAGTAACAACTTTAAAAATTCCTAATCAAATATAGAAAAGCTACTTGATTTACATTTGAACCTACATTGTGTGTATTTTCAGATTGCCCTACATACAATTTTCATTACATAACACAAACTTCAAGAACATTCTCTACAACAAACATACTTTTATGGACACAGATATCTAGCAAACCCTCAAAAATCTATTGGGATATGCACAGTCCCAAATATTGCTAATAGAAATTGGGTGGGAGGTAATAATTTGCTTACTCCTAGTGCCCCATCTTAGAATAGAAATTCAGTTCCTTCTCTTTTTTTTTTTTTTTTTGAGGATGTAGTACATCTGAATATGTGAAAAATTGAAAACTAAGGACAAAATTGGCGAGTAATTATACACAGCAGTAGTTTTCCACTTCATGGTCCTCTTCTAAGTGACCATTTTTGCAATAAAAACATAATGAAGATGCTGATGACAGTCTTGTTACACACTTCTAGAGATTTCCTACCTACTAGGATAGAATGAATTTTAAAATATTCTGTTGTAAATTAAACTTAAATATTTCCAATAATCGAATGACAAAATTCTCTCATTTTCCTGAGCCTGAAGGAACCAGTCTCTGGACAAGACTATGAAAAAACTGCAGTTTGGTAAAAAAGTGAAAAAAAATCTAGACTAGTGCCTAACACTCAGTTCTAGTGATTGATTAATAGTGGTAAATAATTTCAATGCTATTTTCTAAAGCTCATTTCTAAAAACCAAGAACTTACAAATAATTTGGGAGAGCCTGGGGTACAAATCTGTTCCTTAAGTCTGGCTTTGCATGACAACATAAAACGTCCTTTACTATACAGATCACTAAATAACATGAAGGAGTAATCAGTGACAATACAAATCAATGAAAATACATTGCATTTCTTGTTAGACCTACGTGTTGGAATGACCTTAGTCTGAAATGGAGAAAGACAAGGGATAATGACTCATACTGTAGGAGGAAGGAGACTGAAAGGTTATATTGCATAATGTGTCAAACAAGAGACTCAAAACTTACACCAATGTAAATTGGAGATTTGAACTCAGAGCTAGTGATTTTCTGCCGCAGTTTTTTATTATTATTATTATTATTTTGGAATTCACTAGAATAAATATCATTGATTTGGTGTTGAAAGGAAAGTATTTTCAGACAGTGTCTTCCAGGGAGCACAAGTGATTTGTTATGAACCATGTTACTGTAGGCAAATAATTCTGTGTTTTAGATACACAAATTATATAAAATACATTCAGTTATATATAAATGATGAAAGTATTCTATCTTGCATTACCCTTTTCCTACAGTTCTGTAGAGAAACTTTACTTCTGCCACACTACACTGTAATTAGTGAGAATTATATAAAAAATACAGACACATTTCATTCCTCTGCCATTATCTGAACTTAAATTGAAAAAGAACAGCCTCTGAAATTAAAGCACACAATCCAGTTTCTGCCAATGAGGAGGTGGTCAGATGGCCCCAGGGAGCATGTAGACTTAGAATACTCACCCATATGTATATTTTAAAGAACTGCAAGCTCAGATGTCCCTTTTTAAAAGGATGCACATTCCAGCTTGTCACTCTGTATATCTGCAATTGGTGAAATTTCTTGAGATTTAAAACTGAGAATAATTTCTTTACAGAATTAAGTTGATAAGAGTAGCATTTATGTACTTAAATACTCAAGCATTTTCTTCTGACAATATTCTGAATACTTGTCCATGTATTTATTAGAAGGCTTTATTACAGAAGCCAAAAAAGACCCTGGCTCTGTCACAGTACAGCTACCGAATAAAATTATGTTGAGAATTATATGGCTCAGAATATCTTCCATGAAGATGTAGATTATAGAAAGCATTCTTTGGCAGGCAACAGTTTGTCCAAAAACTATACAGACAGACTTGATCATCCATCATGCCATCCCTACAACCAGCCAACAGGTCTTCTATTGAAGAAAACACCTAAGGTAGAAGGAATACTTTTAAGAAATCACACCAGCATTTTAAAAGGCATTGTGTAACAGAATAATAGGAACATTTAGGTTGGAAATGCCTTGAAGATCACTAGGCCATCATTTGGCAGCATTGGGCTTCTTGGACTTCAAGTGACTGCTTCTACCCTAAGTTTAGGCATTTGATTTCCCCCCCTTCTCTGCATAATTAAAACAGAGACCTTGCTGCTATCGAATACTTTCTTAGTTTGTTCCTCTTCCTTCTTTTGGCTTCCTTGACTATTCATCTTGCACACTCTCTTCAGAACTGAATCAAATTTTTTTTTAAAAATCCTGTTATCATGAAATATGTTTACTTTGCGCTGAATATTTAAGAGTCCTATTAAAAGGGACACACTGTGTTTTGATCATGCAGGAAATTAATTCTGTTAATCAGGGCATGCTTGTTACCAGTTAAAATCTTAGCTAAGTGTTTCTATTGTCATAAATCTCAGAAATGTTTTTATATCAAGAATAATGTTATTGCTTCATTTTTCAGTGTGCTGAAACCATCACAACAATGTGAAACTGCCACACAGAATGAGCAAAATTACAAGACAACAACATTTGTTCATATTAAGGTACTTGAACTCCATGTAGAGTTTAAGTAACAGCACAGGTCTATCTTTACACTATAAAATAAAATTTTAGATAGGTAGGGCTGTGTTATAGCAAGAAGAACTTCAGGCAATTCTCAGAGCCATCAGAAATTATGGGAGGAGGGGTTGGGGGAAGCCTACAAAATAAGAGCAACACCTTTTTGCAGGGTTTCTCTTGGCTTTCAGAAATCAATGACCTGTGACTTCAGGACTGGGGAATGCAAATGCTAACAGTAGTGTGGCCTTAGCAGCATTGTCTGACCACATCCATGAAGATGCAATGATCATACTGCTAATTTAAAATCTGCACCTCTTGAGTCTTTATTCCTGACTATTCACCTGCCTCTCATTCTATTGAGGGTAACATTAAACACAACACAAGAGCATGGCATGCCCTGTGCATTATACAGATCTCAGTTATAAACACAGGGAAGTTCCCTACATCATAAATATCAAAAAGCATTGAAGAAAAGGATGAAAGAATTAACCTCTCCAGAGATTAATGAATAGGTTCTGACAACAGTATCCCAAAATTGCCAGGTGAAAAAAAGTTCTCATAAGACAGGAAATTGTATAAAGGCTGGGACCCTTTTCTACTTTTCTTGTCTTGCAGGTCTGCATCTCCAGCCTGCAGAAAGAGAGTGACAGAGAGTCTAATAATTGGGGGCCAGGTGGGGAACAGGCTTGCTCTAACAATGCAAAGGGCTGGGATGACAGAACAGTGTTTGCTAAAGACATGTGGAAGACACAAATTAACAAGGATGCAGATCCAGCCAAACCCATCAACATAATAGAGTGTATTTCTTTGTAGCTGCCATATGCCTTCCCTCTCCTTCAGTGACACCTCTTCAAATGCCACAACAACTGTAAACCCAAACAGTCAAATTCTTATAAAACAGCTTATTTTTTTCCCCTACTAAGTCCATTTTAAACTTCTAGATGCTTGAGAAATACTACATGTTTATTAACCTAATAATTAAAAATATATGTGTACTTAATAACTAGTTCCAAAATTTCCTAGACACATCAACTCACAAAACTGCAGAAGTTTTGACCTAAAATCTTCTTTTGATTCAATGTTTTGAGTCAAATATTTTGAGAGGTTCAATAGTGTCAAACATTCTGAAGTCAAAACTCCTACACTGTGTTCCTCAAAGACACTCACTGAATGCTTATTTAACTTGTTCTGAAATTGAAGAAGATTCTTTCCATGCCTTGGTAGTCTATTTGATGTTATGTTACCCCTAGAGATGTGAATGTTTTCTTACTACACAATTTTTTCCTCCTACAGGGAGAAATTACTGGGATTTATCAGCTTTTTAGATATTGAACTATTAATAACATAAAATTGTACAATATGAACACTAGTCTGTCTCCACTGCACAATTATGCAAGAATAGTCAGACTCTGAAGGAGGATATGTCAACTAATGTAAATTAATTTATTTAAAAATAGCAGGGAAATACAGGCTAAGTATTTTTCCCTTCACATTACTTTCCCTATCCATTTATCCAGATGAGTTTTAGCAAAAATATTAGTAATTATTCTAGCAATGACAAAACATATAGCTTAATATGTTGATTTGCGCAACTGCCTTGCTGTGTATAAAAATCAGGCACAGCCTGCTGCTCCTTTGAGTTTATTTATGCTCCTCTGATGAGGAGCCTCTTGACGCACCTGACACTTTCTGAGGTAGAGGGGAACTGTAAAAAGATAACTGTTTTAAACATAAAATATCTGTATTGCTAAGAGGTCAGCTTTGCTGCTGCTGACTTCATTGCAATTTGCATACTATTAAAGCATTACCCATAATGTTTGTAAAATTTAATTTTAAAGCTATGCTGTTAAAGATGTTTACTGAATTATAAGCACCTAGGACATTTGGGAAATTTGTTAATACTGTGATAGTTATAGTATTTCTGCCTTACTTTGCTTCTTATTCAATCCCCTCACAAAAACACGCTATTTTCCTTCATTTTATGACAATGAATCTCTTTAGCGCAAGCTGAGAAACTTAAAAAAAAGTATACTGCAACAGTACAGTAATCAAGATAACTTCTCCTCTTATTCTCAATATATTTAAGTTTGTTAAAAATGTCACTAACTTATTCACTTTTGCTGGTGCTGAGATCCAATTATACTCCTATAGTCTAGAGGTGATGGTTATGATTTTCTACTTCACTCTAATACAGGTTTTCTCATTAAATCTCACAGCTCGGCAATCACAGTCATCACACTTGTGTTTCAGTGCTGCATCCACACTCACATTCTCCTTCCCTGGATTTCCACCCTCCTTCCCCAATCCCCTCCCCCAGATCTTTATTTACTCCCTAGCACAAACTGCAAAATTACAGATGTATAATGTGCAGCTACAATCTTTGCTTCTTTTTTTCTGCCAGACTAGCACTCTAACGCAGTTCTTTTGGGAAGCACTGACATTAACTCTGTTACTACAGTACATGAAGTGCCATTTCCTTTGAAATACCATAAAAAAATTTGTCCTTAGATGATAATGGAAAGGATGGAGTAAAGGAGGAACAACAAGAATCACTTTACATACTAATAACAACAATTTAGTTATCAAAACAGTACAGAACAAGCATGCTTTTATACTATTCTTTAAAAAATTTAGCTTCCTAGGGTTCTAATAGTCTTTTCCTATGGTTCAGGAATGCACAGTAGCACTCAGCCCAGTGCCTGTATCCTTATTTCAAAGAGAATCATTCAAACCAACATCCACCCTGTCAAGAATCTTGACTTTGAGCTGCTAATGCAGAATAAAAATCAATATAAATTTTGATCATTTGATGAATATTTACTTCTTTCTTTCGAGCCTGGGGATTTAGAATTGAAAACTGCTGAATCAAGTCATTTTATTTTTTTTGTGTTTGTGCCAACACCAATTTACTACCCTCCTGAAAGTTCCTGAACAAGATGTCTCATGTGGCATTCATGTTGGTTTTTCCTGTCAATCATAACTGTGTGCCAGTAGGGAACCATAAACATTTTCCTTTCATACTCTTAGTTCTCCAAAAAGGAATATTTTGAATATTACTTCCCTGGAAAAAGGTAAACTTGTCTTATTTAGACATACTTTAAAATGCCTATGTCCATTTTTCTAGGATAGCTGCTGTGCCTATATTGAAACTATCCATTAAATATTTTATTTTCAGTATGAGTTGCTTCATAAAAAGGAACAGTTTACAATCACTGCAAGGTAAAGCTTAGTAGCACAAAACAGATAAAGATCTATATTGACATAATCACTTTCCCTATATATTTTCTATAAAACTGCATGAAAATTCTAACCAATATAATGCAGACCAAATGTTTGTGAAAATGAAGATAGCAGGAGATAAAGAGATCCCACAAGCGGGCAATTAAGATATGACTTTAGTTTGCATTTCATCTTTAAAAGAAATGGGCCTTCAATCTCAATAAAAATGAGTTTATAAAAAAAGTGTATGTAAAGCTCCTATGTTTCCATAGTGACTGGGGTGGGGGTAAGAGAACAGGGAAAAGGAAAAACGATGCTTCTAAATTTGTAAGAGACCTAGATTAGTTTTACAAGAACTGTAAATGCAAGCAATTTTTCATCTTGCAAAATTTTTTTATATATGACTCAGTGGCTGACGGGCTTTATGTTGAGCAATTTTGTTGGTCTCTTATAAATGAAATGAAAGTGGCAGCAGCTGTCTTTCAGAAGGCTGATATAGGTTTGTGTAGTCATATGATATTATGTAGACAGATGTTTTAAATAAAATATTTAGATTGCTAGATACCTTGCTAGATACAAAGGCAATTATAGGATGTCTTTGCTAAATTAAATTTCTCATTCTTTTGAGAAGAAAAAAAGGGAATTGTCCTGGAAACTGTACCAACAGGAAATGATTCTAGATCTAAAACAGCTGGAGACTGTAACTAATATAAATTTGCTTGAAAATAAAAATTCTGTATGCCTCTAGAGACATGCAGCAACATGCAGTAAAACCAGATGTGACAAAATTATTTTTTTAATAGCATGTTTATATAGACATATAAAATATTAAGATAAGATCCACTCAGGTAGAGAGACTGTTCAAGGCTAAAAAAAAGTAGCAGAATAATTAAAGCCCAAAATGGTACAAAAAGACTTATCTTTTTCTAACAATAAAAGATGCCCTTTTTTGGTGAATGTTGCCTTTTCGGAAACATGTCAGACACCTTAATTTGACAACAATTCCAATGTGATAACACTATATAGCTTTAACAAGACAAAATACAGTGGAAAACTTTTCTCTCAGGAGTTTAAGGTAGATTTTGATTCACATCTATGTTATATGTATCAAAGTTCCAAAAATAACTTTAAAAGTAAAGCCAATATCCAGTACTCAAATTCCTTAGCTCCTTTATTTAGGTAAGCTTTCCACAGTGTATAAGGGAATTTTTCCAGAGCAAAGACTGTACATGAACCTTTCAAAAAATAAACTACTTATTCTATCTAGTCCATGTCTAACGTGACTTCACCAACATTCTATTTCCATTTTTGTTGAAAATGCCACAGTATAACAGACTGCATTCTGTGTACTTGTAGCTTTAGTCTTTGTCAAGGCCTCCGTTACAAGCTTGTCATGACTCCAGAGGCCAAACCTGCACAGCTGATTTGGCTAAAGCACCCGAGCTCTTAACTTATAAAGAAAACATTCCAGGAGTATGAACGCCAAAATGCAAGAATAAGAATTTTACAGGTCTGTCTTTCAAATCACCGTTAATAAAAATCCATCCAAATTTGCATAGCCACCTTCTTCCTTGTTCTCTAATACGATAGTCTAGCACTGCTTGTTCAGTTATTATTGCTTGCTTTCTAAGTAATTTTATTCTGTAATTTAAACAACAAATTAAACTTTTTTTTGTCTCATACTTAGAAAAACACTCCAGCTACATAAAACCAAATGAAGCATGCTCAAGATATCGGAAGTGCTGTATTATAGTCCCTATACAAGAGAAGTAAATGGTGTTAAAGATTCCTTTTAGAAAGCTTCAGGTTGGATTGCTTTCATTTTTTTCGAATAGCTTTAATTGGCTAAGTGCCTTTGGGCCAGCTAATACCCAGAGAGACCTTATCTCAGTAATCTTGTAAATACAATGATTTCAACAGATTTTCATCAAAGACATGACCATTACATGAGATTCTGCCTGTTTGGTGCTGTATTGTTTCTCATTTAGAATGTAGTTAAAATTGCCACATTAATGCAAGATTTATTATGACAGAGCTCTGTGTTACTGAGAGTCCAACAAAAAGAGGACATTTAGCTATTTTATTAAAGTTTAGAGAGCTGTTTAAATGGATATGAACAAATATTTTTGCTTCAAAATTAAAAGGAAATAGATTGAAAAATAGCAAAATCACCTTTATCAAGTTATAATGTCCAAAGGTGACGTACGTGTGTAACAAATGTTCACGTGACTATACACTTACAGATTTTTTTTTTCCTTCAAACATTAGGAAGTCTAACTGAAATTACAATAACATAGCACAGTATAATAATCATATCTGCTGCATCTTTTCAGTTTAACACCTGACCCATGAAAATGTGACTTTTCTGCAGTTAAAAGATGCATAGTGACTCAAGGAACCTAAAGTTCAATTACTACAAAAAATAAGTCAAGGGAAAGCTTTAATGAAAAGATGCACATTTCCAGTAAACATAAACAAGGCAGTAAATTACATTTTTACATTAAACTGTTAAAGAAGTTGAATATTACTACATGGGAATCCTGGGAACTCAGACTACAATAGAATGTAATCTGTTTTCAGAGACAAAAACAAGCATGAGTTCTAAACCATCCAATGACCTTACAAAATGGTGTGGGACACAGGCTCCATAGAAGTGAAAATATCAACAAGAATCATTACACACTGATTAATCTAGACCTAAGAGAGGCCACAAATGGGTAAGTCAAGGGTTATTGACATATTTTAAAATAAATATTTTAAATGCAGTTTGGTAAAAAGGTTTTATTATAATCTCACAAATTTCTTAAACAGATTAACTGATACTGTGAATTTTTTTTTTTTTTTGCTTTTGCCACAGCATTAATTAAAATGGAGGCATTAAGCTTGAGTGTTACAATGGAAGGTTATATTAGAGATTTTATTAATAGGCACAGGAAATCTATTACACAGAGAAGTCAGGACCCATGTAGTGGAATGGTCTAAAGCCTAAGGGTATTTTTAGCAGGAAATAGATAGGCACAGGTGAGAGAGTATAGCTACACAAGTAACCTTGTGTTCCAGGTCCTCTTTGCTGAGCATGGTTGAAAACTAACTTTGTAGTAATCTGTTTCCACAGATACCACATAGGAATTATGCTTTTAGAGGTACTTTTGCATTACATGTACACACAAAATTTGGATCCAGCCACAAAACCCTACACTTACTCTTCAATTGTGTGTCCAAACCAGAAAAATTTAGCATGCTTTTTGAGGATCTTGATTTCTTTGTAACTGAACCATCAATATTTCAATGGGGTAGGCTCAGATTAAAAGTTCAAGTCTTGGAGCTATCAGAAATAATTATTCTAGAAAGTTGTATGGTAGCAGGACATTATGGTCTTATTTATGGAGCTTAGGTAGAATTTCCAATCAGCATGATTGCATCTATTTCTAGTGCTTTGTTAATCGCTTCCTGAAGCTGCTCATTAAAAGCTCCTATGTCAACACGTAATGCTGTGGTGGCTGAAACAGAGATTGGGAATACAATCACATCTCATGGTTTGGCTGAGAAGTACCCTGCAACACTGTGCACTTTATCACAAATGCTGTTTTCCCATTTGATAAAATGCCTTACCATGTCATGGAACAGTGGTCATTTATTTCAAAGGAACAAGCTGAATCTTCACCATTAAATGTTGGATGTGAGAAAACATCATTCTATTTCTGTCCCCCTCAACAATGGAATTGCAGTGCGGCCCAAGTACAGCAATTTAACATCTCTCTTACAACAGCCACAGAAGTGATGACAGCCCTAGACAATAATCACTTGCCAATACCACAGTACTTACCGACCGACTGTGAAAGCTCTCACAGCCCTAGTCGATAATTGAACCGACCAATTCCACTGTGCTATATGTGATTGGTGATATTATCCCTTTAAGTGTGTTATTTAAGTTTGCAATGCAGTTAATTGAAACCCTACTAGATGCAAATCAAAAGTTTCAGTCTTAATTGAGATATTTTGAAAATTGAACCCATTGCTTCAGGCAGGTGCTACATGAGATTCCATTAATATAGGTAATTAACATTAGCCTCTGCTTTAATTAACATGCACACTTTAATTACTAAAGCATTAACCAACATTAAAAAATCTGATCTTCATGCATCACAAAAACCGCAGAGTTATGACTATGTTATTTTTTCCAAGACTGTAAATCATACAACATATAAATTCTTTTTTTTGTTAAATACATCAAGATATTTTAAAAATAAAAATAGACACATAAAATGTACATCTGTGTTTTAGCAGAAAATTTTAAATGGTGGAAAATATTTCTTAAGAATATCTAAAATATGAAGGAAGCTCACATGATACTTCAAAACTTTTGCCTGAAATTTATAAATATTACACACATGTGTGTATCTAGTTACTTTATAAATTAAAATAATTCAGTTGTAATCAGAGTCACTGGTTACTCTGTAGTGGAATCCAAGACAGAATTTTCCAGAGCTGGCATTTTGAAAACAAATGTCCCTTCAACAGCACCAGCTTTGTTTCCAGTCATGCTCATTTTATCACGCTATGACTGCAAATGTGTGTGAACATGAACTGAACTTGAGTTTGCACAAAGCCTAAACAATTCCTTCAAGAACTAGCCTGTTGCCTCAACTGTGTCATAAAGCCCACTGCTGAGTGCCATCACCTCTGGGACATCAAGTAACTGGAGAGCTGAAGTGATACCACTGAGCTAGTTCAAGATCAGCCTTTCTGCACAGCAGCTCCCATTTACATCTGTACAAGCTCTGTAATCAAGGGAGCTTCACAAGGAAGGGAACAAGTGCAGTTACACTCATGCTTTCAGACCAAATGCAGGAATTTTTCTTTGATACAGACAATCTCCTTTTGAGTCTGGATTAAAATTAAATATTATTTAGAACCATAGTATGTTTCCAGACATATATAAAATAAGGAATTCCATCCAAGTCCATGAAATTAAATGTTGCAGAGCTCCAGCTTAAAAACCTTCCTTGAAATAAAATTTAACATCTGTAACTTTCAAAATACATTTCCAAATAAAGGAAAGATACCTTCAACTTCCTTATCCTTTCCATCTACCATGTATTTATCCATTTGATCCTGACAGCTTTGCTTTAAATATGGTACACTCCATTTCTACAAGCTCATTATTATCACAAAGAGGATTTCTGATCCAGTCCACTCACTTGATTTCACGTGTTTTCTTTCTCAATATGTGCAGGCGGCATGTGTATTAATTATTTTTATATAATTCTCAGAATGCTGGATGTGTTGGTTCAAATAATAGTCAGTTTAAACCTAGATCTGTTTCTGCAATTTCAGCACATTCTGAACATCCACTGCAATTGGCAGTGAACAGAATGGTTGATGTTAAAGAACTATATACTCTATTCATATTGCATCCAAATATAAGAAGATCTCAAAGACAGCGTGCACATGTGCAGAGAAAGGGTATGTCCTTTCTGAAGCTCCTTAAAAGTTCCACATCAATGTCACATGGGGGCTCAGTTTCTTTTGTTAAATGGGAAAGAACTTTAATGAAAGAAACATAAAGATTTTTTAAAAAATATTTAAAACTGGAAAGATTCACTTAATTTTAAGTACTTTTTCTCCATAGGAGGAAATCCTACATTGTGTTTCATACTTGTAGCATACATGCACACACATTTCAAATGTAAGGCTTTCCAGATACTGAATGTAAAATGCTTCCAGCTAAAAACAACTAGATCTGTTTAGTGCAATTTGCAAGATTTTTTGGGCGTCTGCAGGACATATTGTGGAATACTTTGCTGAGTCCTTTTCATGGCATCCTATTGAATTCACCATATTTTATAACCTGCAAAACTACAGCTAAACTAAAACCAACATAAATAACAAAAAATCTGTCCTGACTTATATCTGAGTAACTCACAGTGATCAGAAAAAAAAAATTTCTAATACAACAATGTGATGACATATTAAAAACAGTGATTTTCACAATACAGAGCTCTCCCAGGTTCGTGCATACTCAGATTTACATGTAATGCTGAATGAATCCATACATAATTTTTTATTTATTTGATTGAATTTGACTATATATTTTTCCCTGGGTAAGTAATGGAGAAACAAGAATAAAATACGTAAAACCGGCCTTAAAAATTATCAGCAGCACATTGAGAATCAAGGTAGACTTATCCTGAGGTAATGAACCTACAGTATATTGACCACACAATGATCAAGGAGGTACAGAAGCTCCTCTTCCTCTGTAGAATAATTCAACTCTGCAAAAGGCCAGGTCCTCTACAGCCTCATCAGAAAATCATTCTCAGGCCATCATAACCTAATGAAATAGTTGGTTCTACCTATATAGCTCTTTCAGTTTTTTCTGTTTCAGAGAAATCCTCCCTATTTTTGGGCAACGGGGACTACAGAAGGATACAATGGAAAACTTCAATCTTCACTGCAGTAATCTGCAAGTGGTGTTGAGTTTGGGTGAGAGAGAGTTTCTTTTTGCTTTTACAGCATGCTGCTACTCACATGAGTATGAAGTTTGGGTGATGGACTTTACAAACACTATACTCTTTATTCTATTACCACAAAATTAAAATAGGCATAATTCCCCTTTAAATATAAAAATAAAAGTTTGGAATAACTGACCCAGAAATTCTATCATATAAATATCAAATCTTCATTTATGTATTCCACCATTACTGAGTTTCCTTATGTTCCTTATGCAATTTTGTTCAGATCCTTTTTAAAAAATGAACTGGTTAAAACAGTCCTAGCAAAAACATGCACTGGTCATACAATATTATAAATATGCTACTTGAAAATTTGCTAAAGCTATCATGTTTAAAATATAAAAGTTAATGTCTCAGACTGGTCAGCATTATGGGTATGATGCCCTTCTTCACCACAGTGATCTCTGTAAAAACAGTTGTCTCAAAGAAGCTTTCAGTAACAAGAAATATAAATGGAATTAAGTGCATTCATTCCCTTTATAATGTATTCATAACATCTAAAATGTTTCTCCTTTTTTTGTCCCCACAGTGAGATCATTAAAGTGCTAAGCATCAAAATCTTCTAACACCCCTAACAAAATAGGGTAAACCTAGAAAATGAAGGATGGGTTGCATTCTGCCAAAATCAATGGAATTTTTCTTATTATTATTTCAAGCAAGCAGAACATGCTCTTACAAATCATGTGACAAAAAATAACATATATCTAAATTCATAATATCAAAGACAAGGATTCTGGACACTAATTCCACACATTTTTAAGATAGGGAATTCATATCATGGCATAACTGGTGGGGTTAGTTACAATATGAGGTTGCAAGCAAAGCAAAGTTTGAAAGCAAGTTCAGAGAAGTCCAAAAATAATCACATTTATCCTGAGATAAACAGGACAATTTCAGTTACTAACTTGGGCTAGAACTTGAAATATCAGCCTTGCTTCTCCAATACTGCTGCGGGAAGGAAGGGCTGGGGATACAAAATCTATTTTGTTCCCTATGGGAAGTGGATTTTGCCCTTCAGTACTAGCTGCCACTCCTTCCAACACAAATTAGTCATTTGTAGCTATAGGTGAACCATGACACAGATGGGTGCAAATAGCAGGGTCATGTCTACCACAACCAACCACCTACCTTGGGTTGAGCTGAGAGCCATCCCTGAAGATTTCTTTTCTTTTTCTGACTCTAGCAGGTGCTGATAAAAGACACTAAACTTTGCCTCCTTTTTCTATAGTTCATATTTCTCCTTACACACTAAAGAGCAATCTTGTACCCTGTGGGATTTGACATATTCTGAAGCACAACTTTAAACACAACTGGAACACTTCTGCAATGACTAAAAATTAAAAGTGTGTGCTATGTAGCACCCAATGTCTTTTTGTAAAGAACCACTACATTTCTTAGGCTATGAAAATACATAGCTAACATCTTCTATAAAGTGGAATGATAGCTATCATTTTTGTTTCTTGAAGCTTTATAGCTAATTTATTGAATGTGACTTACACTTAGAAAAGTAACAGTGAATAACAGAATTCACCTTGGAAGTTGGCTTACTAAACCAATTTTTAAATCCTAAATTTTATTTTTCTATGTTTAAAATGTCATAGTATAGACACTGGAGCACCAAAAACAGTCACACTGACACTTTTTAAACCTAGCAGAGAAGCGTGATCTTCTAATTCCAATTCATATCTATCTGAGTTGTAATTAAAAAGTTGTCCTTTTTAATTACATAAACTCAACCCTGAACTTAAAAATCATACAACAAAGTAGAAGCAATCCACTTACACGTTAATTTTTTTTCCCCCTTGTGTTTGCATGCCTGTCCCAGGATCCTGGAAAGCGTATTTCTTTCTGTGCTGGTCTTGCTGCTAGCCAATGCTGGCATTCACTATTTGTGACTCCGGCAGAACTTTTGTTCCCCACTTGATTTGCTGTCCTATTGAAACATTATCAGGAGCATGGGAAGTTTGCTGCTGTACTGAAAGAGAACACTTTCTGTTTCCGCTTTCCTTCTTACCCATCAAATGAGAATATCAGCCTCTTTAACAAACTTACCTATTTTTCTTCACTACATAAGGTAAAAAAATAGAGAAGCACAATATTTCTTGTTAATAAATATAAACACTACACCTGTGTTTATTCTGTTAATTGGTAATAAATTCCTGATAATCTTTAGGCACAGTATGCTAATTTAAATCAAGGGCAAGACCTGCAATAAGTCAAAATACCCCAGGATTCATTGGCATTTTGCATCTCTCTAGACAAAAAAATTGAAAAGGACATCTAGAAACTCAGCAGAAACTGGAGAAAAATTAAAGATAGGCCAGTTTTGATCATGTATTTCTTCTTGCCAATTGACATACATAATAGAAAATGGTAGAGAATAGGTTAAATAGTCTAAAAGGATTTTAACCTTAAATTTGACAGAAGCTAAATGGCTGTGACATTGGGTTCTTCTACTTTATTCCAGCTAGTAATCCACCTTCAAAGTTCCTGTCAGGTAAATGACCTTGTATTTCATTAACTGATAATTAAATGGATTTATTCCACTAACGGTTTTAATTAAAATGCTAGAAATATTGATTACCCCTCTCATCCTTATTCCCCCAGATGAAAAAAAGGTTTTAGGAATGTTTATTTAGAGAAGACAGAGAATTAAATTAGATTGAATCTCTATGAGACCTGAAGACTGGTTCTTTCATTTCTGCTGCTCAAGCAGAAAAAGGTTTCAATTTTTTGATGTTTGATTAATTATTTTGAAATCCATTTATGCTTACCTTGGTGTTTAATTAAAAATGTCATTTTTAGCATAATTTAATTGGCTATCTGTGGAAGACTAACTTCAAACTTATATTTAAAAAATGTTGTGTTTTTTTTTAATTTGGGGTAAAATAAACTTTTTACTTATTTGCTTTTGCTGTAAAGGTATCATCTCATGAATGAAGAACTAAGAAGGGCTGAAGCTTAACTGGATTTACTACATTTGAATATGAGGATACATATGCTTATGAGTAATGCAGCTTCATTTGGCTGTACACTTGAATCCATTACCAGCCATTTAGAAACCCTAATCTAACAAAGATGGAGTGAGTCCCTCCAAGTATTTTGAATGTATTGTTACTAATATTAACCAAAATCTCTGCAGTGTGTCCATAAATACTTTTATGAGCTGGAATCCTTTTGCAAATGATTTATTTTCTGTATGTATTACTGGGAAAAAAAAAAGGATTCAGTCCAATTTATAATCAGCAAACGAATATTAAAAATTCTAATTTAAAACATTTTTTTTAAAAAAATATCTACCATGTGTGAGTATTTCACTGTTTTCTTATCCAAGAGTCTACTGATGTAAGTTTTGGTTTCCACATGGACCACTTTCCACTGAAGAACCCACTTTTTTTCTTTTAGTGAGAAAGTAATTAAAATCAAACTGGTTTGTATCATTTCAATACCACATAAGGATATTGTAATAATGTGGTCTTATAAAGAGCATATTTTGTTACCTCTTTCTAGCTACTAAGTATATGATCTAGAATACTCTCTACGAAAAGTGACAGTACTTTCCTAATAAAAACACAAACAAAATAGCTAAAGCTCTAGTTCTGTAAAACACAATCTTACCTTCAAGCATACATCTGTCCCACTGAAAGGCAATAGTATTATTTCCATAGTTACCCCTTCAAGTCATGGACTTGCTTAAAAGTTTTGGTGACTCAAGGCCTCCACATCTACTTATTTTTCTTTTTGTGTTATTGACTTGTGAATTGAATGCTCTTTAAATATGGGTCTAAAATCTAAGGAAAAAAAAATCACTGTTATGGAAGGACTAATTTCAGTAGGTGATTTTGTTTTAAGTCCGAAAAAGAGGAAAGCTCTCCTCTACAGATACGACACTGGACTCTTAGTCTTGTCAAAAACACATTAATGATCTATTTCACATAGTCAGTATAGTTTATATTGCTCCCCTCTTTCCTCAAGTGTTTAATGAAGAAAAATTTCATAGCCTGATTCCAAGTCAAATTAATCAATTAAAATACCCTTATTCAAAATATTGGTCTCCAGACCTCCATTTCTTTACAGTTATTCTAAAATATCATGAAAGCCTGAAATACAGTTAGGTGACAGTGGCTTTTGTATGGTCATTAGTAATTTAAGAATGGAATGGCTAGAGATCTTTTCAATGATTTACTGTCTAAAAGTCATTCTTGGCTTTTAGCAAATAACAGCAAAAAGCAAGTGACGAAACCCCCAAACTAGCTTGTGCATTTGTGAGCTTCAGAAGACTTCAGCTGAGGAGCTGAAGATGAATTGTGTAGCATGATAATGCCTGCTGGAAGGCACTGGATGTCCTACTCCCCTGATGTGGTCATTGTTATATTTTCAAAGCACTGCACAAGTTTTTACTTGTGCAGTTTTCTGTGACATCAGTGCAAGTTCAATACACCAAGTCAGACTCTGCAAAAGGACTAATGCAGAAAATTCCTATAGCCCTATTTCCAAATCCATGGCAGCTACACCAGGGATCACTGGTTTCCACAGGTATAGGTTTGCCAGATGAGGCTGTCACTGCTTTTTGCTCTAGCTGTGAAATGGAATGGCAAAGTTGGACCAGCCAACTTTCACAGACTCTGTCTGCATCAATGAAGGCAGCAAGGCCTGTCAAATCTTTTGGTCAAGATTCCGTTTATTTGCCATACCAAGTGCCAAGTGTCCTCTTTCACAGAAGAAAGAAAGAACTTGGCCATAGCATTTTATTTCTGAATTACTCTTTTATTGCTTTCTTCATTTTCATTGCTGTGAATGCAGGGAAACAAAGATATTGTGTTTTTTCATTTAACTTTCTGCTGTTGATTTGCTCAATTTTTAACAGGATATTTTGCCTTATTTGGTTAAATTTTCTACTTTGTTGTGCAAATTTATTAAGTTACACAAGAATTTTTGACCATGTGGTGCCTATAAATTAAAATCCTGACAACAATGATCTATTGATTGCTTTCCATGTCTACTTTCAGTGATGATTCCCAAGAAAAATGCAAATGAAAAATATGTCACTTAATACTAGTAACACATGTCCATGGACAAAAAAGGATCAAAAACATGAAGATGTTGAAGCTTTTTGGTAAAGAGCAATCACTATTCAAAACCACAGAAATTATGCAAGCAAATCCATATAAAAATGCTGCCTTTACTATTGTTACCTTTGGGAGCAAGTGAATTTGTTTGTTTTCAGAGATATGTGAAATAATTTTTAAAGATGCACGCGGCATAGGTTTTACAGCTTTTTTCCCAAAACTTTGAAAAAAATAGCTAAGATGAATAACTTTATTTTTAACACTGATATATGACACATTTTAACCTGTCTACACACAAAAGTAGTGCTGTTAACAACTGCAACTTTCTTCAAGTATGCTATGAATCACTGTATTCCTTTTCCCTTTTTTCATGCACCATTGCCACTATCTTACCTTCAGCGGTTTTGCTAGATTTCAATGAAGATGGAACCAGAGGGCACACATTAGAATTTTATATCAGTTCAAGAAGGGGAGAGAAGAAAGACATATGAAGCTAGAATGACATTCATTGAAGGTTCCCTAGGGAAGATAACACATGTTTTTGTCTTTCACCTGCTAGGCATGCTAAATCAGTGCAATGATAAGCTAATTTATGAAATATATTTCATTGAAACCTGGACATCTTTACTGTTGCTATTTTGGATATTAGCTTTTCAGAAATAAAAGGCAACTAATTTAAAAGACGTTAAAAGACTGGAGTTTTTAGGTATTGCTTACCATATATGCTCACTGGGACCCTGGATTGCAATGCATAAGCATTTTGAAAGCAGTTAAGATTGGGTGAAAGCTAAAATTTACACTTATAGCTCCTTCAAAAAAGGAGTAACTTTGTTTCAAAACCAAAGGAGGATTCTACCCTATTTTTTAAAAATGTACTGGAATAGCACAGTGGCTGCAAGAAAGGTGACAGTGTCTTACCCAGTGTCTCAGCCACCTTCCACAGCAGATGTGCAGTAACTGAACACTGCATTTGTTTATCATCAAGGCAGTATAGGCTGTCTTTTGTTCCTCTCAGGGTCCAGTGCATAAAAGCCAACTCTTCAGGAGAGACCTTTAGGCTACCTGTGTTCAGGCATTGCATACTAGAAGATTTTAAGACCCTTTCACTTTAACTGTGGGAAAATGTATTTTATGGCTCTTAATGGAACAGGATGCTAACATAAAACCTTACTATTTACTTCACCATCTAAAGGAACTGGAAAATGTGATACCTCTATTTTTGTTGAGGGGTTTTCTGTAAACAAGAGCACCACAACACTTTACTGTTTTGCTGAACACACACTCACAAGGAATTTAGACATTCCATAATGCAGATGTAGAGACATTCAATTCAAAATACATACACTAGTAGGGTTAAATTTTATAAAGTATCCAACCTGTCTTACAGATAATTCTGTTTAATTTTAACAGTTTCATGATCAGATACAGATGTGAGGTTATTATCAAGAGAATTTAATGCTTACAACAGTTATATATCATATTTTAAGCTATTTATAATTTTGATGCTGCATTAACAATTTTTTTATTCTTAAATACTACAAGCCAAGATTTTAAAGAAAAAAATGTATTTTGAAATACTGGACACATCGTCTGGCTGTACTACTGGAACTTGAAAATTCCTTGTTCTGAAAAAAAGAAGCCTGGAGAAATTGGAACACCCAGGAGCTTAACTACCACTAAGTTAATAACTACCTTCACTATATCCAGAACTGAAGGCTGCACTAAACCCTTTGTCTTTAATCAGTCCTTCAACTGCAGTGTTTGTTGGCCACAGTCTCTCTAGCTGAGCATTTATGCAAGAGGTAAGGGAAAATGTGTCAGTTAAAGTTACCTGTTCATTTGGGGGGATGAATAAAATCTCTTGCTCAGTCAAGTTTCCCTGGCTGTTTCCATGTCCTTATTGATGTGCTCTTGACACTGAAACATTTTCTTTCTACTGATAATGCATTTCAATCATTTAAGAGCTATTTATGCCCACACTAACTTTTATATGCCAAGAAAGAGTATAATTACCATCAATTCTTATTTATTATTCTTCCATATTGACTTAATACCTTTAAAATGGTTGATCTAAATCAGGCCAAATTTTTGCTACCTCAATTCAATTTCCTTTGTGAGAACTTCCCAGACACTGAATGTCTCTAAATTTTATTTTCAATTCCTGCAGTCTGCTGCAAATTGACAGACCAACCCATTTGGACCCCAGCACATAAAGCTCCACTGCAATCAGTAGGTATCTGCTCAGGAATAAGCAGTTGCGAGGCAAAGATTTTAACATTGAGAAGCTCACAACCATGTACGCACGTGTCCAAATTCCCATCATTTCCTGGGTGACATCACTGCCCAGTGTGTACAGGCACTTCTTTAAAAAGCACCCATAGGTTTGTAGACCCTTGGGATGTTTGGGCACCAAAGTACCTCAGCAACGGTCTCTTCAAGTGACTGCAGCACCACAGGATTTTTTGAAGCCTGAAAATTATGTGTTCTTTGACTATCTGTATTCCTCTTTTATGCTTGCTATCAACCATGATATATACCTGTAAACTCTTCTTTTAAGGAAACTGCCACATTTTTTTTGTTACATTATATCTCATTGTTTCATTACAATTAATTTTCCCAAAAAGTAATATTAATGCACAGGATTATGGCATTGCAGCATAGTTTGAGGATCATGAGATAGTAACTAGAAATAAATATAATTTAAAAAATATATATAAACACAAGAGAAAAAATAGTGATAGTTGGCTACTCAGATCTCTTGTAGCCTTTTATAGAAATGTGGCAAGACTTAACTGCAAAAAACCCCATTCTAGAATGTAGGACTGTCTGGATTCAAACTGGCAATTTGGCATTTGCCCTGTTGCAAAAGGAGACATAAACAATGTTGTTGATTATTCTAGTCATTTTGAGGAAAGGTAATTTTTCAGCTTTAGCATGACGCGGCACCTGCTAAAAATAAGCTTTAGCCACTAATGCTTTTTAAAATGTGCACAGATTTTTGCATAGGAATTAATAACAGCTTTTTCTGCTTTATTTTTTTGGTGCAGAGTGTCAGAATGGTAGTGACTTCTTCTGACCTTTAGAAAGGACAGTCTTTTGAGAAAGCAGATAGTCTTCTTTTATAGGGGAACTGTGTAAATATAAGTAATGTGCCTGTGAACATTTCATGATCAAGATAATAATAAAGGATTTAGCTTCAGTATTTGCCACACAAAATAAATCTTTAACAGAGCTGACTGTTTTGTGACTTCTTCAGCCGAATTCTGTGCTGCTTATGCTAACTATATCTTCAGCGCAGGCAGCCCTATGAGAACTCCCAGAAAACCTTTCATGTCATTAGACATTCTCAGCTGGTCTCCAAGTGAAGGAGTATCCAGCCCCTTGTCAAAGAAAATGTCATCATAAGATTACGAGAAAGAGAGGAGTGAAAGTAAAATTAAGTAAATCAGGGAAAATGAAATTCTGGGGAGGATGCGTAAAGTATATTTAAAAAGTAGCGAAGATCAGCATCTTGCTTAGTACATATTTGAATATTCCTACAGGAAAAGAGAATATAAAATTGAACTACCGATCTCCTGAGGACCAGACCACTGTAGGGAGGATATTCTCTTTTTCTAAATGGACAGATTCTGTGTAGCTGAAATGAGAAATTCCTACTCACTATCAGAAAAAGGTATGGCTATGAAATGAACATTATCTTGGAAGCAGACAGTGTGATTTATATGTACCAAATATTTCAACTTGGAGAGGCAACAAGAGCAAAATTTAAAATTATAAACTATAAATTAGGATATGGAAGGCTAGGTCCAGGAGTACTTTCCTATGGTAACCCCCTATCTACAGGAAAAGGGATAAACTCTGATGGTGTGTTACTTTGAATAACCATGAGTGGCTGACAGGAAAAGCCACTGCTAATAACAGTTAAGAAGATTACAAACAATGCACACATACATAGCTGATATATAGCTGTCCCTGTATATGGCTTGAATACTTATGTTTCATATCCTTTAACTTCTTTTCCTCTTGAATGCAGTGAAATTAAACTTCAGCCCAACAAACTGCAAAGAGATCTAGAGGACCTCAGAGGGAACACCGTTTTTCCAGGAAACAATCTGATACAGATAATAAGATAAAAACATTCAGACATACAATTATATAGCTAAACTATTACCTGGATTTACAATAAGTAGTCTGCTTGTCAGAACTAGTCCCTCTCAGCCCTAGTTCTTGCCAAAAAAGCCTGAGATACTCAGGCCTTGAAGTGTTAAGTATGCAGTCTTAAACACTTAGGTTTGAATATTTTCACTTAAGTGACCTTTCCAAGGTCAGGAAAAATTTTATGCATAACTCTCTGTTGACTTCCACCTACTCAATTCAGCACTTTAATATTAGGCTCCCTGCTGTTTCATCTTTTTTTCAGCCCAAAGTTGTAACTAAAATCCTGAATTTGCCATGACTTATACACATGTTGAATACCATGTACCTAAAAGCTGTGTAAAATTAGACAGACATATCAGACCCAGATCAAGAAACACGCATAGGAGAGAATTTAGAAATAGAGCTCAAAGTACAGGCAAGGTGGCCAGCTTCTCCTTGCAAAGCATGGAGATAGCTAGGTAGCAAAAACGGGATTTCTGACATTCAGTGTACTGAGCATAACATTAAAAATGGAATCAATAGGAAATTATGAAGAAAGACCAAATTTTCTGCTGTCACCTATAAGTGATAGAGGTCACAGAGGTCTGGAATTCAGACTGTAAAATGCTTCCTGAACATACAAAATGTATATAAGATATCCCTCTAGGTTGCTCTACAGGAAATGTAGACCACTGTTTTCTTTGAAAAAAAAAAAAATCTGGGATTGGAGCTGCAACAATTAATCTGTTTCTTGATAGCTTGTTAATTACAGCATTCTCTTGGGAAGCTGAAAATAGAGATTTGATTTCTTATAGTAACTGCTCAGATAGTGTGAGAGGTATTGTCTGCTCTTTCTGCTGAAGCTGGGCAGTGAAAATCAGAAATGCGGGATTCATGATGCAAGAGCAGAATAGAGTTGCCCACCTGTCATCCAGTGAGAAGGATAATCTTCTGAGTAAAGAAAAAAAAGCAAAGGTTTTCCTGGCCCTAACGTATATAGCAATAGTAATTACTATAGTAATTGAAATAGTAATTTTTCAGCAAAGAATTTCTGAATAAAGGTATCTTTCAAACAGAAAGAAAATCTTAAAATATCTCCTTTTCAAGAGTGAAAGAGCATTTTCTCTATCATTTCTCCTTCCTTTCTTTATGTATGGTTATGTATATTATATGTATATCTTTATGCATTGTTATGGATATGATATATATTACATATATTATACATGTATTCTTTAACCAAAACTCCATGTTAGGAGTTTTGTATGTACACTAATTTATGTCAGCTGTGGTTGTTTTACCAAAAAACAATGAAACAACGAAGACTAAAAACATAATCTGAGTTTTCTGTTGAGCTGACCATTTTCCAATCTATACTACTACCATCATGTATTTACCCTGGGAAATGTACTCACAGTACTATTAGAACTTTCATGGCTTCATTATAAATTTATTGGGAGTTATTCAACAATTTTTTAAACAATTCACTTTTACATGTAGTCAGGACACAGCTTTTCACGTAGTATAACATAAAAGTAACTTCCACAGTTTTATGCATGAGCATTGGTCCAATCTTCTGCTATTGCTACCATCCGTTTAAGAGGTAGATATCTAATCTCAAGGATTTCCTTTTTGCATTTTATTTGAATTAAATTTACAATTAAAATCTAGGAGAAAAATAGACAGCTACAGACAGGAAGTATCAGTGAAAGAAACCCCACCTTGTGACTGAAAGAGGGAGGCAAGTAGTTATATTAAAATTTTAAACTGAAACAGAATTCTTCTACCAATGACAGTTTTGGCAAAACTGTGCAAATACAATGTTTCTGACTGAAAGCCTATTATTGAATGCAAGTGCAGAACAAGGGAAAACCTCCAAAAGGGCAATTCTAAAGCTACAAAATATAAACTCAACCACTGCATTATAATATTTTATCTTAATTTTGTTCTCTTATCATCAATATATAGCCAGTATAACAAGAACAAAATAGCAGTAAAGTTAGTTTGAAAACACGAATAAAACACCAAGTAAAGTAATACTGATACCTGGTTAATTAGCTGAACAGCATTTTATGCTGTGGAATAACTTCCCTCAAACAAAAAGACTCTATTAATGATCTGTTCTTCTCTACAAATTATAGTACATTTACAGAAATCTACTCTTAACCAATTCTTTCCTTAATGATAGAGCTGAATTCTTCAATGGTCAAAGAGATGGAAACATATATTTCAGCATAAATATCTTAACATGACTTCTGTGCCTCCTCACATAAACAGATAGAATTTCTAAGCTCAAGACAAGATTCCTTAGAATGACACAGTTGGGTCTCTCCCTTCCATCTTAAGATATGTGCATCTGGACTCCAACTTTAACACATAAAAATATAGAATTACTATGTTTTACTGCTTTATTCTTTCTAGTTCACAATACAACAGTCACACATACAGTATTATAGTTGCCAGCAAAATAAATAAGCAGTGATAAAACCTGCAATATCTTTTTTCCCTCAGAATTCCTTAAATTCTTGTGAATTCCTGAAGTGTAGTTTTAGCCCTTGAAACATGACACAGCTAACAGCTACTCAAATATGAAGAGATGGAATACAGGTGTAACACTTTCTTGAGTCTGTCTGATGTTCAAGCATCTTCCACTATTCTCCAACTTCTACTTTACTGCTCTCCTAAGTATCTAGGATATATAACTGGGATCAACCAGTATGCTACATTTTTCTGTGGATTTTCCAGTAAGGACTCCTTGTCACTGTATGTACTTCTAATCTGATAATTATTTCTAAAATATTTTGAACTTTTTCTTTTAGCTTGCTATTTTACATTATATCTTGCTCTGGCAAACATCCCTTAAGTGATAATGTCTCTATTTCTAATATTTACAGCATGTGTGAACGGTACTATTTTGGCAATTTCATACCTATTTGAATACAGGTCAAGGCATACTTTAATCCTTTTATAAATTATAAAATATGCAAGACAGTAAACAGAAAAAAAAGTATATTATAAAAGTATTAGAATTGTACAAATCTCTCCATTTAAGAGAATGCAGAAATCTATGAATAAGTAACCTTCTCTAAGGATTGATTAGAACAGATGTTTATGTTTTTACTCATGTAGCTGTTTATAGATGGTTACAAATGAAAATGGATATATTAAGTTTCTTTCCAGATGTACAACAGGCTGGAGAAAAATGATGACAAGTATCTGGGGCAAGCCCTTAAGGTCTTAGGAGAAGGAGGGACTATTCTTTCCCAAGGCCCCATAATCATTTAAAATGATGAGGGTTTTTTTAATGATTTAATATAGTGAGTTGAGCTACATTCCATTAGATATAATTAGACCTAGACAGGAAAGGTAGATCTGAAAAGCTAATGAAATATTATTCAGATTGAATCTAAGATTGTTGATTAGGATAAAGCTAACCCTGATTAGTATAAACAAGATAGGTGTTAGAGATCGTATTTTTTTTAATTTTAATTTCATTTTTATGTTAGTCAGAGGAGACTCACAACTTGTCATTTACTTAAAGAAGGTACATCTGGAAATATTATTTTCTTTATGCTTCCTAATATATTTTCTTTTCATCGTGTTATACTTTCAAAGTCTTCATTATTTGACCTCTTCTATACCTATACTCTTATTTTATATATATATATATATATATATATATATATATATATATTCCACATGACTCCTAAGACTCACCACAATCCTCCTCCATATGGTAAGTGCTCATTTTGCCGTGAGTTGGCACAAGATCAGTGCTCTGCATGAGTCCCACTTAAGCTCCATCATAATTTCTTCAAACAGTTCATAGCTATATAAACCCCAACGTTGAGGGATTAGCTAAGATCTAAGTGATGTATAGATTTTTTGCTGGCCTTTCCCAGTGAGTTTCATCTTCTATTAAGGCCCACTCCCAGCTTTAAACTTTCTTCGTACTACTTCTTAACACTTTCATCAGCTTCCCAAATCCTATGTGTCAAGCAGCAGCTGAATCCTCATACAAATCTCCCTTTAAACCTATCTCTTTCAAAAAATCACCCTTGCTTCCAATGTCTAAATACATAATGCTTTTGGGACTTAAAAAGTGCTCAGTCTGAAACAGCCTTCTGTGGCAACAATGAAGTATTGCTGAACTTTGTATGTGTCCCAAAGTAAACTTTGGTTTTGGTGTTCAAACATTGAATTAATGATACAAGATGCTTTTAGCTTATTAGTTTCACAATTGTATTTCAAAACAGACCTTGAAAGCCTACAATTAATTTGAGAAGTCCAAACAACTTTAGTTTGTGAAAGGTCTTTCAGAAACTTGATATGTGCAATCTGAATACTTTTATTAGTCATCTTTGTATGTACAGAAATGTTGTTTCTTAATTTAGAAGTATTTCTAGAATTAATGGACTGAGGTTTATATATTGTCTCAGATTTATTATATTCCAAAGAAGTGTTTATAAAGCTTTTATATCGTGCTATATTCTCACATGGAAACTAATCTGGAAAATATTCTGCAGGTAATAACCTACAGTAGTAAATTTTAAGAGGAACACCTCATCTGCCTCTACAAAATAGAGCTCTTTTTTAAAAAAATACTTGGAATTATCAGACCAGATAAGTAGTAATAAATAGTCATATTAATGAATTAAATTATAAAAACCCCTTAGACACTGATAAACACTATATTATAAACAGAAAATATGTACACACATACATACATATAACATTAGCTTAATTTGTGCCTTGGTATAAATACACAAGCAGAGGGCATTAGGTGTGTAGAATCCAAAGATAGGCTCAGCTAATCAATAAGTGGGCATTGTTTGGGCTCATGATTATTCTTGTTAATGAATTTTTTGTAAATGAACAGCCTAGACCACTGTTACTATTTGTAGTGTACATTGCTGTAGGAGCACACAATGGCATAATGACATTCTATTTCCAGCCAAGGATAGAAGTTACTTTGGATTTATCAGACATAATTTCTACCAATGCTATTTCAGATTACATTTTAATTCATTCCTCTAATCCATCTACAAAAGACTATTAGTCACAACTAATTTACTAATACAGCTCTATTATAGGAAGTGCTTTCTGAAGTAACTCTGATTTTAATTAATCTCTATTGTGTGCTCAGTCCAGATTTTGGAGTGACAGATACATAAATAGAAAAAGACAATGAAATATACAAATACAAATCCTCTTTCTTTCATGCTTATATTTTAATATGACAAAACAAAGAATTTTGTTTGTCACATACTAATACCTCTGTAATTCTTTTTTCTTCATAGTTTCATACCTTTGCAAGAAATATTTAATTTCTTCCTATATTAAATTAGTCTTTCACAGCAGAGATTTGCGGCAAGGGCTATGGAATTTAAGATATAGTTGTAATATAAGGACAAAATTCAGCTTTGTGCTAAAGCTGCAATTGTGGTGCAGCTGGAAATCAAGGACATCCTGGGTCTAGCACTTAGTCGTTAATTCCTGGATGGCCCAGGAACAACTTGCCCAGTCTCTGAACAGAGATAATGGGCTGATTGCAGACAAGAGACAAACTTAAGAGGCAACTACCTGACTGCCTTGCCACCTTAACAAAAAAGTGCTACGCTAATTGTTTCATGAGCTCTCCAGGTGGGAGTCTCAGTCCTGGAAATTCCTGCAGGCAGCTCCTGCTGTGCCTAGACCAACTGACAGACACTACTTGTACAATTCAAAGTGCTGATTTGCATCCTGGGTGGATAACCTGGCAGGACCAGAGCCTGCCCAGCAGATCCTGATGCAGAACTGACCCAACTGGAGATAAATAATACACTTGTAAATAGTCAGTAGAAACTGTCTCTGTAGATGAAGAAATGCTTATGCAGAAAGACATTCCTTTGTACATAATTAAGACAATAAATAGATGTTTATACCTAATTGCTAATAATTGGTGGCAATGGTTCCTTCACATGTAGGACCATGGGTCAGCTAATTATAAAAATTCACCAGCACATTGAGGAGCCTCATATGAACCTGCTGAAGCCCCCATTCCAGAACCCTTGTCTATTGCCACTTGGAATGGGACTGTTCATATTGAGGGATTTAATTCCTCATGGGAATGTATCTCTGCGTGTGTGTCTCCATGTGCATGTGTGTCCACAGATGTGTTTGTGTGTCCACACGTGTGTGTGTGTGGTGAGGTGAATGGCCTGCACTCAGTAAAGCTTTATTACACTTAGAAGAAGACAAACAAATTAGTTCAAAACTGAACAAATTTTTTCATTCACCCCTATTTTTGCTTTAAATAATTTGAGAGCACTTAAACACTGCAACATGTAATAGATTTTTTTTCTTTTAATTTTTTGGAAAACAGAACACCTAACACACGGGAAAAAAAGTAAAGATTACTTGTTAAACAATTCAAAGTGAAGAAGAACTTAAACACAGCTGCCTTTCCTGATTTATCACAAGTTGAATAATGATATAAAATATATAAATGGCAGCTTGCAGAACTAAGACTCCCTTTCAACACTGTCATTCCCAAGGATCTGTAGAAACCAGCTTGACTTCCTTCTCCACAAATTCTCTGAGTTTGTAAATTCACTAGAAAGATTTTTTGATTAAACTTCAGGTGCAAAAAGCAGCAAAATCTACTACTAGTGTTAAGTACAAATCTGTAAATAGCAGTTATTGCCAAACCCATTCACACCTACTTCTTAAAATTAACTGAATGCAATGAATGCTGAGTAAAGCATGTAGATAATTTCCCAGCACTTCCATTTTTTCAATGTGTTGTTAAACAATGTATTTTGAAAACATACAGTCTCAAATATATTACATTCATCATTGAGATTAAATCTTAGAGGTGAAAAGATTAATTTTTTCCATATGTCAGACTATGGTCACCAACAGTAATTGAACTATTCCTTTGCACAAAACAATGTTAGGACTGGAAAAAATCAGTTAGTACACAAAAGTATATGAAGGACCAACTTCCACTAACTTGCAAAGCAAGCAGTCACGCTATGTATTCATTTTCCAGACAACTGTTTGTATTGTTTAACAATATATTTTGTTGTTTTGTAAAAAGTACTTTACAACAACGTTCTGTAGCCATTTTTCAGTATAAATTGTGACCTACAATATTTCAGCTTTCATCCTGAAATACCATGCTCGATTTTTTTCAGTGAGAAAAAAGGTGGGATGTTTTCCAACTAGCAACAGTTGTGATACATTAAGATCCCTTCAGAGTTTTCTTCTCTTTTATGATAATGAGAATATAAAAAACCAAAAACTTAATTAACTTAAGTTTTTAATTATAGGTATACTTTAATGAACAGACAACTCTGCATGCATGATGAATAAAGCGTTATCTTTTCCCCTTTCAGACTTTATCTTGGTTTTGTTTTTGGGGCTTTGTTCTGTTCATTTTTGGGGTTTTTTTTTCTGTATGGTCCACAATCTGAGCAACAAAGTATACAAGGGGATAAATTAATATCTGCTTAACAACATAAACAGCTTTGTAAAGTAATGTTCTGGATCTATCTTGGTCTGGGATGGGGGAAAAAAAGCAAATTTTTTCAGGCGGTTTTACCAGGGTTACTTTTATCAATTACACAGTATTAGGTTAGGCAACAGGAAAAAAACCAGAGAATTTTCAAAGTTCCCTTTTTATAGTTAGACAGCTTCCTATTCAAACAGCTGCACTCAAGATGAACATTTAAGAAAATAATCACAATAATCACAGATAAATGAACTCAGAGCAATTTGTCATTTTTTCATTCTTACAGTGCCTCCATTTAAATTAATGTCTATTTGGCTACTTTTCAACACCCAGCTTCCAAACAACTTTAGAGGAATTATTTTTATTCTGGGTAATAACAATTCTACCTACCAGAATTCATTATTTATTTGCAATATCAGTTTTCTGTTCTAAATACAGGAATGCCTGGTGTAGGATCTATTGAAAAGTCTCTTTATAACTATCTGAAATAATAGTATTTTTGTTTCTCTAACCCTGTGTATTTTTATGTGACATTTCCCCCTTTAAAACTGATTGCCATTTACTGAATTGTACTGAGTTCTACTCTGACACAATTATGATGTCAACATACATAATCTATTAGAGATGGAGCTTTTGAAGTTTAAATAAGCAAAATAATAAAACTGCACATTTAGAAATTATGTGTCTAAATACAGAACTTGAAATATTTAAGAATATGTACCTTCAGAAAATGGCATATTAGGAAGATTAAAAAAAAAAATTAATTCACTGTTGCTTTGGGAATCAACATCTCTGGAAGCTCTCTGTGCCCTTACTAGAGCAGAGGAAAAGAATTGCAAGATTAATTAACTAATGCTTCAAAACTAATGTGTGTGAGTTAAAGTGCATTAACAGTCGTGGACACTCATTCAGGACTAAAGTGGCCTTAATTTCCGGTATCTTAATCCTTCTCAAAAGGAGATAGAGCAAGCCACAGTGACTTCATAACACCCATATGGGAATTTAATGCTCTTTAACTTTTTCACAGTAACTTCATAAATTTAGTAAGATTTCCTACGTGCTCACCGTGTAAACAAGCTTAAATGCAAAAGAAACAGTATCACTGCTGACCACTCCCTGTGGGAGCTCTTCCAGCACTCTGCTAATTGAAGATAAATTGCACTACGTTCTACCACGTTTAGGCAGCTACGACTGGGCTAGAAATTGATGCAGAGTCATACAAAGCAACAGAGTCAGGACATATGTATCTGATTTTGCTTTGTTTCTGACCTGCTATGTGAACTTCTTAATCATGCTGCCATCTCTTTGCCTCTGATTCCCTAACTATAAAACAGAGCTACATCCTACTTCCTATTCACTTGTTTCTGGTACACATACTACTAATACAGGTTTCCCACACCATAAATTTTCTCATAGCTTACATGTGTGCCCTGAATAGGGACTAGAAAAGATAAAATTGCAGGTGCAAGTCTGCAGTGCAGCTGTGATGTTCTACATATGTCTGATCAGCACAATTTAAAACTTTGGTTTACAAATGTAACATGTGATGGCAAGATTAGTTCACAATCCCTACAAATCAAAGTCACAAATTGGAACCAGATACCATGTGACACTTAGCTATTTCAATTACAGTTAAAAATCAATACTTGTGGTCATTTGACTTTTCTGACAATATTGCTCACATAGCACACAGTGCAATTCATATGAGGGTTGTCAAAAGATAGCTCATTTGTTCATATAGTCAATGATTTTTAAAGGTGGGTTTTTTCCCAGTCTTTTGGGGATAATATTAGTTCTTATAAGGAAGGAACTCTACTCAAGCTGATCTTTCACAAAATTCTCAAAATAAACTAGATGGCATGAAAATTTGCCTTATTTTATTTTCATTGCACACTTTAAACCCAGAAAACATGAAATGCACCGTGTGCCGTGGTACTAGCACAGGATGGGCATTTTTACTCACTCCAGACTGCTCATACAGCCCCTATCTCAACCTCCTCAGGGAAAAGTTTCCGAGAGCAGCTGAGTTTTTCCAGGAGAGCTCTGATCGCAGCATCAGTTTCCACCAGGGAAATAAGTATTAGGTCTGCCTTGCCTGTTCACCCCTGCTGTGTTTTTGTAACTGTAACTTGTCCAGATACATCTTCAGTATCATTCATAACTGCATCATTTGGTGGTGTCGTGCATGTTTCCCATTGTTTTACCACCTCTGAAACACATTACCCATTCATGACAGGTAATGCAGAGCAGCTCTGATTCCATCAAGCTTAGAGCCCTCTTTCTTACTTAGATAGGCTGGTCATCAAACAAGAAAAGACAGCAACCTTAGTTTTTGACCCATTATTTTGCTTTATATTGCTTCTATTCCTTATATTTTACCATTGCTTTTTCAATTTTTCATCAGATTCAGCCTGCTTCAGACATCTTCCTTCTCCACAAATTCTTTACTTCAGACTACACTGTTCCAACAGGCAAATGAGAAAGGACTGTAAATATTCAAACATGAGTTTGACCCCTAATTTTTACCACTATGCACACATGGAGTGTCTACATCATTTTTTGTTGTTTTCCCCCATTTCTCCAAACTCCTACCACCAACAATTTTTTTTATCCTTAATCACGGTGCATTTCTACAGACACCACAATTCTGGCAGCCTTTGAGAACTTTCTTAGCTCTACTTATGCTAATCTCTATCTTTAATAAGATCATAACATAGATAATGCATGTGCTAATATTTCAGTGATTAATACTATAAAGTATTTTTGCTTTTATCTGAGCAGTGCTCCCTCCCCACCTACTCATCCATTTGTCTTCTATTAAGGTCTCCTTCAAAGGAGAACCCTGTGGATGAAACATCCCAAAGACATTAACTGTTACTGACATTGAAGTTACTCAAGACATAGTAAAAACTAAAAACTGTCTTAACAGAAGAATCTAGTAGAAATACCTTTTTAAACATACATATTACTATGGGATGTAAGGTCCGAAAGAAGGTACATTACACAATGAGAATTTAAAGCATCAACAAAAGGAGAAGGACAGAAAGCGCACAGCTCCTTGAGTAAACAGTTGTTTACTAGCAAGTTAAATGCAGGAGTTCATTCCTTGTACAATCAAGGAATATTTCCACACATTCACCAAAGGAAAAGAAACTTTGTCCTAATAAAGAGGTTGGCCAGAGAGTTTTGACTATTAAATAAAATAGGAGTTTTGAACAGCAAAATATTAAAACACCCTAGACCTTAGAGGATAACACTTCTTTTTTTGTGTGTTTACCATGGAAGTTATCTTGACTTTCATTTATTATTAGTTTTATATTCTGATTACAATTTGACAGAACAAGCCCATACAATATGTAATATAATAGCAAATTGATGGTG
Source organism: Onychostruthus taczanowskii (assembly GCF_017590055.1). Lineage (NCBI taxonomy): Eukaryota > Metazoa > Chordata > Aves > Passeriformes > Passeridae > Onychostruthus > Onychostruthus taczanowskii. The sequence goes on along the minus strand of NW_024496525.1, from coordinate 14,745,792 downwards.
ATCTTCAAATACATCAAAGCTTGCCCCATAGGACAAAGTAATGATTCTCTCTGTCTTCTGGGGGTAGGACAAGAACAACTGTGTATAAACTGCTGTAGTGTAAATTTAGTCAAGAGAGTAGGAAAAAGCTTTCAAGTTTGCTAAGCACTGGAAGAAATTGTTTTGAATGTCACAGAATACCTACCACTGTCTGATTGGAAGAAAACAGACAAACAGCAGAAACAATTCAGATGCTTTTAAACTATTTGTGCATTGGGTAGGGCAGAGAACTAAAGGACCTTATGGAATGTCTATTAATACTTTCTTCAATGATTTTTTTTAAATGTCATGTACCTATGAATTAGAACCACAAAGACTTGCACATCACTTTTTAGAATATATCTTCTGCCAGTTACAAGGGTAATATATTAGATCACTCCACCAGGTAGCCCCAGGAAAATTCTCTATAATACTGAAGTAGTCCTTTGCAAGGAAATATGCACACACCACTTTCCAATTTTTCAAGAGGAGTCGGCAGCTCAGTAGATCACATTCTTATATTGTGTTACGATGAATGATGTTTTCATAATGATGTGGCATGTCTAAATGACACAAATCTGGCTTCCCACCAAAAATTTAAAGCCCCTTACTTTTTTTTAAAAGAGGGACTTTTAGTCCCTCTAATTTTTTAGAGTTTATATGGTAAATTTTTCTGCATGAAAATGGCAGTAGAGAAATTTAATACAAAGTATTCCCCAAGTCTGTAATTATTATAAAACAAGTTCAAAGTATTTTAGAAGCAGAAGATATTTTCACAGAATGGCACATAACTCCACATGTTGAAAGCACAGAAATATAATCAACAATGGAAATGAAATTTTAATATTTTCGTGGAAGTTGTGGAAACATGGAGAACATTTCAAAGCCCAGACCTTTTTTTTTCCTCCAGTAAGATAAACTGGTACTTTTCCTCACTGCAAAAACAACCTTTCAGGTAAGAATGCAACAAATAACTACTGTTTGACATCATCTGCTTTATCTAACGCGTTAATAAAAGCAGCAAAAAATCTTTTGGATAGCATGTTCTCCTTTGCTACAAATGCCTTAACCTGAGATTCTTTCCTCCTTGCAACTTTATAAGACTGCTAGATCTCTCTCAGTGTCATAGGTTTTCATAAATACAATATAGCTTTTGGCTCTGAAACTGTACCTTGAAAAGTTGCCATGACAGCGTTGAGGATTCTGTTCAGCTTGCAATCCTCAGCAGGCTATGCTGCTCCTTTCTTATCCAAGTCTCTTAGCACCTGCCCAGACATGCATTTGGCAATGTGATTAACTCCTAACACACATCAGCCATGTTTTTGTTTATCATTCCTCCATGTGAATGAAGCACTGTTTAGTATTTTGTTCTGGTAGCATAATGGGTTTGATTTCTTATTTTACAGTATGTTATTGTATCCTCAGGCTTGAAAGCCAAGGACAAAAAATTCTGTTGCAAGAGTAGAAGGTGGTATGACAAGTAATACTCCTCTGGATCCCCCTAAGAGGTAATTTTCCAGTCTCGTGTCTCTCCTCTAGTGCTCCTATAAGTCCTTTAGACTTAACTCGGTAGCCTATTCCTGAAATGTCCTAGAGAAAAATACAACAAAAGAAGATGGACCAGGGGGACTACTCAGTACTAGCTCAGCCCTTCCATGTAGTAGCTGGTGTTTCAGGTTCCTGGGAGCCACAGCCAAGCCCTGACTCTGGTTCTTGTAGTGTCTGGAAGGACAACAGTAGTACTGTCCTTACATACTTTCAGTATGAGATTCTCTGTACAACAAGCACTGAACTTAGTATGGAACTATAAATTTCAGAAGGAAATCAGTGCGACTACCACAATGCATCAGGTTTACAAACCAGATCATTTTAGGCACCAGAGGACTGCTTTAATTTAGCAAGTGTTTTGAGATTGCATGCAACTCTTTTTATAAAAAGAAGTTCTTTTTGATTCAGAAAATATACTGTCTACATTTGCTATGGGTCAAGATGGGATCTTTTCCTGAATCAGTCACCCAGCCCTAATTCAAATAGAATACCTCTGAATAGTTTTATACTAATAACTGCTCTGCAGAGACTCCTGAAATTATAATATATTAAAAGACTCATCAGGCTATCAGAAGAACATGTAATTTTATGTTCATTACTTCTTGGTTCCTGACTATAGAATTTGGATGGTTGCACCTCAATTAAAAGTTGAATCAAAGTTAATATAATTTAAATAAAAACTTCAATAAAAAGTTAAAGTTCTGTTCTTAATAACGTTAATACCCTTTAATGACCGCTACGGTCATTACCACTAGATAACTGACCTTCTTGAACCTCTCTTCACATAGAAACCTTTCTCCCAACACAGGCAATTATTTAGCAGTAATGAGTGCTCTGTAAGAGATTATTGTTTAACCAAGTACCTTGACACACTGCTTTTTCCCCGTTATCTCTATTCTTCAACAAATGGTGCATTTTTTCTACTGTAGGCTTTTCAGTTCTGAGTATAGAAGCCTGTGGTCTTATTCTTTCCAATGCAGAAGTTCACCACATAATTGGCAAAACTTCAAACACAATTAAAATCTTGAAAATTAGGGTGCTATGAAATAATGTTTGTGAGCTGCAACTGTGGCCCTGTAAAGCAGAGCAGTTCTGAAGGCAGGTTTGAGATGCCAAGGGATAATGAGGAACAAAAACAAGAAATATTGTTGGGGATGAAAAGACACAATTCTTTAACAGCATGTTGAAAAAAAAGGAAAAAGAAGAATTAATTATAATAATACAGAAATATTTGGGATCATAATGGAAGCCAAAGGAAAAAAGTGAATGGAAGAACAAGTAAAGAAGAGCAAGAAAAACAGGCAAGACAAATTAAATTTGGGTGCACAGAATTATATTCCATAAAGAAAGAAATCTTTTTGGCAAAGTCCTGGAAGCATTAAATGTTAAAGGATGTTACTCTAGAAGTGTGAGTTACTGGTTCAATGAGCTCAACACAAGACTGGAAGACAAAATTGAATTCTACTTCCAGCTGGCCTAACAACTCACACTGTAGCTGTGGGGAAAGCTCCTCCTCCTCTCTGCCTCAGTTCTTTTCTCTGTGAAAATTACCTTTTTTCAAAAGGCATTATGATGTTTACATATACTGTGCTTCAAAAATACTCAGCATTACTAGTTACTAATGCCATTAAGCATGTCTTCTTCCTCAGTTTTTAACATAAGATGCATGAAACACCTTCCAATTCAAATTCTCAGGCTGAAGTATCTCAAGCATTTTGCACAAATTCACTTAGAAATATCTTATTTCTTTTTTTCCTGAAACAAATCTTGCCTAAGCAATTTAAGAGAGTGAACATCTTCTAATCGGTTTCTTTTGAATATTCTGACCACACCTGCACCTCTTCACATGAATAGTGTTCTGGTCAGATTGTGGAATAAAGCCTGAAGAATCTAGTAGAAATACCAGTGCACTATATTTAGAGATAATAAGCTGGTTAAAGACTGCATGGCACAATTGTACATTACTTCTTCTATTTTGGTCCAAAGCACCAAAAAAAAGACAAGTCCGTATAACGCCTTAACCCAGTATGGAGAAAAGAATAGCCTAAGTGAGGTCTTTGCTCATTTAAAAGCAGCAAGTATCTTTTAATGTCCTGGATAAATTCCCATCTGCTCTCCATCCTTAGAAAAAAGGCCTCTAAAACTGAAAGGTGGGGGAATAATTTTCCTATTGCCAACACTGCTGTTATTTAAAACAGAGGAGATATTTCCCAAAATTATTTTTTCACATTAATATTCCATCTCCTAAAGCCTCAGGTTTTTTCATATAAAATTTGTATAAAATTTGTATAAAATTTATTGAGGTTCCTCTGTATTTTCTGAATAAGGGGACAACAGAGAACAACAGGGAGAGGGCTTTCAAAGCAAACTGCTAATGGCTTGCCTTCTATCTTAAATGACGGAAGCTAGGATTTTTATTAATGACAATACCACAGAAAAGTATAATATTCTATTCAGTTCTGGAAAATACTACAGATAGGACTGCAATGTATAGAGCCTTGTCAGCTAGATAGTTTACTACAACGGAAGAAAATGGAGCAAGAAGGATTTTTTTATTTGTAGAAAATATATTGTTCTTCCAGGCTGTAGTGAAATAGTTTCTATTTAATTGCAGAGAAATCCTAAGAAGGTTACAGCAGTGAAACATTAAAATTCTAAGGGCAACTAATAACATTAAAACTTTATAGCCCCAGATAGAATAATTTAGACAAAAACAACATGAACATATGTTTTGTGTAATAATAACAAACATTTATAGCTGTCAAGAGAGAAAAACACAGGTTTATGCACACCTTAATGGCGTGCATGGGTGAGCATGAGTATATTTAAAACATAATATATTACAAAATTGACAGCAGGCATGACTCTTCTGGGTACTATGTTAAATCAATGAATAAATTACCAAAAGTGTGTTGTGGCTGTTTGGATGTGTAATTGAGCTTAACGTATGTAGTGTTATTTCAAAAGAAACTGTTCAAGGAGTTTCTAGACCAATCCACTATGCATCTTTACTAAGCTGTTTACAAATAACAATAAATGAAACTGTCTCACAGTAGGAAGGAAGTTTAGCTATATGCATTACATAAATGGGAGAAAAGTTAATTTTAATATGTTTTTTGGGAATTAAAACCAAACTTATTATAATATTGCTAGGATCCACTGAATTGGAAATCAACATTTTTCATGTTCAATTATAGATTTATTTTAATTAGCTGATATTCTACAAACAAAAGCCTTTGTAGCTATACATGTCAGGAATAAGTCTACTGAGAAAAATATGGATGCTTCATACAGTATCTATACTGAAGAGTAAGAATCAATGCCCAAATAAATTAACTAGCAAAAAGATTAACTTATATTTATTCTGTTTATTTACTTAATACATTTCCTGCCCAATGTCTAAAAGCAATTTATTATGTTAGAAAAGTATGAACTTTTAAACCTTATTGTTCTTTTAATATCAAAAAACCACAGATTTGCAAACTAACCCATTAATTGCCACATTTAGAAAAAACTGAGCACATACATCTGTTCCTTGTTTCAGGGCTGTTTCATCTCACTACACACAGACTTTTTAAAAGATAAATTTACCCTATTTTTTGCATCTGTCTTTATATTTTGCAATTCTACTAGTACTTGGTTGTTATGCAATGCTCTAACTGCTTGCCCCTCAAATCTAAGATAGGAAGGGCAGCCTGTGCAAAATAATACAAGTACTCAACAACCTTGTAGTCTCCAGGAAAATTTGCCAACTCAACAGCAAGGACAGAAAAGACAAGCTGACCTGACCACAGTCACCTTCTTGTCTCCTTTCTCCAAACTGAAATTATAATCCTTGAATGTAAGCAGTCATAAATGCACCATTCTAAACTTCTGTTGTGTATGATAGCTTAAAGTCAAAGTATTTCAGAACACATGGCGCTGAGCTCTTAATCAGATCTGAACTTTTTCCTTTGCAATCTTTCTCTTTTCTCAAGATTTTTCTTTTTGTAAGCAATGATGTAGACTGCCAGCATCAACCATACTCGTGATTTTCTTAGGACTCATAAACTCAAGGATTAAGTTTCTCCTTTCTACAACATGACCTCCTTTCTACAACATGAATGCAAAGAGGGAAAATAGGATGAAGAAATTAAGTGTACATGTCCAGATGAGCTATTCTTTCTCTCTGGCATGATGATGGTACATAAAGCATGCTATGGGGCAATTATAAAAGAATATGGCATAACACCTGTCTTCTGGTCAGAAAACCCATTTTGTATTTGAAGCCATCTTAGGTTAACTGTAATTAACATTTACAGCTGCCCATGAGATATGGCAAAGTACACTAATACCACACATATTTTTGTTACTTCCAGGTGTTTAAGGAACAAGTTTAAATGTCTAAATGTGATGTAGTCCCCATTGTATCTCCCACATTAGTTACATTACTTTGGGTAAGTATAATTATCAATAAATGAGCATTTTAAAGCATCTGAGATACTTTACGAAAGGCTTAATTAAAAATCCAGGCAAAATACTAAAAAAAAAACCAAAAAAACACAAAAAACAAACAACAAAAAAAAACCCAACCAACCAAACAAAAAGTTACTACATACAAATGTACATATGCTTTTAACATAAGCATCCTGCATGCTTCTTAATGTTAGTCTATATTTCACCAAATGCTCTACAGAATTTTTTTTTTCCTCAATGTAAATATACATAAAGAAGTCAGGTCACACATATATTCTCAGCACCATATTCTGTTGCCTTCTAATAGATTGGCTTAAAATACTAGCAAAATCAGTAACATCACTTTGCATTTAAAGTTTAATTATAGTCAAGTATACTATGCCACAAGACATTTAAGAGTAAGTCAGTTTGAAAATGCACATTGTCCAAGTAGATTTTTCCTTCAAACACTCTTTTACCTGATTTCTCTTTTGTGACCACCCTAGTGAAGAATAGATGCTTAAAGTACACAGCTGAGACTAGAACTGAAAGATACTACAAGTTAAATCATTGCTAGATATTCTGAAAGACTAAAATAAGAAGTGAATTGGAAAAAAAACAAAGGGAAATGCCACTAAATCATGCTGAGTATAAAAGTAATTAAAATAATTTTAAAAGAATAAAAGCATGAAGAAGATAAAATTTACCTTTATCTAATAGTATCTTTGTTCACATCAATGTTTCTTTTGTTCTCTATTACACATTTAATCACTCTTGGACATCAACCATAACAGCAAAAACTCAAATACCTAACTGATAATTAAGCACAGTAATATTTATAAGAAGTTCGTTTATTCTGTAGATAGCAGCATTAATTTAATGCACAAATACAATGAAAGTAAAATTTATTTTTAAACATCAGAGGAGTGCCATGCCAGTCACTCTTTAATTGAATAAAGGAGTAACTTTTGTTTTCAGACCAGTAATATAAGTTTAACAAAATGGCAAAGTTAGAATGCTATTAACAGAAGCAACAATCTTTAGAGATGACAATTGACAACAGCATCCCTATTGAGCTGTCCTATTTAAAGTACAAGACTTCCACAAGACTATATCAAAAGGAAAAATTAGATTTTCAAACATTATTTTTTTTCAAAAGCAAAACATGTTGGAACCGTCTGGCACAAAAAGAAAAGAAAAAAGCACCTCAGTACCGAAGGCAATCTTAGTTTATGCTACTAAATCCTGCATTACCAGAGGTAATTAGGATGAGAGGCATGAGTTGATATTGAGTTTCTATTACCAGAGCTAGAAAAATAGACTAGTGGAGATAGAAGATAACCTTGTAAGTCCAACACCTAGATCTTATGCCCCATCATCTGATCAAGCCAAAATATTTATCATTGTGATAGCTGGTGAACAACACACGGGTAGAAGACACATTCAAAGCTTTCCCATTTGACCTGACCAGCACCACGTTTGTCAGAAGTCAGACACGATGCCTGTGGTGCGCCAGAATTTCCATCCCCGTGCATTGCCAGCAGTGATCTCTGGGAGAGAGTCTCCCGACACACTCCTGTCCTATCCTGTCACTTGTGATCCTGCTGAAATCCTCAACTCTTTTGAGGAGCAACAGATGGCATGAAGGAAGAGGGAGCAGGAATAGGATATGAGAAACTGAACTGAAAAGATCTGAATTTCAACTAATTTGCTTTGTTAAGTGATCATGGCCTTTAAATTCAACCACAAACTTGTTTTACCAAGGCATTTTTAGTCAGCTAGGATTCCTTATTTTCACTTGCTTATTTATTTTAGTGTGTTCCATCAACTTCTGAACTCAAATGCAAAAATATATTTTTTAAAAAGCTCTCTCTGCTGTGCTCTAAAACCTTGAATGAGTTCATAGAATTCTGAACCCTTTTAGAGAAGTAGAAAAGTAATAGCTCTCACAGGCCACCTTAGAAATTTCTGCTTTAGACTGGGAGACGTTGACTTTTCAGTAAAATAAATCTGTATTTCTGTGTACATGTTACTAGAAGTTATTGAATGCGTATTTTTCTAGAAATCTGATGAGCACATGAAACGGGCAGATAGGAATAGGTGAAAGCTTCCACCAATATTCAATTCTGAAAAAATGTTCTATAAAAAATAAAATAACAAATACAACAATATGATTGTGTAGAGACCAGAATAGACAGATATAGGCAAAATAGGAAATCAAGGCCCTTGAGTGGTTAATACTTTGTTTATGTCACTTAAGGAAAAAGTGTTCATATGAACACATACCCAATTCCCTTCTGTTTTTATATTTTCAAATACAGGCCAAACCCAAATGAGATTTTTGCCTAAATAAAACTCATCAGAGTTGGTCACAGAGGAAGTAACAACAGCTTAACATACTTTCAGAATTCCAGGTAATAATGTTCAAATTCAAATAGCATTATGATAAAATAAGCCCCTTGGGCGTATGCCAGTTTAAATATCTGTTCTCATCAAGTTCTTAGTCTTTACTTGCTCTCAGAGGAGAGATTTAGATTTAAGATATCTTTCAAACTGAACTTGATCTATGTTTTAATACAAAGTAGCCCTTCTCATTCCTGAAGTAAAAAGTCATCATTTCTTTGCTAACTATGTAAGCATAACTGCTTCTACTAACAGAGATGGATGTTAACAAGGCAATAGCTACTAAAAGTAATCAATACAAAATATTTAGAATCACTAAGGTGTAAAAATTGTAGAAACATATTGTAAGTACCACAGATACCTCAAAGTACTTGTTCACATCTTCAATTCAAATATGACTTTTAATATTTTTGCAGTAAATTTTACAATATTCTGGTTTAAAAAGTACTTATGTTTCATAACAAGATTGAATATTGTGCTTAATAGTAGATACAATTTAGCTGCAAAAAAATATGATTTTTAAAGTGTGGCTCTGTCAGTTTTGAACCTGGTAGTAAGCTAAATAAACCACAGACAAGATTACTGTCAGACTCAATGAAAATAAATGAGGACCTTCACTACTGTTTAAAAATTTGGCTTGTTAAAAATTATTAAAATTATTTTAGCTGCTACGAAAACAATACTGTCATACAGAAATTGCAGGAGATTGATGGATATATGAGAAAACAATCTCTCAGAGCTAAAATGGGACCCAGATTTGCTTGACCAAGACTTTAGGGACATCATTACTTGAAAAACTAGAAAAAGATTTAGTTAACTTGTGATACAGAGAAGTTTTACCAGGGCTCATGTAACTTGAAAGATGAGGTTTAGGACAGAGCTATTATTCATTTGCCTTGTCTTATTACAGTCCAAAGAGTGACTGCTCAGATTCGTTCATTTTTTTTGTGAAGGGAGGTTCTAAATTAAATACAAAATCATTCCTCCTACCCACTAAAAAGCATGCAATTAGGAAATCAAAAGAAACAGTTTCCAATAAGCAACAGTGAATCTACCATGTGGAACCTGACAACACATCTAACAGCCCATTGGTTTTTTCAGGTTTTTTTGTGCACCTTTGCTGCTTTTGATTCAATCATTCTGGGGAAAAAAAACAAAAAAAACCCCAAAACTATGACTGCTTGAACAAAAGAAATATTTTCAAAATAGAGCTCTTGTAGATATCTAACACTTAAAATCTGTCAACTGAAAATAACTTCCAAAAGTAATGGTCTAGTGTTACATTTACAAGCCCACCTGCATAATTCTGCACCTTAGCCAGGTGTTATCACGCAACAAAAATTTAGTTATTATTGCAATATTTTATCCTCAAAACATTGAGTTAGATTCATCCCAGGTGGCCTCAGTAATAGAGACTGTGACTTCCAGCCAACCAGGAGGAAGGCATTTGGGGAGAACCCACATCCTCTTTCCCTATGAAGCAGCCAATCACCACCACAATCCACAATGGGCTCACAGAGACAAAAGAGGAGGCTACCTATGACATAATTTGATTTACAGCCTTTCCTGGAAGATCTCAGCAGTGTAAATCCTTATGAACAGCCATATGAAATGCAACATTCACCCTCTGGAAAAGGAACAATAGTTCTGACCCCTGCTTCTCTCAGGATGTGTTGAGGAGTAAGCCCTTGTAAAGGGTTAACCAAGGTTCAGTTTGCTTATGCCTATGTTTGGTAAAAAGGCTGTGGTCTAATGACACAAAAGTTCATATTTTATCAGCTTGGAAATGTAAAATCACCCAAAAATTACTAGCTCAGTTAAATTATTTTAACAAAGCAAGAACTTGTTCATCTACATAATTCCTTTACTCGAGGATAGCTATAAAACGCAAGACAGAAGAATTATGGCAGTTTTATGACTGTTATTCTGCATGAAACATCAACTTAAGATTATATACATTTAGAAGCTTAACGGAAACATTCTGTACATGAGAGATTCCCTGATTACTTTGGCTTTGCCTGTGTTTTTGAAAGCTTCTGCTCAGTTGAATAAAATTTTGCTTCAAAATATGATGAGTCATACATTCTTGTCAAGGCACTGGTTTTGCCAATAAAAAGCCCTGTACCAGAAAGGTACTAAACAGTACTAAAATTCTGTTTTCTTTCTATTTGTACTTAAATTATCACACTAAACATTTCAGCTGATTCTGAGTGTGACACAGTACTACAGTCAACAAAGCTTTCCTACCCAGCTGCCACAGTCACATCTTTTATATCCTTCAGCAGATCCCATTTTTCTGGTTTCTTCAACAAAGACTCACTATAAGTCAGTCCCACTCAATAATCCATACTCAGACTCTCCTTTTCGCAATGCTAGTTTCTCCTCCTAAACTTATTTTAAACAGTCTTTCTCTTTCCTTTTATTTTTCTACTCTAAAATGGTGTGTAGAATTATGGTGTCATCTCTCAAATCCTTTTTGAAGATACTTTTGGTTACAATGATAGCTAGGTCTGTGCACAGTCTAGATGATGTCCATAACATTAAAATTACATAACTTATAAAGCAAGGTATTAAAAACTAGAAAATGAAGGAACTTGAAGTGTCTAACTGTGCTAAAAGACACAAATTTTACTTCCTCTTGCTTCCTTTTTATGTTCTTTTCATTGTTACATCAACATAGCTTGTTTTGATTAGTTTGGAAATTCTTAATGAATGCTTTCAATCCTGTATTTGGGTAACAATTAATATCAAAAGAACTCAGTCATGTTTCACATGCTTCAGTAAAAGCCCTAAAAGACAGGCTTATTCCTTGCAAAACCAAAATTATGTCTATTGATTTACAGAAGCATTTTGTAAATACCACTACCCTTTTCATTTCATTGGCCAACTCAAATCCCCACCAAAGAAGCTGACAGATCAAGTCTACTGTAATGTCATATAATTAAATACCTAATTGCAACCAAAATTGTAACTGCAATTATTTTTTTCTATTACAGCAGAATTAACAGCATCATTTGTACTTATGGCTGAGATGACAGTATCTTTAGCCTAGACTTTCAAAGTTTCCAAAGATTCGGAACTGAAATGTCACATGAATGCTTTTAAACTGTTCAGCTCTTAGGCACAGTAACAGTATTTATGTACAGATAGCACTTTAAATATTCAACATCATGAGACTATGCCTCAATGGCAACATATCAGAGCCTTCTGCTCTAATTAATGGAAAGCACTTCCCTATTACCATCTTTGAAGTAGTGAATGGTGAACTGTGGGCTTGCTGTAATACTCTTCAGCACAGAAATACATTGCAGGATATTATAAAGCATTGTTTTCACCAGTGAAAGGTAACAACTATTTAACTGTGCCCAAGACTATCCAGTTGTTCTGAACAGAAGAGACTAACACATTCAGCTGAAACTGCAAAGAATTAAGGTGGCAGATGGTAATTAAAGATACTGGAAGTAAGCCTGGGTAAAGGTGGTTAGAACTTCAGTTTAATGTCTCATCTATGAGGTGTTGCACTCATGAGATAAAACTCTCTCATATTTAGATGGGAATGTGGCTCATTATGGACACATTAGAGGAAAAAATTACTTCTTCCAAAGCACAAATACCAACTTTTCTTGTACATTTCTTTTCCAAAAAAAGACTTGATTAAGCCATGAGACGATAGACCAGAATGGCGTGTGTATCACCAGATGAAAAGCCCTTTCCATATGTCTGTACATCAGAGATGAAAGTCTTATTTCCATTTCATTATTTCTTCAAATTGTTACTGAATAAGTAATGGCTATTTATTTGACATTTTATTCCACACTATTATGAACATGAGACACAGGATTTAATCCACAAGCCTGATCCTGAGGTTTTGCATGTAGAAAAATAGAGAAAGAGAGACTGTAAGTCAAATAAACAAATTCAGTTTGAGATGTAAAGTTTTAAAATTCTGCTGTAATCTAAGTAACTCCAGCAAGCTAAGTAAGATGATTTTTCCAGCATATGCTGTTCCTGCCCTTCCACTAGAAGCAAGTGAAGAAGACAATGAAGGCCAGTTACATATGCCATTTGACAACTTCAAAGCACTACCCACTACAATAATACATGCAATACTCCAATTGCATATATTGGTCACCAGTTTTCAAAGTGGTTATGTAAGTAAAATGATTAGATTCTGAAATCATAGTCTCTGTTATCTGTTGGCAATATTTAAATCTGTCTCAGTAATAAACTTTCCCTGTTTTAAAACAGTGAAAGACATCAGAAAAAAATACTGGTATGTTGCTTTTAATATTACAACCCATGCACCAGACTCATGAAATACAGATTTGATAAAAGACACTGAGGAAAAGAAACCTGTCTACTCATAAGTAGAATATTTCTCAGCACTAATCACAAAGATGCCATAACACTTCACGTGTATATTCCTTTTACATCAAAGTATTAATCTAAATGTGGCAGGCATAGCAGCCTCATTAGATGGCCAGGACAAGTTGCAAGTCTAAAGTAAAAAATAAAAGACTGTTACCATTCTCTAAACTTTGCTCTGCCTTGCTGCCCATTTCAGAAATTCATCTTTGTACAAAAAGACTGAGCAGGATATAATTGCTCTGAGCTGTGGTGTTTAGTCCGCCCACTAGGTCTGGGACCAGTGTCACTATAAAGCTGTCCGTGAAGCAGCATTCTCAGAATCCCAGACAGTGATCAATACCAAACAGCTTCACCAAGTTTTCATTTTTTAAATGAAAATCACTTTTCTGTGTATTGAAGACTGTTTGTTTAGAATTATTGTAAAAGCTGCAAAATTATATGCAACTAAGTGGGAAATGATCCTGGAAGCATGTGATGTTTAATTACATATCAAGAGGAAATTACACTGGTTTTCTTTTTCCCGTTATACAAAGGTTTGTTTAACCACTTCAAATTCTGTTCCTGAGCCACCTACTATTTCTGTGACTTTCGGTTTATTTTGTTAAATGTGGTTTTTTACCTCTTCCTCCAAACAGGATACTCTTCAAATCCTGGCTGCTTCTATTATTAACCCACTGACAAGACCATTTTACAGTTAACACATTCTTCCCAAGACTGTTGTTTACCTAGAACAACTGAGTCAGATTTCAATGTTCTGTGAATTAAGTCCAGTGTCTTAACCAGTTACATGCTTAGTTTTCTGAAGCTGGAATGGGAAACAAGAAGTGGTTTGCAGTAATAAAGCAATAATTCCGGAAATAAACATGTTCAGAAGTATAAACTGTGTATATATATTTGCAGAGTATACCATTATTCTTTTGACCTACCAGCCTTTAAGTTCTGATGTTATATTTTGAACTGTTACCAAAACAACCCACAAAACTTAATTCAAACATTTACTTGCAGAACAAAGATACCCAGATCTCAAAAATCATCGTAATGAACTAACTGTACAAATGCATGCTGGGAGCAGAACTTGCAACTGACACTAAGAATATTATTCCATACAATGTTCAGTGAAGGAGAATGTGTACAATGGGCAACTGCTATTAAGACTTGTATGCTTTTAAAGAATATCAGTTACAGGACAAATTTGCAGGTTCTTCAGAAAGCAATGAACTTTTCCAACAAACTATGAATTAAATAGATCAGGGTAATATTCAGGTATTTACACTCACAGCCACTAGATATGAAAGTAAATCATGTTGTTTTTCAATATCACCCTTTACTGTTTATTTAAAGCAATACTGTTCCAGTAGTCTTTTTGTGATGGACAAGTGACCTGATTTAAGAGATCACTTACAAAACAAGTCATCTCAGACATCTTCAGAAGGCGAAAAAATGAAAAATACACACATATATGAAACCATTCTTCCTATATTCCAGATATTTTAGAATATTATTTTGATTTCTATCAAAAGAAAACATACACTGTAGCTAAGTGTCTCAAGATTCAGAAGGACAATCACATGTATTTTACATCTCATGTACTACTCGTATTGTTAGATCAGTACTTGTTGGAATGTGTCATCTTAAAGGCACTTCTCAATGGAATAAGAAGGCAAAACTTTATATCCTTCAATTCAAACTGGATACAGTCATCAATTCTTCATTTATAAAAATGACTGAAAAATGGTTTTAATAATTACTTAGAGAACTCACTGTTTTCCTAAGATTTTACAGAGCACACAATATATTAGAAGAGATTAGGTATCAGAAATGTTTAAATCAATTCTAAATCTTCTATGGCAATCACTCTAAGCCATTATGAAACTTACATACAAAAAGAAAAGATAAATTTCCTAAGCAAAATGTGAATTCTTTACTACAAATGCTAACAATATATTTCTAGAGTTCAGAACATCCCTTTCACCCTCCCACTCTTCACTTTTCTCATTAAAGATGGCACAGTGCTATGAAAACATGTTTTAAAAAGTCCGAAGGGAAAAGTTTCCCAGGGTCTTTGAAATTCCTCCTTTTCCTATTTCTTTACAGATTTCTAACACCAACACCATTCCTGTAGTTTCTCAAAAAAGGCAAAAATAAAAATACCCTCTAGGTATAATCTTTCAATTTTCTATTACACTTCTCAGGCTCTTTTTGGTTTTTGAAACAAATACAAACTGAAATGTGCAGTCATATTATGAGCTGTATTTTAGTTTTAGTTAATCTTTTAGTGTGAAGAAGTACATGGCATTCAACCATACTTACAAGAATCACTGAAATAACCTGCAAATATTTTTAGTTTGATCTCTTTTTTTGGTGCACTTTTTTTAAATTTACCTGTTAACACAAAAAACCCAAACAAACAAACAACATACCAAACCCACCAACCATCCAAACAACCCCATTTCTTCAGTTTCTACCTCTATGATAAAAAGCACAGGGCAAGGAGATATCCCCTACGTATATGAGAAATATACTGCACTATAAACCCTGTCCCTATTTCTCCCTTTTCAAGCAAATATTTGAATATTATCATTCTAAGCTAGAGATTCCACAATTTTCATCACAAAATCCAGCTGGATTTTAGAATACTTGTTGCATGATAATTTTGATTAAGCTGTTGAACATTTGGCCACGTTGACTTAGATGAGTCAAAATGTTCAGAGATATGGGATCACATTACCAGCAGGCTAAAAACAGCTTTGGCCTAGTCTTGTTTAGTTTAACAGATCCCATTAGGAAATCAAGCGTTGCTCCACCACCCACTCCATAAAGGAGGAGCTGTATGGCCTAGGAGCACTTTCCATCACGCAAGTGATGAGGGATATCAGTTCACATTCGGTCTCCTGCATATATGTGTTTTCCTATATTTTTGTTTCATTTTCCTCCTTGATTCTTCCTCCATCTCTAAGACCATTCTTGCCATGTAGAATTATAGTAAGAAATCACCAGAACTTTTCATATAATCATAGCCAAGAGTCACTCAACAAACTACTCTCTTGGAAGCACTGAATGCTAAGAATTGTCTCGCATCAGAACCAGAAAATCCACTCAGCCCAACCATCTCTGCTGTTTCCAGGAAGAGAAGCCATGAATTTTTCTAAACATTTCAGCCAGGTGTGTGCCAAGATATTGAGTTACTGGATTGTTCTCCTGCATGTTCCTCGCTTAAGAAACAACTCTGCTTACAATTGATGGTGATAAAAGGTCATGGACCCTAAACCAGAAGTTTCTATTGTGTGCAGTATCCCTACACTGCTTGCATCAATTTGAATAAGCACAGTCTGTATTTAAAATGCTCTTACAAATACTAGGGTTGGCAACTGGTGACTACTATAGCCCTATTTAATAATTAATATCCACAAAATTATGACAGGTGTCGATAACTTACTCTTAAAGTACTTGTATTGAACACAAGCACTATTATGGACGACTTAAACTTGGAGTGAAAAGATTTGTGGAAAGGCATATGACCTTCTTCCTTCTACAATGGCCATCCCCTAATTAAGCAATGCATCTGATAGTCATTAACAGGAATGAGATAATGAATCACTTTCTCTCTTCTTTGTTAATTTGCTGTAACCAAGCGGCTAATGGATGTCAGAGCTGAGTGATTGCACTGATTATAGTGATTTATAGTTGCAACAAAACAATTTAAAAGCATTCTGATTATTCATGTTAAAGATGCTTTATGTTTTGTTTACTAAATGTTTTATGTTCCCCCTCATGCCCCTCTACACACAATAAGACAGATCTTGCAGGAAAACTTGAAAGTTCTAAGATATTTTTTATTGTTTCAGAATAAGGCATTTCATTTTGTTTATAAAAAAAAAAGTTTACCCAGTAGAAATGAAAAGCCTTAGGGTGGAAAGCAAACTTCAGTGGTGCCTAGTTCAAAAGAAGACGGAAATAAGAGGAAATAAGGCAAACTTCAAGCCACTTACCTTAGGGCTCCCAGTCCCTTCCTCATTCTCTGCAGACACATCAGTAGCCAGTATCTCTGCTTTGATGATATCCAGAGCCCTAAGAATCCAGCTGTGTTGCCGTTTGATTTGCCTCTGTAGTTCCTTCCATTGACTTGCAATCATCTGCAGCATGTCCTTCAGTCCTTCTCCAAAATGAAGGGGGAAAAATAAAAGCTGTAAACTCAACAGCATCTTTAAATATTGTCCTTTATTCAAATAATTATCAGGACATTTAAAATAATAAATGCAACAAGATGTGTTTAATGTGTTTTCATATCTTGGATTTGATTTTCTTTCAAATCCAAGCTTTCCTACTGTTCATCCTGCAAAACAATGCTATAGAGACAAACACTTCTTTTAGCCATCATGTTAAATTTTGATTGAATTTCAGCTGACAATTTCAAGAGAAAAATTTCACATAAACTGTCATTTCTCTGCAGTAGGGAACACTGCAGAGAAATCTCTCCCTCTAATATCCAGTCTTTGTCTTGAAACATTTCGTAATCCTCCAAAGACATTTTCCTTACCTCCAACTCCTTTAAATATTTCCTGTAGCTTACATGTTACTGTTTTGTACATCTGTGATAACATGCACTACCCTCCTTAGCTATGGCTTTTCTATCTTTTTGGAACTATACATAGAAGTCAGTAATTTCTTATAGCTTTCATGTTACACAGATGTCTGATGCTGTGAAACAATAGAGGCACACATATAACATGATGAGAAAACAGTATAGCAAAGAATAACTTTAACCTGGATGAAAAGCATGTTAAGTAGGCCAAAATTAAGATGGCATTCCATAGCAGTATATGCTGATTAAAACCCCATTAGCAGACAAGTCACGCAAACATCTAAAAATATAGGAGGTGGTAGGGATAAAGGGAAATCAGAGTATTTCTCTCCCTCCTCTCAATTTAGGGCCTCTGAAGAAAAAGACAAGCCTAACCAAAGGAAAAAGGTATTTTTAATTTTAATCTAGTACTCATAAATATATTTAAATCAATGTAAGAATTAGTTTCAGTGGTAAAATAAAGCTTTACCAATGCAATTACTCATGCAGAGTATGTAAATACATATATATATTTGAAATCCTAGTTCATTATCTTAATGTTATTTCCATAGCACCTACATCAAAGAATATGTCAGTGTGAAGTTTTCAGTGATGTGATTTCAATTGAAACTCAGTCGAACAGCAAGACCAAAATAAAATGAACAGACTATTTGCAGGCAGTATTTCATTTTATAAGTATCACTGCATTGTATGCAGTATATGAAACATTTATAAATCTTGAAGGTCAATCTGATAATGTAAATATTAATAATACATAAGGAAGTGAATATATGCAGTAATTTACAGCAATGCTTCTTCATTCTTTAATAGTCTGGAGACATAAAGACTTGCAATATTTCAGAAGGATTTACCTGATTTGTGAGATACAATAAGCTCAAGAAGTTGGCGTCCTTCCTCTACCACTGCTTCTTTCAAAGCACAGTGGCTATCTACATTCAACTTAAAACTCTGCAGAAATAAAAGAAAAAAAAAGAGAGAGAGGGAAAAAGCCTCAGCATCAGACGTTGGAGAGGCAGTTATCATAAAACACACATACAAATTACTTGCTGGTTTTTATCAAGAACCACATCCCAATTCACCCAATAGCCAGAATAATTTGTGGTACTAAAAGCTATTGATATTTTGGATCTGGGCTCAAAATGTTTCCATTAGATCAGCAAAGTGCATCTGTGTTGAAACAGCTGACAAATCTAGACATTCATTAGGTTTTATGAAAAGTCACAACCCGTAGGCTATATCTGGAGTAACAGAGTTCTATAAAATACACTAAATTTATGCCACCACATATGAGCTCTGTTTTTTTTCAGAGTTCTTTGAAATGTTGGTGATAGCACTATTTATGAAACCATAAAAAAATTACAACATTGAATATATTGGCCTTATGTGCACTTATACAAATCTATTAATATTGTGTTCCTGAGTTAACTCTCATATCCATTTTCAAAGAACAAATCAGTCTGCTTTAGATCTCTGCCTTCTTAATTTTTAAAGCAACTATTTTTCAACCTTTTTTTTCCTAATATTTTTAGTAGTCTGCAAAGAATCTGTTTTAACAGTCAATAAAATATTTTATTCCTTTTTTTATTATTATTTTATTTTTACAAAGTGCATTAAGATCTAGTAATAAAGGAAGCAGAAACATGATCTACTATATATTATGCCATTTAATACACAAATGATAACTCGGATAAATCTTTTAATCATTTTCCAAACCTTCTCACTATACTTGCCTGTAAGAAAGAAACAAAATACAACAGAGAAAAGGATACTTGCTGTATTTAATCATAAATTGTGTGCAGAACTAAAACGCATACAGGCAACATATCTTCTCTTTGAAATGTCTATGGAATAAATGGAAACAATATTTGACCACTTGGAAAAAAAGAGCTTTTCCTTCTCTTGGGAATAAGTTAACTGGCAGAGATGAAAGGAGACTTTGCAAGTGCACATTCATAGCTTCTGGTTTTTATAAAACTTTATACTTCTTGAAATGGTAGTGACCATGCTAGAAATTGAGTGATAGGTAGCACAGAATACTCAAGAGCCCTCAATTCTTAAGGAAGCAAACATTTTCTTTCTTTCCTAACCCTTGCAGTCAGGTTGATTGGCATAGCAAAAAAAAATATTGCCAGAACAGTAATAAAATAAGGTATTTCTACTGTGATTTTTCATGCTTGAAAAAGGTATGTTGCTCAGACAGTCTTAACAGTTTTTCAGGCAGCATTGTACCTGACAGTGACAAAATGTTATTGAGAATTTTCCATTCCAATAAAGAGCAAGAAACAGAAATGTTGCTACCTTTAGCATTTTTACTAGCCCAATTCTCCTTGTAGGGACATCTGAATACATTGTTTTGTACCAGCTCCTGAACAACTGGGCCAGTCAAGAGAAGTTAAAAAGGAAAAAAGATGCCTAGTTTATGTCTGTCCCTTTCTTAAATCTAGAGTTTTATGAATCCAAATCTACAAGTTCTTTTTCTTTCGTAAGAGCATGTCTGAACAAGCACTGACAATATTTAATTTACTGTTTACTTAAAACAGGCTTGTACTGAATAGTTTGTAATCATGCACTTCACAGGAAATGCACTATGTGTGTGCCTCACACAGCAAAGAGAACCTAAAGGACCTGAGAGTAGGTTGTGTAATTTCATATAATTGAAGTTGAGTATAGATGCAGCTGGATGTGGTAGTGTCTCAAGATGATGTGGATGTGTTTGATAGGAAAATTGGAAAAGATGAGGTATTCTCTTTCATTAGGAAAAAAAAAAAGACACTTGCTGTCCTAGAAAAGATTCATTTAACATAACGCACCAGATACCACAATACAGCTTGATTTTCAGGTGCACCTATTAACCAGTAATAACGTTAAACTGAAGAAGCAAAATAAGATGAATAAAGATGGGACCAAACTTTTGGTTTCTGACTAGCAATATTCTCCTTGTGCAAAATTCTTATTTTATGGATAAATTATGAGTGGCACACATGTCATGAACATGCATGAAATTTATTAGAAATAAACTTTTCCCAGCAGAGAGGCAGTAAGTTGTGGTTTAACCCTAGGAGAAACTAAGCACAACACACAGCCTCTCACTTACTCCCCACTCAGCGGGATGGGGAAAATAATCAGAAGGGTAAAAGCAAGAAAATTTGTAGGTTAAGATACAAACAGTATTATAGGAAAAGCAAAAGCTGTGCACACATGCAAAGCAAAATGAGAAATTCATTCACCACTTCCCATGGTTCATACATCCCCAGGAAAACAGGGCTTTATCACACGTAACAGTGACTTGGGAAGAAAAATGCTGTAACGTCAAACATCTCCCCTTCCTCCTTCTTCCCCCGAATTTAGGTACTGAGCATAATGTCACATGGTATGGAATACCTCTTTGGTCACTTAGGGTCAGCTGTCACAGCTGTGTCCAACTCCTTTTGCACCCCCAGCCGACTTGCTGGTGGTGTGGTACAAGGAGCAGAAAATGCCTAAGCTCTGTGCAAGCACTGCTCAGCAGTAACTGAAACAACCCTGTATTATCAATACAAATCTATAACATGGCCCCATAGTACCTACTATGAAGAAAATTAGCTCTAACTCATCCAAAATCAGCACACATTAAAAGGAGAGAACCATTCATGTAAGTGGAAATAAACAGAAGCGAATGTTGTTGATGTAGTGCAGTATGAATTTTTAATTTAGAATTATATTTGTATATATAATTTCTAGTCATTTCCTAAGGAAAAAGAATTGGACAAGGAACAGTGGAAGACATAGCCCTCAATCAATGCTCAAGGTTTCTCATACCTGAGGGGCTGAGTATGTGACACATGAAAAAGACAAGAGTTGAAGATGTAACAAGTATTACATGTATATACAATGGAGAAATGCAAATTTGCACAGCTACAGATAAAATCAGAACAAATATTTGGAATGAAGGAAGACCTTCAAACACAGAGGTCCCCTCCCATCCTGGATATTTCCTGCTCCCTACCGTTTACTTAAGGCATTTGGAAAATTGTAACTCTAACAGCGTGTGACCCAGGTACTCTGCTCCCCTCCTCCTCTGATCTTCCTGATAATGAATGGAGCCTTTGCATGTGAAGAGAGAAAAGAAGAGGAGGGGAGTCAATTAATCAAAGCCATTTTTCCAGGCACATTTGCAGCTATAGAGCAGTCTAAATATCACACATGAGCACGTAGACATTATGGAAAATGCATGTGCATTGGCCTGACAGCAGCTTTTTAAACAACACATTAATGTCATCCCTAGAACTACAGTGTATAAAAACGTAGTTTACAAGCTGCAACAAGCAAAATTTCCTTACAAAGTTCTCTTCACTTTTTGTGATCACCACGTACCTATATATAACTATCAACTGCTCTAATTTAGCAAGAAAGGAAAAGTGAAGTAGGAATCATGCAGTTTTGGAAAAGCTACACAACCATAATAAATGAAATTAAAACACCAACAGGGTAAATACAAGATGCCAGCAGTGCTATCTTCTGTTGATGGCGTGGAGCAAAGGAGCACAGCCTTCACAAAATGAAGGTGTCCCCTCACTTTCAGGAAACTTATTGATTCAGAAGATTACAGTAGTGCAGAACATCCATGGGTTAAAAAAGCAGCACCTCCTGATCTATGCTGGACTCTGAAAACACTAAAAATAAGAGAGCACTTTCCCAGAATATAATAATCTCTCCCTCATATCTTACTATTCTGTACAAGTGAGGATAAAAAAACTTGTGTGAAAAAAGAAATTTAAGTTCCTCATAGGATTTATTTGATGGTTGTAGCTACTTAAATTTAGGAAGCTTCTATTGTGTAGGTATTCTACACTGTGTACACATATTTTGCTCTGATATGAAACATTTCTCCCTCTGTTCTTAGAAAATCTTTATAATTTGGTAAAACACCTGAGTCTTTACCTATTCCTATCTGCACTAAGGACAGATAATTAGAATTTTTTTGTTTGTTTGTTTCCAGAGAGGCACAGAGACTTACTATAACCATGATTTTTTTTCAAGTCATAAGGTATCAGTTGATTGTTTCTAGTCTACTGTCTCTGAAACACAAATCAGCAATTAGGTATCATGTGAACCTACAATGTATGCATAAATATAGGTTAGTTTGGATGACACAGCAGTTTACATCTATTGTCAGATTAAGACAATGTATTAAAAGAAATATCTTAATTTTGTCAGTTCAGTATACTATCAGAATGTGTGGTGGACTGGGGTACCCCTGAAGGAGAATTTTCTTGAGGTTAATTTTTTACATTTTTAAATACCTTTATGAATAATATTACTGTTTCTAAAGTGTTTATTTTTCAGAGCAATAGTACAGACAATTAAAAATTATCTGCCTTGGATTCTATGGTTTCAGAATTTGGAAAAGGAAGATTAATTTAAAATTTCCTAATAGTGTTTTTGAGAAATCTACACTACTGAAATATGGACTTGTATATTTAGGTATATTTGCACACATAATTTGGCTAAGAATATAGCACTTTTAATTATAACACCCACTGTGACAGATATAATTCAATTGTGAAATTCAGAGTAATGGAAACAGTTGCTGGTAGAAAAGATATGGAATGTCCATTTGTCTTAAAGGGATATGATTTGAAACAATTCCTGAAAAATTATTTTTATATGCTCAATACACAACTACTTTTGCAAGTCTACTTCTCCTGGCACAGTTACCTTCCAATAATTTGCTATGACAAAATACCAATATATCAAGTTCTGAACTCAATTTTTGGTCATGGAGTGGCAGCTGTCTATTTTCTTCTTCTTTTTTTTTTCCTTCAGCATTTTTGATGACACAGAAAGTCTCTGTTTGGACAGTGCCTATTATTTAAGAATTTGTGTTAATAATTTAAGTTAATAACTTGAGTTAATAACCTAATAAGCCATGTAATAACCTAGTGGTATTTTCAGATTCCTGAATACTACCTACCAGTGACACTCAGTAAATCAAAAAAAGAACTATTGTGTAAGTTATCCTTATATTAACATGGAAATGGTTATACATTTAGCTTCTAGTAAAGCCTCACTTTTTAAATTAAGCTTACTTAGTATTAAATAAGCACCACTAGGATATGTTTTCCTGGGAACTAAATATTACATGTGAAATGGTTTCAGTCAATGTCTCCTTTGTTCATTCTTTCCATAAAACCTAGGTGTTTACAAAGCAGTTTTAACTTCCTTCTTTTCTTTTAAGCTGAATTTTCATCTGACTGACACTCCACCTGCTGAAAGGAACACAAGCACTATGGAAATGCTTTATGCAGCTCCATAGGCAGGGTTGAGTCTTAACAATTGCAAGGATTTTACCTTTGCTTTTTAGGGAGAGCGTGATGAACCCGCCTCTGAAGCAGCAGCACCCACTATGTGTTTTTTCTTCTCTTTCTGAAACTAAGAACGTGCCCTCCCTATAGCAATGATGACCAAGGGTCAAATTATCACCAAATGCTAAATCTGTAATGCCTAACACAACATGACCATCATTTGGCTTACATGAACCAGACATTTTCTTCTGTAACCAATGGAAACTGTTAGATATTTTTTAAGAGTGAATAGTTAGTGGAAATCAGATTTGGTCCTCTATCCTCTGCAACAATGAGAAGACTTTAAAAGCTTATTTTTTTTTTCTTACTCTGAGGGCAATTCGTTCCACTGGCCTCTGTAGGCAGATAAAAACAGACAAAATAACTATTTCACTTTTTATGTTGATTCACAATACCTGATTATAATCTTAAATGCCTTTAAAATTTACATAAAACTGGGAACCTCACTACTGAAATCCCATAATCATCATGTGATATGGACATTGTGCTACTGTAAATGGAGATCAGATGTAAAATGGTTTGACTGCTCAGATAATTTCTCTCTGTAAATTTATCATTCATCTAAACATAATATTAACTGAAAATTCTGGGATCAAAATGCTTAGTAATGAGCTAACTATAGCAACCCTGGGAAAGATTTTACCTTCTGATGATTCATATGCCTTCTCCATCTTTCACTTGATCTGAAGGTACTTTTGTCTGGGAGGAATCAACAGCATTTACAAGGAGACAAACTGTTGGGTATTTAGTGAACAAGGAAAATTTCTTTAAAAGTGGAAATGGTGGAACAAATAATAAGAAATAAACAAGACTAAGTGTTGATTAAAAGAAAGGTCCTGTCTGGTTTTGTCTATTTTATTTTCATGAACCTGAACATCAAGCAGAAAAAAAGAGTTAGTACAGTATGAGAAGGTATAGTAGGTGGGACTAATGGAGTTAAATTAAGAAGGAGAAAATTTAAGACAAATATGAAATTTCCCACGAAAGTCAGATCTATGACATTGTATAATAACCTCCTAAGGGAAACAGTGAAAGCCCAGATCCCTTGGGACCACTACATCTAGACTGGATAAAAATGTGGGAGTAAGGGCTGCAAATGCACTGACAGAGCAGTAACCTAGCTCTGTCACATGGCCACAGAATTTGTGTCTAGTCCAACAGCCCCATAGTAATTCATACTTCTGTAAAATCACCTCACCCCTTTCTTCTCTGTCACAGCTTCTGCCAAATTGGTATTAAAAAATCAGTGGGGTTTTTCCCTTTGCTACATCTTAAACATGAATAACCCAGCCCCTTCCTCACATTAAATGCTTTAGGTTTCTCAGTTTCTGTTTCTCACTCCTCATTGTGTTTGCCACCTTTTAGGTAATTTAGCCAAGTTTTGAATGCATAATTTTAGATATTGAGAAAAAGGATAGTTAGCCCTACTCTCCAGGATGCCTATTTTGCAGATTTAGAAGATATAGAGGCTATTTTTGTGGATATTTTTAATTTCAAATCCACATAAATTCCTCTGCTGATAGCTCTAATTTATTTTTTCTGTGCTTCACTACATAAATTTCTCTTTGATTGTGTCTGTCCAAACATATTTCACTGGCAAAAAAAAAAGTTCACATGAGGCTTCCTAAACTGAATCTCCATTTGTCTATTATCAAGAGACAACGAGGGAAGAACACAGGCAGGAAATGGCATGGGTAGAATTGCTATACAGTGAAACAATTGCTAAGTTGCCATAATCATGGTGAATTGCACATGCAGCCCACTGTATACAATTGCCCTTAATCATTTCTTGCCTTCTTGAGATACTCAGAAAATATTATGCAGTAAACACAGTTTTCTGACTTGTTGTTCTGTCTTATCTTACACATTTCTAGGTACACCTCTTCCACCCAGAGACACACCATGCCCAAAAACTATTTAATCAAAATATGTCCAAGTCATATTGCCCTACCACATGCAGAAAAAGAAACCAAGAGACAACAGCTTTTGAAACCAAAGATGAATTCATGGGGCATTGCAGCCTTGGCAAATATGGAGTTACCAAGAGCAAAATAACTTACACTTGTATATTATTTAAATCTGATTTAAATTTACTTACTATCAGACCAAAATTAACTCTCTGGCATTAAATAATGCTATGTGGTTTTAAAACAGTTCTTTAAAGATTTTAGTTTCAGGGGAATATGAGGGAGATGTAATTTGTTTTATATATGTACAGACAAAAGTTTCCATGCAATTTGAAGGTGAACTAAAATTGTGTCTTAGCAAAATATAGCAAATAAATTAAGAACCCAGCTTATTAACCCAATTCATTTGTAGAATTGAGAAAGAGAAAAGAAGTATCATAGGAGATGCAAATAAAAAATATTTACCAATCAAAGCCTCCATTCATTTCCTGGATTTTCTGTATTTCTCCTGAATGCTTTGGCATTGCAAACCCCAAAACACAGACAGCAATTGTGCTACTCTGAGTACTTAAAATGTGAATGATATTATGTCTCTGAGTAACATAGCACAGAACCATAGGTGTGGTCAATAGTTTTTGGCAGATATTTAAATGTTGCTGAAAGTGTGCTTGTTTGCCCTTTGAGATGCTGGCATTATATTTTTTAATGATTTACAATCTCCAAATTTTATAAAAGAAATTTCATTTCATTTCCAAAAACAAATTACTCACTATTTCTATATTGATAATACCAGCATAACAATATTAAAAGTTCAGGCAATAGCATGCATTTTAGTAGGCAAAAAAATTAAAATTAAAAGAATTCCTACATGATGCAATTTATTTGTAAAACAAACATTAATTTCAAATGATTGTTAAAGGTGTTTCAAAAGTTACTATTATAAATTTGTGTAAAGAGCATGACCACGTTGTCATACACAAAGCTCCAAAGCTTCTAAGTCACAACTTACATGAAATACTTTTCACTAAAATTTTCTTATTAGGTTAGTGCCTAGTATTTTATAATGGTGATTTGATTTCATTGTATTATTATAGTCACTGAATTCCCTGTATGCAAATAATGTCTTCTGCAGCCCAAACACACAACAGACCCAGTGGAATCCCTTTCACCACTCAGACTTACAGTATCTCCTTTTTGGGATACCTCAGGACCTAAAAGTTCTACAGTTTTGGGTAGTAAGAATTGAGATGGAGCGAACATTTGCAAGACCGCAAAATCAAATTACCCCGCCTTGCTCAGAATTACCAACAAGTGCAAATGAATTAAAAGATTCCCAAAATCTGAATTCTAACTTTTTAAACCTCAAAAATCATGCATTAAAAAAACTAAAACAAGAGAGCAATACATTTGTTCTTGAGGCACAGATCGTACACTACACTTTCACACATGTAGAATACAAGATTTCAAAATCCTCACAAGTGAGAGATCAGATTTCTCAATTTCCCTTTTCCTTCAGTAGAAGAAACAAAGCTGTTTTAGGATGATATCCTAACGTGCTCTGCCTCTGGTTTAATACTTCCTCAGTCCAGAGATGACTGTGGCTCTCAAAACTAGAAAAGCTGGTACAGTTCTCCATGAAGATAGTTAACAACCAATATGTTACAGGCAGGCCCAGCAGAGCTACATTTTATTATGGGGCCCTATCCCCTTAGTATGCAAAACTGTGTAAATCTTGGGGGGCAGCAAAGACTGTCCTGGGAAGGTTTGAACCAATCCAAAACAAAAGTAAATGCAACATTCTTTTAATTTGCAGCTGCACAAAATATCTACACAGGGGCAAGTAGCTACAAATTTGAAAGACAGGATAGAAAAAAAGTACTACTCATTAGAGTATGAAGTCTCTAAGAAAATTACAAAGAAACTATTTCTTATTCTACAAGCTTGCACAAAACAAACCTCTGGAGTGGGACTATGTGTACAGGAAGACAGTAAATGAACATTCTCTTCCTTCATTAAAAACATATAGAGTAATAACTGACCCAAATCATAATAGATCTACTTCTGTGCTCCTACCACCATAACCATGGCCCACTCTTTCTCCTTACAAAGAAAATATTTGTGTCATCTTTTCCTCATTGCATGACCTTATGGGAATCGTCTTTAGATCAAGCACAGTATTTTTGTATTGGTCAGGACAGTAGTGCTGTTATTAGAAGGCTAATATACCTGGATTTTCTTTCTTATATACTTGGTTTTACCCTTCCTTAGTCACCAAAAATGTTCCTTAAATTTGAAGAACAGTCCAAACAGTTCAGAAATCTCTATTTTTCCCACGGCCTGCAACTTACATTCTCTAGGTTCAGACTATAAATACAGGTAGAGCCAAATGTATTGGAATGACAGTAACATTTCCTACACTTTAACTCAAGAAACAGAAAAGTTTACATACAGGTTATTGGGTTTACAGATTTTGAAAGCTGAATAATAGTCACAACTGACAATATACTTGTATTCTGTTTGTTTAAGTTCACTGTCTTACTTCCGATTAAATCATTTTATTAACCTGAAATCTGCTGAGTTTAGTCTACATCTCTTATTAGCATATTCTGCAGACTGCTTTCAATGGAAAAGGACACCCATTCAGGAACCCATGTACACTCAAAATGACTTTCAAGATAAAAAACACCAAAAAATTTAAAAATTCAACCTAACAGTAGGCTAAACAAATTCAAATCCAAATGCTTAGAGAAATAAAATATTAGATCACTCATGGTGCTCACTCTTTAGTGCCATCATCCTGAAGAAAGTATTCTATATTTTGAGGAAATTATCTAAATTAGCTGCCATGCACATTGGAAATTCCCATATAAGAAAAGTACAATACATAACTTAGCAATTCCAGAGGCTTTAATACCTTTAATAAAATTACCATTACCACTGCGACTACGAAGACAGTTGGTAGATTAGCCCAAGGCATGTGTATTTAACCTTATTTTCAATAAGAATAGATATTTAATACTCCTCTAAACCGACATTTTTCAGAAAATGAGATTTTCCAGGGAGATGAGAATGATCTTTTTTTCAGGCATAGCAGTCTTGTTACAAACAGACAATCAGGTATCATGAAATATCACTGAGGCATCATTACTTCACCAACACAATTTCTTAAATGTGAAAATACAATCTATTTTCTGTATGAAGGCATTTGCTGTTTTCAGCTCAGAAATTGCTGAGCTATGATGTGGCCAGAAACATTTATAACGGAGGCAGAAAAATTCTTATTTCATTTCTCTTTGGATAATAAAACTCAAGCCCCCTGTATCTTAAGAAGAATTTGGTTCTGAATGGAGATGACATCTTAACATGTATAGAAGGAAAGGAAATGCTAGTGTGAATCAACTTGTCTAATTTCCTTTGAAATACTAATGACACTTGCACTATGATATTTTTAAGACTCTAAGAAGTAACGGAAATATGGTGACTGAGAAGGTTAATATAATGAACTGATTCTGGGCTAAAAAGGATTTTAATGTGGCACAAAGCTTGTGACTAAATTGGAGTAAATATTACTAACAGGGATCTGAAAAGAAAACTAAGAAATTACTGTTAATGCATATTATCAGTTAGCATATCCAAACCACATTTTGTACCGCAATAACTACATGCAATCCTCACCACTTGTGGTTTTTACAGAACTATATTTGCTATTCTAGTTTCAACTAAACAGAACAAATATTTTTGCCTAAAAAATCCAAGAAACCTCTTACTGGACAAAAATGAATAAAAATGCTTGACTACTAATTCCAAATTTCTAAGAAGAAGATACCTTAATTAGTTTTATCTCTACTGAAGAAATATTGTTTGCCAACACCTACTAATAATGCAATAAGTATTTAAAAAGTTGCACCTAAGTAAGTGCAAGATATTATATTTTTCATTTGCAGGATCCCATTTAAAATGCTTGTGTTCCCTAGCCCTAAGTATGACTCCAGACACAGAAGTGGCTTAGTACAATGACCTAAAAGCACACCACACTACAGTGCAGAAGTAGGAGCTGTGCAGCAACAAGAAAACAAAGTACTGTGTTAACAACAAAAGGAAAAAGTTAAAACTACAGAATTAGAAGTTCCAGGCCTCAGCAAATATATATAGTACCTTTTGTCTAAACCTTTTCCTCCATGGTTCTTCACAGCAGCTAGCTTACTTCTTTACTGTGCTAAAACAACGTAAAGTTAAATGTGTTTTTTAGCCAACTAAAATGGTCAAGAGATGGCGTATTTGTACATGCACATGTACATTCTTATTTGTCATACTAATACAATACTAAGCTGGTTAGAAAGTCTGCTTGGTTTCACAAGCACAGCAGTACCACCTAGACAGACGCGTTTAGCTCATAAGCTGCCTTCAGGATACCGTTTTTAATGAAAACTGATTTGCATACCACCAAGTCTATGCTTAGAGTCTGCTAGCAGCTGATTTTGATCAGGGTGCCAATGGGCAAGAATCAGCATAACAGAAAAGGAGAGATACAAATGATTAAGAGAATCAGAAACCATTTTCAGAAATTCCTTTTTGTAAGGTAAATGAAGTTATCTTTTCATTAGGAACTGATTTTAACCTAATTGTTCAAAAAATTTAAAACCTGCTTCATTTTTTCTCTAGTAAGACTGACTGAGACCTTTGTGGAAAAGTAGATTTCTACTGAAAAACACGCCTGTTTTATGAAAACATATTAGTGTTTTCGACATCTGCTGGCTTGGGTGGCTGCCTGCAGAGTGCCAGATGTTCAAGGGGTAGCTGCTCCATGTCAGCTCTTCCATATGAATGGGAAGCACACAGCTCCCAAATCAGTTTAACCAACATTACTGAGTTGTGAAGACCTGTAAAATTGAAAGAATAATTTCAGTCACTGTTTCAGGGATCTCTGAGAGCATTTCAATTTATAGATTTGTGCTTTGGTGTTATCTAAAATGAAGCATATAGCAACTTTTGTTCTGCAGAACATCAGGGAGCTAGGTTTTAAAATTTGCAAGAAAACTGTTCTCTAAGCTGAAGATTGTCTGGTAGAGCACACATTCAAGATGTAGAATACCTTTCCGCTTGTAGAAAAAAATCATACTCCTTAGCAAAATGTATGGTTTCTCATCGCGGCAAAATCTATAGAGTGTTAAGTTGTAACTGTGATTTTAAGAATGAAATTCCAATAGGTCTTACAGTTACCAGTTATAATTGTGATAATTGTGGTGTATTTGGGTATCTGGCCTGTGCCTGTGTGCACACACAGTGCATTTAGTTGTGAATTCCCTTGGTGGCCCAGGAACTCCCCATCTAGTCTCTGTGCAGATGAGATAATTGGAAAATGACCAAATTGAGGAGAAGCTGCCTTCCACCATCATCACAGTGTGCTTCACTGTTTCAGGAGCTGTCCAGGCAGGACTTCAGACACTTACAGAGAAGCCGCTGCAGGCAACTCTTCCTGAGCCAAGAGCAACAGACAAACACTATTCATCTGCTTCAAAGTGTTGATTAACATCTTGTGGACAGTATTGCCAGGCCAGGTATAAGAATTAACAAGAACAACTGTCTGGGAAATTGTACCAATTTAAGCTGATGTCATGCTAAGACACTTGTAATAGAGACTTGAATTGCCATCCTGTTCAAGAGATTTGACTCCTCACGTGAGCATTACTTTATGCAAAGATTTTCAAAAGCTGATGCTGTAGGTTTCTTACAATGCCTTTTGTTTTAAACACACTCTATTTATGTGTCTGTGCCTCACCATTTCTTGAAATGTCAAAGATGAAGAAAAGCAAGACTGAGTGGGGACAGATTTTAAAATTCAAATCTTTTTCAACAGTTTACATTAAAATCCTAAAGTGACAGCCTACAGTTTTACACACTGGAAAATTTGGGAGATGTTCACAACCTTCTCCTTGTCACCTCTGCAGAACTTTTCCCAACCAATGACAAAGGGAACAAGTACATTTTTTGTGTTTTCTTGTCCTGTTATTTTCTTTTCTTAAATTCTGACAGAAGAGATTTCATTCATAACTGAAAAATATTCTCCCTTTATGGCACTAATTTTGTCAGCACAACAAATGTATTTCAAAGAAAATAGTACCACAGTTCATGTAATTGCTAACTTGTGCCAAAGGCTAAAGATATGTCCCTAACAATAAAATCAACTATATCGAGTTTTCACCCATTCCAGGATGAGAAAACCTGCATCAGTGAGGAATCAGTTATGAGATATGCTACGTGTACACTACATAGGAAACAACCAAGACATTTTCTTTGTTTTCTCATCTAGTTTACTACCAGTGTCTGTATTATAAACCCATAAGTCTGGAACCTAAGTTCCAAATCCTTTACTTTAGCATATCTTAGGCAAGTCTGACATGGATAACCTGACTGGTAAAAGAAGAAAATGAGACGTGTAAGTCCCTCACACCATGGCCTTACAATGCTCAGCTAAGGGAAATTTCAACAGTGAGCTTAACACAAATTGAAGTTCATATACTTCTGTTTAAACACAGATTAGGATGTCTGACAGATAAAAGCCACTGAAAAGCTGACAATCTAGTTAATACAAATAACTACCTTCTATGCTACAAAATGCTCTGCATTTTCTGTTGTGTAAAAACTGCTATGATAGCACACATTTTCTGAAATCCAAGACACAAAACTCAGTTATGGTTTTTCAGGTTATGCAGTGAGTTTTTCACTGGATATAGATGCCATAAAATAATTATAATATTATCAAATATAAAATAGAAACTGAACCATTCTTTCGATATTTTACTTCTGCAGTGAAGTAAAAAAATCCCCACCTTTCTTCATAACATAAAGATCTTGAAAGCATATGAGGATTTTCTTAGCCCAGATACACAGAGGGCAGCTAGGAGCCTAACTACTGACAGGGGAAAGTGCAGGTGCCCACATACTCATTTATTCAGACTACCTCTAACAATGAGTCTGGAGTTGCCTCTGAGCTGCTGTTCCACATTCCAGTCTGATAGAGATGGGTTTGGCCCCACCTCCTCAAGAGCCACATGGCAAAGTTGGAAGTAATTTGTCTGCAAATGAGCTACTGTGCTCCTCCCCATGGAAGAAAGGGGAAAAGAACCCGACTGTGAGAGTTACTCAGCCTGGTGATTGCCCTGTTACCGGGAATACGTTTCTTTTTATCCAGTCAAGAGTAGAAATTGTGATTCTACTTGTAAAAGCTTCTCATCGGAAATTTCATGTTGCAGAGTACAAAGAAAACAAATTGAAGTGACCAATGCCTTTTCTGAGGTCTCACTTCACGATGTGCTCTGCGCCTTCAGAGCACCTGTAAACACAGTGGGAATCATGGGACTGAGTGTGTGCAGAAGGCAAGGCAAAAATCTGAACTCTGCCACAAAAAAAAAATCTGCAACATGAGGAAAAATGAAGTGTCTTCATACTGCATTTGATAGACTACAACAATGGGCATTTACCCCAGTAACTGCCCATAGGCACTACTGCAACAGAAATGTTTAAGAGCAACAGACACGAGAGCTTTCTGTATAGCTGAAATCCCAAAGACAGTTTTTAGTTTGGTTTTAACAGTATGTGTAGTTGATGTATACTGAATTAATTTAATAATGGTCACTCCAGTATTACAGTAGGGATTAAGATGACATTTTTTCCTGTAACAGATCACGTGACTTTCTGGGACTGTCAAATAATTTTCTACCATAACATTATCAGAGACTGGAAATGAGACTGAGCTTTGGGGGTTTATGATCTGATGTGGGCTCAGCTAATACACTGTTTCATATAACTGGGGTGTCTAGGTCATTGGCTCAGAGTAGTGCTATCACCACATTTTCTTCCATTTCATACTGGTAAGAACCTAAGATTTTGGCAGAAAGAGAGGAAATTTCTTAGTTTAATTTTCTGTACTTTTTTTTTCTTTTTACAAGCTACAGTAGTTTAATTTTTACAAAGTTATCAGTACATATTTCAAGTACAGAAAATAATTTGTTGGTATCCTCATTAAAATAATTTGTTGGCATTTTCATTAAAATAAAGATTTGCAACGCTGCAAATCTTACATTAAAATATAGATGCACACTAGTAATTAAAAATCAATAATCAAATAAAAAGCACAGCAGAACACTTCAATTACTGACAGCAATCATAGTATATCTTGTCCTACCAAGTGTGTCTCCAGGTACAGTTTCAGGCTGTCTGTCTCTGCTTTAGGAGGAGTCCAGTTCTCTGTTGTTTCCATGGCTTCATTTAGCCAGTGAATGAATTCATCCAGCTTGCTTACAAACCCCTTACCATGTAAGAAAAAAGAAAGAACAAGCATTTGTTAATAAAATGGCAATGTGAAAAATGTATGCTCAATTTTATTGTATTTTTTTAGTCAAAAGAGTAAAATTTTACCTCTTACAACCTGAAACAAACAAACAAACAAACAAAGCAATTAGAGAGTGGTCTTCTGGTAACTGAGCAGCAGAACAGTGTTTCTGGGAATAATCCAATGTGATATTTTAGGACAAGATAATGTGGGATCCATATGACTGTGATGAAATAGAGAAAATAGCAAAGTTTTAGAGAATATGAGGGATATACATAAAAAGCTTCATAGAAATTATAATGAAAATTGAGCTTAAGACCTTGCACTGAGCAGACTGGGTTACTATGAGCACTGAATGTTGACAAAAGGACTGAACAAAGCTATATTAACAAGGTATACACAGCAGACTGAGGGAAGAAATTACTTGTCAGAACTTGGGTGTTGTGATTCCTGTTTTGGTTCATAGCATGAGACTCAGAGAGAGGAAATCAAACAGTAGATGAGGCAGAATATACAGCATTTAATATAAATATTGCTGATTGCATTTGAGCCACACAGATGGTGCTCCGGAGAAGACAGGAGCTCCTGCTTCTCAGGAGCACCATTTATTTCAAGATTAGTACCAATTATATTGTCTGATTAAAAATAGTGCCCCTGAATTTACATGATTGGATGATTCTATCAGCACATACTGAGTACAGATAATTTTACCGAAGTCTTATCCACCACAAAGCAAGAGAGTAAATGGAATAAACTGACCGTGATGTTTATAAGCACCCTGAAAATTAACTGTGAAGAGGAATGTGCATCTATTACAAGTGTTGTAAGACTAGATTAAGTTAGGTCTAATACTGGTTATATTATTAGTCATTAGCTATGAATTTCCAGCATAGTGGGAATTTTAATTTCCAGTTGGATAACAACTCAGTATATACACTCAGTACCTCAGTCTCACTCCTCTATTAAATTATTTCTGCTAATTATTAGTCCATTCAGATAGCTAAAAGCAAACTAAACACAGAACTTTTAAACATTCCTGAGTGTCTCAAGAGCCCAAATCCTCTTCTCCAAAGTTGCACATGAAACTGGAATTCTAAACAAGACAGAAAAAGGAGTCTGAACAGTAGGTGCACAGCTGTGTTATTTAAAGGGGCAATGGTAATAACCCAGACCAAGCAGAACCACACTTCCTTCAAAATTCAAAGCAGAAGAGCCATTTTGGTCCAGCACTGACAAGAATCAGGGTCCAGCAACCAACTCTTGTCTCCCAGGTGAAGCAGCAGTGCTTCTAAACCAAAGCTAGAGTCTGGCAGGAAGCTGCAGTGTATACTGCAGGCATGACAGCACCCACTTGAGCACTCTGAGGACAGTAATTTTTTTATGTGCCTCCCCACAAGACCTCAGGATACGGAAACTATTGATGTCTCTATTTGTGGAATCCACTGTATATCAAACCATTATAATGGAGAAAACTGGTATTGTGCAGGTTTCATTGTAGGCTATTTTCCAGCACATTCCAGAAAGAGAGAAGAAAGACAGAGAAAGCAACCCAGTGGCTATGGTGACTGAAACAACGTGCCTCTATTCTGGGGCAAGTAATGAAGGCAACTACATCTGCTGTCTTCCAACAGCAGGCTATCATATACCACAGGGGCGATGTTCCCCCATGTCAGTCTACGGACAGGGGCAGGGGCAAGATGTTCTCCTTGCTCCATTGCTTACTTTCTTCCAGCCCACAGTAGAACATGAGATGCCAGACTGACAGAGGAGTGGGAGACGTGAGCTGAGAAGGAGAAGAGCAGGAGGAGTAAAATCCTTCTTGTCCCTCCAATAAATCTCTGCCTGCATTTTAGCAATGTGCTGTCCTTGGGAGACAAGGTGATATGGTAAGCAAAAAGAAAAAAAAAAAAGAAAAAGGCTCTCTCTTGTACATGCGTCACGTATTTTACGGAGACAGACATGTATAACATCTGCCGGCAGTACTCAATGTCTGTATGCCTTCAAAAGGGTGCTTGGAAACACTGAAGGCTTGCAGCAGTACAAAAAGCAACTATTAGCCACGGAGTTAGTTCTGTCCTCTCACAAAAGCTGCCTGCGTTGCAATGTCTGCTACTTCGCACTGGTGCTGACACTCGCAAACATCCAGCTCGTGTGTCCCCTCACCGCCCAGGCCAGGAGGGCTGCGGGCCCCAGCGCGAGCGGGGAATGCCGGGGGCCTCGTCTCGAGCCGGGGACAAAAAAAATAGAGACAGTCTCTTACAGAGCCACGATGAGGCACGTTATCTGAGAAAAGAAAGAAAAAAAGGAAAAGAGAAAGAGAAAGAAAAAGAAAAAGAAAAAGAAAAAGAAAAAGAAAAAGAAAAAGAAAAAGAAAAAGAAAAAGAAAAAGAAAAAGAAAAAGAAAAAACTGGAAACGCCAGTGCCACCTGACACGTTGGGACCGCGGCGGGGGACACTGCGCCCGAGGGGAGCCCGCGGCAGGGGGAGCAGCGGCCGCGGCCAGCCCCGGCGGGCTCTCTTCTGCCAGGCTGCACAAATCACAATAATCCTACCATTTTTCAAACGACGGCTATAAAATTTTATTGAAACCATTCACAAGCGCACATCTGTAGCAGCCGAGCGCGGCGGAGCGCGGGCCGCGGGAAGGGCAGGGCGGGATGGGCGGCGCGGGCCGCCGGCTGAGGGAGCGCCGCGCGCCCGCCCGCGCTCCCTGCCTGGGCCCACAGCGCCACCTCCCGGCGCCGGGACAGCACGGCGGGGACACGGGCGACGGCATAGCACCGAAGCGACACCCCTCTGCGCATACTGGGGCACAAATTACAGACGGTCCGGTTTCAGCTGCTAGAGAGCGTGAGAAATAGAAAATTATGTGTATCGCAAATCGTACGTGAGATTAAATCTCAGCAATGCAGGTCCCACTTCATTCGCCCTGAATTAGTGATCAAAACAATGCCCGCGGGTTTTCTTTTTCACAGCGGTGCTCAGGATTCCATCCTACTTATTTGAATAGCCTGAGGCCGGGGGCAAGGAAGGAGTCGCCTTTATCAGCCAGCCGGCAGCCCCGCGGGTCTCCCTGCCCGGGAGGGAGCGGCTCCGGCTCGGACACTGAGCTCCGTGCAAGCATCCCCGAGGCGGCCGGCGGCTCGGGAGGCACGGAGCCGGCCGGACCCCGGGCGGGCTCGGGAGGCGCGGAGCCGGCCGGACCCCGGGCGGGCTCGGGAGGCGCGGAGCCGGCCGGACCCCGGGCGGGCTCGGGAGGCACGGAGCCGGCCGGACCCCGGGCGGGCTCGGGAGGCACGGAGCCGGCCGGACCCTGGGCGGCCCTTGCTCGCCTCTGACTCGTTCCCACAGGCTCTGAGGCTGAGGCCGGTGCTCGCCGCCGGCTGTAGCCGGGCTCTGGCACGAAGGACCCTGCCCGGCGGGCCCGGGCAGCCAAAGGCACCAACAAACGCCGCCTGCTCTCCCACGCTTCGAGAAGGAGCGGTATCGGTGGTCCATTTAGCCGTGTCACAACTACAGATCCGGATCTTTAATCCCCTTAAGGCTCATAACAGAGTGAAAGCCCAAAACATAACTTATCCCTGACTGAAGGGCCACTGGCCTTCCACAGACTGACCACCACGGAGCCAATTCTGTGTAATCAAGGTGGCCTAGCTAACTAGAGTTCAATCAATGATGTACGCGTCGGCAGGGACACAAACAGCACTGGGATAGTTCCTCTCCTTACCATCTCAAATGTTCCCCAGGATACGTTTTGAATAAAAGGTGAAGACAAAACCAGTTCTAAAAAATAATGTGGAAAACATTGTCTAACAACACAAAATCTATTGTGACTCTCTCACAGAGATATTTTAAAAAACAGATTACAAGATAAATTATATTAAAACAAAGGATAGGCAATCCTAAATAGATAATTCTAAATCCCAGTCCAGAATATTCAGTGAAAGAAATAAATTCATAGGGTGACAAACTTTAACCAATAGAGCAGATTTTTTTTTTTCTCTTCATTTAGTAAGATATTCATGAAAACACTTTATGTCCCTTTCTAGACACTTCTGACCTTTCTGCCTTTTTAAACTGAGATTACGTTTTTCTTTCTCTAGATATTTTTCTTCATCATTTTTAAGATGGGAAAAAGGAAGAAGTTTCAACAGGTAAAAACTTCAGTGAAAGTATGCTGATTTTTCCTATGTAAGGGTCTGATCTCTACTGCATCAAACTACAATGAAAATACTGTAAAATCTACCCAGCTTGTACTTTGGTAGAAATTAACAGGAAATTAAAACATTGTATTTTCCATCAAAATTTATTGGAAGTTGAAGACTCATAGCTGGCTACACTGAATCTAAAAATTATTGTACAATTCCTCAGAGAGAATAGAAGGGAACAGAACAGAAAAAAAGACGCACCAATATAATCCAGTCTCTGCCTTTAGAGCAGCTGTTGCAGTTTTGCAAATATAATAGTTTTGCACTATGCTAGCAAGCTAGACATAAAAACTTGAGCTCCTACAGCATAAAATTATTCTTAGGCTACACTGCTTAGCAGAGAAACAAATGTTTCTGGTTGTTATTAGATGATTTGTAGCTGCTTCTATAGTAAAGTTTGAAGATAATGATAAAGCCATACCTCACATGGGAAATTTTTAAACAATGACCTTTAAAACCTTCAGCTTTCCATTTTGTTTCATGACAATTTTACAAATTCTCCAAGGGGGAAGAAGAAAGTTGTGATCACACACCCCTGCAAAAAACCTAGAGTAAAAATGGCTTAATTTGAAATTTAGCACATACAAAGCTGGGAGTTTTTTGTGGTCTAATTCTATTTTCTCTGGATGGGTAAGAATGAAAAAGACAATTCTAAGTATTGGGGGAGGAAGGAAGCTTAACTCAGTGTGTCTGCTTAATTATCTTATAAAATGAAAATATACTTAATTCAATTGTTCTGCACAATTAAGGAATTAATTAATTAACTGAAGTATTAAATATAAATTTGATGGGATTTGACAAAATATCTTGACACTTCCTTATCAATGACCAGAACACTCGATTTTTTTGCATCAAAAGAATGAGAATTCATTTGCTGAGTCATGCAAAAGCATGCTCAGAGGCCAAAGGCATGCATGGATATAGGGCTGAGGAAGGATGTGCCTGGAAATGTATCTCCTATCCTTGTTCTGTTAAACATAAGGTCATATGGAAGGTACAGATGCCCCATCTGCTGCAGGGCTCTCCACACCCAGTACAGCTGCACAAAGGATCTTGGTTAAGGTAGCCTGGTTTAGTCTGGCACGTGGGATAACAGAGCAGGAGAGCAGCTGTGCTGCTGGGCCGCCAGTGGGAGAAACTCTGGAGCACTGGGGCAATGCCTAGAGAAGTGGAACAAGTCTCGCCTGCAGTTTGTTACACTTAATAGGACTGGGTGTGTGTTCTATCCCAAATGTACATCATAAGCATGGAATATTTTTAATGCACACAGAAGTAGGTAGCCTTTGGCAACCAAGCAGTTTGTGCCTGACTCCATCCCTTCCTCCTGTTTGATGGATTCTGTTTAGATATTCCTCCCTAATCAGGATGAATGTTCAGCACACCTCACTGCTCACTGCCTGCGCCCCACTACTGCCTCTTGGCATGGACCAGCATTTCCTCACTCCCTGTATTTCTCCAACTTCCACAGTCCCCTCCTATGCTTTCCCATTGAATTTCAGAAGTTCACACCATCTCTTTCCACTTCCTAGTTTGCAGTAACAGACCCAGCAATGATGTTAATGCCACCAAATGAGTTAATCAAATAAGTTTTGGTATCTGCTAGTCATAACTATGCTTCTGGAGTTGGTGGCACAGCCAATGCTCATGGTTTAAAAGGACAAAATAGAGCCCAGGATAAATATTATGGGCTGCCAGCAAAATAACAAGGAGCTGACCTAACTAAAACCTTCTGATAACAACTAGAAAGCCAGTGATAACTACTGAAGTGCTTATGAGATTATAGAAAGGCTCCAGCTCCTGACAATATCTTTGCATGTTCTCATGCTTGTCAGGAGTGTTGCTCCGACATCTTTTCATTGGGTTGCAATTTTCTGAGCAGCACACAACTAAGACCTCCCAGAAAAGCTTTACTATCGTAGTCATGAAAAAATTGAGTTGGCTATTGAGTCACTTAAAACTACGCACAAATGCCTCTCAGCTAGGTTATCACCACTTCTTGCACTAGAACTTTTAAAGTTTCCTAACTTCATGGCAGTGGTTTAATTTTACTTTTACATTACAAGCTCTCTTTTTTTTTTTTTTTTTTTTTTTTTTTTTTTTTTTGGTCAGATAGGAAAGTAAACAGTTCTGGTGTTCAATAATTTTAGCACTTCAAATGATCTCATTTAGACTTTGAAGTTCAGCTTTCATTAATTGAATGGAATAGGAAAAGAGGCAGTTTCTATCTGAGCTGAAGCTATCACTTTACAACTCCAGCTTTTATTGGACCACATTTAGAATGGAAGTAAACCAAAGCCCAGTTCTGTAGTTTTGAGCTTTAGTCCAAAAGCACATTTAGAGTTACCAAAAAACAGAATGTAGAAACATGCAACCTTTTTTTTTATTGTTATTACACTAAAAGCAGCAGCATTTTATATGGCTTTAGTAGATTTTTTTATATGGGATTCCTTTAGATGAGGAATTTGGATATACACACTTAAGGAAGTGCATATACCAAAATTAATATTGCCAAAATTATGCCATAAAACAGAGGAAGCAACTGCACCCAACTAGCATCATTATGAAAAGTTTTACAGTACTGATCCCAGATCGAATTTTGTGTTTCCATTTTGAGGGAAAAAAATCCCAGATTTATTGTGCCTACATGGCATGGGTAGCAAATTTATTTCAACATTTTTTTGACCTGTAATTTCAAGCTATGCAATTTTAACACCACTCAATTTATTACTCTTACATTTTCATTTTACACGTACGCTGGCTTATACTTAAGACACTTTTTCTCATTGCATTTCTAAAAGTACAAAGCCCTTCTAATGACCTAAAATAAGATTAAAATCAGAATAAAAGCAACACTCCAAACCATTAAATGCAAACATACTAAAATGATCTGCCATGATAGCTAAGTCTGATGGTAGAAGGCCTACTTTGTTCCACAAACCTCATCAGCGTGGAAGCACCAGACAAGAGTGCTTGTTAAATCACTACCCCAGACCTTTTTTCTTTCTACCTTTCCTTTTATTACACAAAGGGAGTTCTCTTCTTAAAAGAATTGGTTATGAGACTGTGTGCTTAAAAATGAATGCCCAATTTTGTTGCAAGCCAGCAGTGCTGTAAAGTTTGTTCCCAGTTTACAAAAAGACTGAGCTCACAGAGGTGTCTGTGTACAAGGATGGGCTGGCTCTTAGGGCACTTCTATCACAGAATACATTAAGAAAACCCTTTGTCCAACCACAAAAGGACTTGCATATTAGTCTCAGGAGGAACACATTCCTGTCCATGGACTTTATTTTCAAAAGGA
Source organism: Onychostruthus taczanowskii (assembly GCF_017590055.1). Lineage (NCBI taxonomy): Eukaryota > Metazoa > Chordata > Aves > Passeriformes > Passeridae > Onychostruthus > Onychostruthus taczanowskii. The sequence continues at coordinate 14,704,350 of NW_024496525.1, read as the reverse complement.
TAAAAGTGAGCTTTCTTCATAGGCAAAGGTAAGTCAAAGAAATCCAGGTACTCAAGAGGATGAGGCTGCAACAAACTGCCATGGTCAATTTAATTGGAGGTAGAGCCAGAGGCAACAATAAAACCATTAGCAATACAGATGTTAGGGATCCCAAAGGAACCAAGATGCCACAACAGAAAATATTCTTTGTGTGATATTGTCAAGATTCTTTGACAGGCAGTGACCTCACAGAAACATAAAACTGACCAAACACATCTGTAGGATGGAAATACTTAACATGCAGTTCAGGATATATTCACAAACAATTCAGAAATAGAACTTTGAGGCTTTCTCCTAAAGAAGTGCCACATTTACTCAATAACCACAGTTTATCAGAATGTGTGCCTTAAATGCTCCCTCCACACTGGTTAAAGATAAATATCAAATACTTTTCTTAGTGGCCATCCATGTAAAGACATAACAACTTCTACTTCTATATATTGTCTAGTTCAGCATTTCAAAGACTGTTTAATTACACAAATGTTTCCTGAGTGCCACCTCTAGGCTTTGTGTCCCACCTACCACACACAGAAATTAATATTAAATGCATTTTCTCTAATGGACATCTATTGAATAGGCCATGAGTTATATGGATAGTCAGGCTCATTACTTTTCCTGGGTTTAGAGTCCAAGCTATTTTTCTATACTGTATTCTGACTATACCAGGAACAGCAAAAAAGATGTTTAATTTCTCTATTTCCTAAAGACTTCTAGGTAAAAGAGCCACAATTATAAAGGTAGGATTTGCTTTAAAAGCATGAAAAGTGAAGAGAAACATGTGAAGTGTTACTTTTTAATCCACTATAAACAGCTATATTTGACAACAGTGCATCCAATTGTGCAACAGAAAGTTCACCACTCCAATGGGACTGTTCACTTGATTTCTGCTTTTAGACAAAAAGCAGGTCATGGTAATCTGAATATTAAAAATCACTAATGTATCTCTGTAGATACTTAAACTTTTCCATGATGCTACAAACATAATTCTTTCTTTACCCTATGCATTGTCTTACCTTTGGCTCAAGGTGAAGATCTACCTTCTCTTTAAAAGTACTATCACAAGGCCTTCACTGCTGTTGGAAACTTGCAAGATCTAAAAAAGGGATTCTCAGTACCAACACATTCACTGTGGAGCAAAGATAGATATGGGAAAACTAAGCCAATGCTTCCAGACAACCCTGTTCTAATTCTTACATTAGCAGAGAAGATTCCAACACCACTGGTAACATTTCCCCCAGCCTTTTGAAGGATCAGTGAACACTCAGAACCATAGAAACAAAATCTATGGGCTGGAAGGCTAGTGCTGGGGAGAAGTGTGTAGCCAAGAGAGCTGTGCACAGGAATGCAATACAGCAGCATAGAAAAAGCCAGTGTCATTGCGGCTTTGCATGGGTTGAAGGGCAGGGTGGACTGGCAAAGAGAAGGAAGGAGAAAGACAGGAACACCTGATTCCTCCAGCATTTAAAGAACCCTCTGGTATGAACTGAACAGCAGTATAGGCTGGTTGTAAACCTCCGGAGATGCCATCTGTTCTGATGGCAATGGCTGCTGGCCTCTCCTCTTGCTGACATGGCCATGCGTCCCACCTGAGGTGTAACGTTAACAGGAACAGAGCCAGACAAAGTTCCTGAATTCATTCAGGTGAGGATTAAGGTCACACTGAGAAAAATATGGTTGCTGTACCTCAAAAGCAGTGTGATTCTCAAAGCACTCCAGGGGACTGAGTAAATAAATGAGCACATTCTTCATGGTATGGAAAAATCCTACATCCGCATTCACATTCTGGATGACAGACAGTAATTTTGCTTATCTGCATCCTAAGTTATCCTGCCCACTACTTTGAATTCCGGGTGTTTTCAAAGTGGAGCAGTGGGCATGAGCCCTCTGGTGGAGGCAGCACATGCCGCCTGCCAGCTCTGCTGAGCCACCGGGGAGAGTGGGAGGGACACTGACCAAAACACATCCCTGTACACAGACAAGCTTCATCTCCACTGGCTTATGCAGGCACACATGTATCAGCTAAAGAAGCAAATCCTTTCCGCTGTTCTAATCAGCACTGGCTTCTATCAGAAACCCTCTACAGTGTGGATCTATATTAAAATGTTTCTAGCATTCAACTCACTCGGCATTTTGAGTCTGGGTGAAATTGCTGGGGTTCACTGGAAAAAGGTTCCTCAGGAAACAATATTGAAACTGTGAAATGAATAGTATAAGCAGCACAAAGGAGAAATCCATGAGTTGAAGGATACCAAGAGCCCTGAAAATGAGTCAGAAGCAGAATAACAAACTATAAGGAAATGGAGCATATGCAGGGAGAAAAATGGAGGAGGAGGAAATACAAAGAAAAGAAAAAAATAGCTAATTACAGTTAGTTTTAAAAAAAGGAAGTGTGATATTCTTTGGGCCTTTGGCAATAAAACAGGCAGGCAGAAGCTCTGAGAGTTAAAAGTGGAACAATCAGGAGTCATGATACTGAGTGATCTGAGTTATGTACAAACTCTGAAGGTCATACAAGTCTGGTCTTCAAAGTTCATCCTACTACTAGGATTGACATATAGTTTCTGAGAATATATTTATTTACAAAGAGCAATGTCTCTTATTGCTTGTTTCTCACAGAAACTCTCTCTGCTCTTAAAATAACTTTTTTTCTGAGTAATTTATTTTCTACATAAAGCTCAGGAGGTCTAAGCAGCATCTAGGAAACAAAGAAAGATGCCCCAAAGCATCTAATACAGGATAAGTTTTGTCTTATGTATCACAGCATCAAATATACTAAACTAAAGCCTTTTTAGCTGAAAGTTTTTATGTGACCCTGTCTAAGTCCAAGACTTACCATATCTAGAGACTAGCTAAGACATGTGAATGTTTTTAGGTCACATATTCTTGTTTCACTCAGTAAACTAGGGAGAAAGAATGTCTCCAGAAATTGTAGCCAAGGATGTATCAAGAAAAGGATGAGAACAGCAAATAAATCTGCCTGAGACACAAGAGATGATGCCAGTAATTCCCAGAAAGGGGGACTTCAGCTCTGCAGCAGCAGCTGGAAGGAGTGTATGGATTCTGAAGGGACCATGAGCACAGCACAGGAGAAGGGCCTGTCTTTGGTAAAAATGTCAGACAGCAAAATGAGCTATTAAGTACTGTATAAAGGATAGTGGCACAAAGCTGTAGTAAATTCACATCCACTTCACAGTCCCAAATTCTTTTTTTTTTTCTTTTGTGCACTCTAAACTAGAATAGAAAATATAGAAGTTAATTCAGGACCTCTTGTTTGAAAGTACAAATTTATTATTTCTTCTACAGGTAAACCTAAAATCAAGTCTCTTGATAAGCACTGTTCCCTTTCTTTCAGTTTGAAATGTTTGTTACTCAGCAACCTTGACCCAAACTCTAATGATAATAAAAATTTCTAAATAAGATCTTAATTTTCAGCAAATTTAGGACTTAGCCTGATGCTTTGTGTAAAAGTGCTGCCAGTATAACTATGAATGTTGAAGCAACTTATGGTGATGTAATAGTACTTGGAAGTACCGCATTTCCTCTTCATGTAATTATTTTAAATGTTGTGTTGACAACATAATTTATTTTCAGATTTTTTTACAGCTAATGTATGTATTGATTATGAGATGAACTGCATCCAAAAGACAAACTAATCTCCATTTACAACTTTATCCATATTATGTCCTTTATGTAGTAGATTAATATAAAGCTTTATTCTGCTCTGAAAAATAGGCAGTTTTGAATGGCCATCATTCCTTGGTTTACATACCCTGAGTGTTTGGGCTTCAGAGAGTGGACTGGGGGTGGAACACCCTTGTGCAGCTGCTATTTCCAGCTGATGGTCAGCTGCTGCCTTGCACGTGCATGTTGGGCACTGGAGGACACTCAGTTTGCGCCATGGTGGCACCTCCCCTAACTGCTCCCAACATTTCTTTCCTCTTTGATCTCAGAGTTGCTAGAAATGAACCTTGTTCCCCAAGCATTGAAAGGTACACGATATACACACACCATGTTGCGCCTGTAGCCTGAAGCCTGAGTGGAACGATGTCAATTAAACAATGCTTTGTGAAGTTCCAAAAATGCTATGTTTTTACAAACAAAGAATAAATCACATTAAAAGAATGAAATTATCCAGACTTTATACCCTTACACCATAGCACAAAATTACTTCCTTGGAATTTTCAGTGCCCTTAGAAAAAAAGTTATGTTCATTATTTTTACATAAAATTTTTAGTAAGTTAGCCAGTAAGTGATAGATAAAGAAAGAAAGCCACTATATTCTTGACCTGATGGACACAAAGCCAGGGCCAACACTATTTAGATAATATTACTCTAGTTCTCTATTTCAACATTAATTTTTTTGGGATAAAATACATAGCAAAAACTTTCTTGGAGACTACACTAGAGAAAAAATTATATTAACAAGGAGGAAATATTCTAGTTTATGATTTGTTTATTCTCCGGGTTTCTAACAACCATGTTTGTAAAGTTGTGCGGGGCTCAGTCATTTGAGAAGGAAATCAAAAAGCCGTAAAATAAGTGCAGCACGCAGTTTTGGCCTCAAGAGGGCAATATATCACCACGTCTGAAAAGTTTTCTAAAAAGAAGGGAAAAATCACTTTTTACTGAAATAGAACAGATGCTGTTTGCTCGTGGGCAAGTGCTAAATATATTGACCTCTGCTGTATCACTGACATGACTTAAGATATAATGACCACCATTCCTTTTCGGAATCAGAGCGTTTAATTCAGCATTTCCTATTTTTCAAGGCTAATTGGTTAGAAGAGGTTAAGTCTGTCACCTCACAAGAGATATTGTAATTCTTTGACCCATGAACTTGTTTTGCAGTTAAGGTTTCTGAATTTTTAAAAAGGGAAATTGTGATTGCCACTCTTTGCTAAATATGGCAACAGTAAGGAGATATTAAGATTCACCACCTCTTTACTCCATTATTATTCCTCTGGTTTCCTCATTTAGCCTCCTGTTATGCACCCGGTTCCTGTTCACCTGCAGTCTCCGAAGAAATCCTGTCACTATTAGTTCCTCCATTAACTTCTTTTCATTTGCTTCCTAATTCATCAACTTTCCATTTTAGAAAGCTTCTTTTTTTAGTGATCTCTAGAGGGCCTTCTTCTACACCCTCTTTAGACCCTAATTCTGAACATTTTTTATCCCCAGATTTGGCCATATTCACAGACGAAAATTTTTTTAAAAATCTTGGTACTTGTTTCCTTTTGACTTCTTTATTCGTAATTGCAGAAGCTTTTCAGGTTTTTTACACATTCACTTTTTATCCCCTAGCTTTCTCTACCTGAATAAAGCTGCAAGAGATTTGAACTGCAATACATGACCCTAGTTTGGACTTACCTGAGACATTTTTAGGTTAGCTGCTATAATTGTCTTGCAGCTAATGGTGCAACAGATGATTTTAAATTACCCTGGGTGTCTTTAGTCATATATAGCTCAGTGGGGAAACATTCATGTAGTCACATGCTGGCACCAGCAGAGAAAAAGCACTTAGTAATATTAAGTTACTGTGACTTGAACATCTACACTGTCTACTACTAAAAATCTGTTTGCTTGATAGTTCTCCCAGTGTTAGCCTGGAGAGACTCCAAACATTGGCCAAAGGAAACCAGAAGCAAATCTAGCTCTTGCTTGGGAAAACCTTACTTGACCTGAATGTAAGTCAGTGATCAAAGTAAGTCTTTATTAACAATTTAGGAAAATTGAAATACAACTCTAGTTTGATACACAAGAATACCTCAGCTGTTTGTGAGGTTTTTCTCTGCTCCAAAACCCGAAGCAAAGACAAGAAAACAATTTTTTTCCCTTTTGGTTACTTTCAAAATAAATAAAAAACCCTGCATAAGCAGACAGACAGTCTGAAACAAACCTCTGAGAGACAATTTCCTGACCATATTTACCACAAATTATATTCACTCTGATGCCTAATGATGACAACTATGATTTGAGAGTCAGCATGATTTAATGGTTCATTCCTGATCATAAGATACTGGAAAGGATGAAGGAAAGAAAACTAGTTGCTGTCAAAATATATAAAGACACACAAGAAGAAAAAGATATGAAGAGATTTTGAGAAGTTACGCAATAATCTTATGTAAGTGGAATTGACCTTTCCTTTCAGGTTAATCCTCTCAAGACCCTTGCTCATTTGTCTTGCTCTGACTCATCTCTAGCATGTACACATTTTAAGGCAATGATGTGTTAACAGTAGATAGACTGGAATTTGATTTAGGTGAAAATTAGCAGCAATGTATTATTTAAAAAATTAAATATTTAGAATAGAGCATAGTGATTTTGGTATACTGAATGTTTCTGGAATATCCTGTACTTCCTAACAGAAGATTCATAAAACATGAGTACCATAGAGACTAAGAATATTATGTAACATAATATTGTAAGCTAGACCTTAAAACATTGTGAAAGGCATATCCCTGTGAATGTAAAAGGCAGTGAGTATTATCTCTCACCCATTTGTATTTACCATTTTTAAGGGAATATTAGTAACTGGAATTTCAAATGTAATAGTTTTCTGTTTAATAATGGAGGCACTTCAAGGATCCACAAAATGAATACAGTAAGTAAGTAACAGGACAGATCTGAAGTAATCTCAAACTCTTCACAATGAACCAACCTTCTCCCCAGCACCAGCCCATGTAAGACAGCAGTTACAGATGATTCAATCCTAAATAACAGAAGATCCTTCTTAAACCACTACACTCACACTGAAGTAAATTCCCAATAGCAATGTGACTCTATTTGTGTTTTGAAAGCTTCCAAACCTACTGCAGTGGTTTCTGCGTGTCTTTCTCTGCTTTCATGAGAAAACTGAATGCACCAAACAATCACAGACAACAGAGCTTCTCTACAGTGATAGAAACAAATAGATCATAAAATCACTTTGAAGTCACCAGTGATTCATTGTCCAAATTACAGCTGTGTCCCTGTTGAATCTGGAGCTTCTGTTGGCTATCCAGGTAAGTCACCTGGCACCCACTGCTCACCTTCCTACCTATCCTGGGCTACAGTGAGAGCAAGAAGTTCACCTCTTGCAGTCTTACTCTTCCGTCTCAACCCTTTTACACCTTTAGCCTAATAGCAGAGATCCACAAATCCTCAACCAAGAAAAAGAAAGTTTCCAGTTCACAAATAAATAATGTGGATGTCTCTGATTCTAGCTTGTGTCTACGCTGTGGTATTGATGATTAAGGCATGACTCTAGGTCATAAAAAGCCAATGGTCACATAAAGCTGACTGTAAGAATGAAATGGAGGGCTCACAAACATTTATGCAAAAGCAGCTGCTTCTTGGTTCATCTAAGCTGTTCATAGCCATCCCTGTGGTATCAAAATATGTACAAAAAAGGACAGAATTATAAGGCTTTTTGCAGTCAAAGGTCTCACATCAGACATGAACCAAACATTGGCATATCCACTACCACCAGTTCTAAATGCTAGTGAAGACATACCCTCAAAGTAATGCCATTAAATATTATTAGGGAACAGATTTATTTCTATTTCTTTCTCAACCTCTCTCATTCCCTCCCTTCCCTTCCCCCCACTACAAATTCTTTGGAATGACTTGCCAAATCCTGAATGTAAAAAAACCCTGATCTAAAGCTACTCACTGCCAAATCATTCTGAGGTCTTTAGAGTGGAAATTCAAACCATTCTGAACAAGCATATGCTTCACAATAGATGTGTTTCATTAAGGAAGCATAATTCCTGCAGTCAGTTGTAGAGTTAAAAATGCAGAATTCTCACAGCTTAGATAGAATCTGCCATTTTTTGGAAATTGCTGGTTTCAAACATGCTTAAACTATTTCTGGTAAAGCAAATGCCAAAGAAAAGTGAATGTACTTGGAGGAGCTGTTTAAAATTCAAGCAAACTGTTAGGAACTAAGTGTTTTGGGGGAACAGAGGGCTCACTGTATTTCAATATCTTCTAGCAAAGCTCTATTTGTCTGCCTAAATCTGAGAGTTCCATATGTATACAACATTATTGCTTAATAATGGTTTAACCAGCTTGAAGGCTTTTGAAGTAGGGGAGCATCATCAGACTTAAAACAGCAAAGCACAAACTTGTCTCAGTACAAAATGTGAAGTGACATTTTCAATTATGCTGCACCAAGCAGCAAGACTGCTGAGAGAACTGCAGAGCTGCCAAGGAATTTCTGGATCTGATACCTCTTTCATTTACTGTTTTTTTATAAACTGGTCATCAACCAAAAGCAGTATTTCAATCTAAATTGTATGAAACAGTATAAGTAAGATTCAGAAATGAACAGATTTTGGCAAGTACACTGTTAGGAAAACTATGAAATACATTTATTTTAAAAGAGCAAATGTTAGAAGCACTAAGTTACTGAAAGCAAGAGATATAAGGGGAGCACTGCAACACTTTAAAAATCCTTTATCTGGTAATTCAAAAAAGCCAGGTCTGTGCCATGTTGATTACGTTTGCTTTTTTCCTCCCATTCTGACATTACTGATTTCAGTTCCATGTTTCTCTGTTACAAAACTTCATCAGAGTTACCTATCCTATTAGTTTTTCACTACCTTAGCCCCACAGCTCAAACTGCATTTTACCTCTGTGCAAGCTTTTCCCTCTAATCACCTGTCAACAATCACCAAGTCAACTTCCTCTAAAGCAATCCAACTTCTACCTTAGCTATACTGATGTGTTTTCAGTCCACTTTCTGTCCAGAAGCAACTCTGTCCCCTTTCAGCCTAAACAAATTATTTCCCCTCTGTGTCAGCTCTCCAACAATTTTCTAACAAACTGGCTCTCCACTACTCAAATGGACTTCCAGCCAGATCTCCAACACAAACTTACTCTACCAAGTCCATTAAGCACTTGCAGAAGTCTTCTACCATTTAGTTACTTTTTATAACTATTCTCTAAAAATGGAAATCTTTCTCACCCCAACAGACCAGTCACAATATTTGTCGCATTAACAAGTTTAGATATGATACTGCACTCTCCTCTGCAGGGTGCACTGATCCTCAGAGCCTTCTTAACAGGAAAGTTATTACTACAATTTAAAACAGGGATCTTAGAAGTTTGCTCTCCTGGGGCATCCTGGGTTCAGGAGGGGTAAATGGTTACAGAAGGGTGAGGGGCTCCCTGCCTAGTCCTGGAAGGCAGTAAAATTTTTATCCATCTCTTTGCTGTAGGAACCCTGGGGCATGCTGTAACTGACAGCTGAAAAACTCATAGAGCAGCATTATTTTATCTCCTTATCACATCCAGAAGGTGGGTAGCCAAGACTGACTGGGCTACACAGGCAAAATATGGAGCCAGTGGAGTTCAGAACAAGTTTATGAAATGTGATGTACTGAAATTATGGGCTCAATATCAAATGGCTTCTTGTAGAGGAAATTCAGCTGCCTCTTTCAAAAATGGAGCCTCTGATAAAACAAGGTATAAATCTACACAACAACAACACAACAACAAAAACAAACAAAAAATTAGCAATTTGCTCCATACCATTAATTCTGAGGCCTACAAAGCAAACACAACTTAAATGAAGTGTCTTGCAAATGGTTGCATTTCTAACCTTTTTAATAGTGCCCTCCAAAAACAAGTAGATGGAATTATCGATGACCACATATTACAGCACAAGGATAACAGTAAAGTCAATCTAGCATCAATTTCTGGAAAAAGAGATAAAACTGCCTGAACAAGGTTACTTTATTGTTATTATATTTTATTCACATAAAATAATTGAAAATATATTGCCATTAGACCAGTCCAAAATAAGCTTTTGCTCCAAATTTTTCAGTTGGCACATAAAAATGGGGGAAAACCGCAATTATTAATATGATTTTAAGGAAAACTTAGCTTTCTCACAGAAAGTAAACCTTGAAGCATTCTGAAACTGATACTCTGAAGTCCTAGTGTCACATATGAGAAGTGGCAAAGGCCAAATTCTTATAGCAAAGAACTCCATTGGTGTTATCTCTGAGAATGCTGCTGTTATATCTGTTCCCCTTTTAGTCAGTGTAACAGAAACTATAGAGCTTAATGTGCATTCTAAAATTAATTTGGGGCAGCTCCTAAAAGCTGAACTAAAACAATGAGAGGAACTTTCAGAATTTGCTATCACTCATTTTCACATTGTACTCCAAAAAGTAATTTCTGAAACAAAATTAACAGGCACAAAAATTGTTTTGCACCCCAGAATGAAGGTGCCCGTTAACAAAAAACGTGCCAGATTGTTACCTGCAGTGGAAGACAAAATATGACAAAATATGCAAAGCAAGAAAGTGGCCCTATATAATGGCAAATGGGGCAATCGAGCAGAGTTCTATTTGTAGAGAGACAGGAATACTAATGGGATGATAATGCCCACGCAAGGATATCAACCTAATTAGCAAGTATGAAAAATAACAATTTATCAGTTTCTGCCCATGACTATCATTTCTATAACTAAGAAATTATTACTTTTTTTTTTTAAAAGCTTAAGCATATTTTCAACAAATTACCTCCTGTGAAGATATTACAAGATTTACACTAATTCAAAATTATTCCCATAATAATCATAATAAAATACCAAAATTTCCTTGTTTTTCATATTACCTAGCTAAAACATTACTTTCAATGATTTTGAGACTTCCAGTTGTTTCTAAGTTGTCATAACCCCAAAATGAAAGACTAAATTATTGTAGTTTTGTTTACAATCTTAATAAATAACATACATCGTGCTAGACATATTTGCAGCAGTGCAACTGGATTGTATTACTAACAGGAATAAGCATGCTTCTTCTGTCCTCAAAATGAAGTTCACCTTTCAGATCTGACTTCTTCAGCACAAAACTGCTACTAACAAAAGCAGTATTGAATTCTTGCTAAGACATATTTGTGAAATTAGGAACTTCCTTTTTGAGTGGGATACATGTTCTTAGATAACAGAATTAACACAAGAGCCAATTTACAATAATTGAAAAAAGCAATGACACATTTTTGATTCTTGTCTTAGGGAATTGTGAAGCACGAGATCTAGTAAAAGAAAGAATTTAACTGTGACACAGGTGTGATATTTTTCCTTAGATTCCTCTTTGTTCACACTATTTGATATCAACATATAAAGGAAGAATTTTCTAGTTTCTTATTACTTAAGTCAAACTAAAGTATCTCAGGAAAGCATAATATTGTCAGTGAGGCAAAATTTACCTTGGTCAGAGCTTTTGAAAAAGTGAAAAATTGGTTTTTAACTAGTCTTACAAGAAGAAGATTTAGTAACTAGCAATAATAGAAAAACTTGGGCAAATAAGCTGCTTGGGGAAAACTTATATTTCTTTAAAATAGTATAATTTTTCTTAAGTATTTCAAAAATTTTCACCTGGTTATTTTTAGTCACTATTCAGGAAGCACATTTAGTGAAATATGAAACTTATGCACTGCTTTTAAGCTGATGGAATACTGAGCTCTCTCTTCCTAGCAGTCCTCTTTGCATCTGCTCTTCTTTCTGTTTAAAGCCCTTCTTTTACTATGAGCCAAACACACTTCATGAGATTATTTTCAAATTCCACATTAACATTTTCTAAAGATTTATCACAGAAACACTGAAAAATTGTAGAAAGTGCAGTGTCGGCAGCAGTCAAGTTTCTCAAGGGCAAGAGCAGCAGCTGGAATCACTAGCTAGAAGGGTTTACCCTGGCCACAGAACAGCAAACTACTTTTAATTGCTGTCACAAGCTCAATCCACGCTCCAGAGGAGGTGAGGAAAGGATGGAGGGAAGAGGGTGTTTACAGCTGCAGCCAGTTGTTACAGCTGATTCTCACTCCTCCATTCTAGTAGGAGTGAACTGCAGCTGCAAGGACTCACACAAAGATGCCCCTCGAAAGAGAATTACCTTTTCAAAAAGTTTTTGATAAAAACAAATATGGTGATTTGAGAGTGTGATACAAGAAGTTTCTCTGCCACCTGTTTCGCGCCTAGGGGAAGTCAGCATCTAGTGGAAGGCACTGGTCCCTAGACACTCAACAATCCCATTCTTAAACAGGCTCTTGCAGTGTCATTTGAAAGACAGCATCTTATGTATTCACAAGCAGCTTTGATGGGCTTTGTTGCTTTCCCAGAATGAAGGGCTCTGTATCTGTCAGCCTCAGCTGGAATAATTTTCAACATTACAGAGACTCAAGGACAGAAACAATTTGCACTTACTAAGACAGTTCTTTCATCAAAGTCTGGAAGATGAGCTCCACCCATGAAGACAGAGGGAAAAGTTTGCATCATTACACACTGCCCTTTACAGCTGACAGCTGCTGCACCCTCATTTGTTTAAGACGAAATTTCTCTTTCTGTATTTTCTACCGCTACTTTATATTAAAATATCTCTAGCTCAACTATTTCCCTACTAGTCATAGTAATTCCCATGCCTTCAAAAGTTACAGAAATTGTGCTTGATAAGAAGGACTTTCTGGCCATATAAAACTAGTCCTTTTTTCTCAGTTCATACACAACCTGATAACAGAGAAGATATTGCAGATTTAGCATTTATATGCTAAACATCACCCTTTAACATGTGTTATGAATTTTAAAGCATTTTGAAATCTAATAGAGGTGGAGCTTTCTTTTCTGAAAACTTAAATGCCATTGAGGATGGACATGAAATGTTCTGAGATGAAGAGTTCTCTGCAATGGCCAGGAAGACACATGAATCAGAAAATAAAAGAAACATTACTGTGAATATAATCTAAGAATTATATTAGTGAGACGACTAGGTCCTGATTTGATTATTCATTCAAATTCACCTCCCCTTCCAAAGTTTATCTTTTTTCTCAAAAAGACTCCTCAGTGAAGTCCCATTTCATCTGAAGTTTAATGGAATAGTATACAATTATTGCTCTAGCATATTGCACTAATACATTGCTATTATTAATTTAATTTTTAAAAAGTGATGCTTAGTTCCACCAAAACAGGAGGTAAAATAATCACTGCAAGGGAAGAGAACTAATTAAAAAGAAATGTTGCTATTATACCTAATTTGACAGGAATCAAGATTCCTATTCTTGGACTAAAGCAAATCTTCTTAATGAACAAAATAGGCAGACGATATCAAGTATAACTTCATTCAAATACAGCAAAGATCTCTGTTTCTTTCATGTTTATTTTACCCTTCCTACAAAAAATAACTTGTCACATACCGAATCATGGCAAAGAGAAGGTTGGTAAAATATTATTTTACCAAGTTTAACGGCATTGATATAAGTAAAATAATATGGGCAAATCCTGTTTGGTTAGTTAAAGTTAACTTCAGTCCATTATAATTACAATAATTGCTGCTCTCCTCTACTTCCAGCAGTCTTCAGATATGATCTTCAGCATTAGAAGAAAACAAAAAAGCAACCTTATCCCTTCCAGCAGCTCCATCTCCATATACAGCATTCTCAAGAACACAGTAAAAGAATATAGGATTATTGTCTTACCTCAATTTTTTCCCATATGGTTTCATAATTCTCTTGATGTTGTATATCTTGCATCAGTTGATGAATTAAAGCTGATTTATTTGAAGAAGAGGTCTCATTTCCAGTGGGCTGAGTGGCAGCAGTCCTTTCTGACTTTTCTTCAATGTATTTTTTAATGCAAGATACAGGCATACAAAGATCTTCATCAGAGAGAATATCACTGAGAGGCCCAGATTCAATACTGTCACCCAAGGAGGATACTATATCACTTGAAGAACTTGGTGAAATTCTACCCCTTTTTTTGTGCTTTTTTGTCTGGTATGTTGGATACATTTCTGAATCTGAGTTCATTTCTGACAGCTCCCAGTCATCAATGTTTTGAATGGTTTCTCTTCTGGGCTTTTGGGGCAGCAACTTTGTCAAATTTTCAAGTTTTAAAGCTAATACTTCAGTCTGTTTGAGATGTGAAGGAAGTGCTAAATATTCATCAGATCCATACCACACCTCGTTGTCCTTAGTGGTTTTTTGAGTACAGTGTGGTGTTGAAGATAAGCTTTTATTTTTCTTTCTTCTCAGTAGAAGAGGGGATGAGCTGGAAAGCTCAGAACCAGCTGAAGAAGCACTGTTTTGGCTACGTGTTGGTGAGCTCGGGGGCTCAGTTTTACCTTGTGATTGCCCATTTGGATCTCTATGGTTACAAGAATCTGACGATGCAGAAGAATCTGTTTCTGTCTCGTCCAGAGACTTAGAGCTATGAGAAGTAATTCCATTCTGCAGAGAACACCCTCTTTTTTTGGCCTGGGTTGATGGAGCTGTTTTACACATACTTCCAGGTGTTCTGTCAGTTTTCACCTTCTCTGGAGAATCATGAGACTTCTTGTGCTTTGATTTTTCTTTACTGTTGTAGAAAGTACACTTTCCTAGAATTATGGGACTGTCTTTGAAGTGATTATTCATTGTGTACTCAAGATTCTTATCACTTATTGTATTTAAGCAATCATATGATTGACTAACTGCAGATGGACTGTTAGTATAGGGCAGCTGTAAAGCTAGGCAAAGCTTGGACCTGTCTGGCGGATCTAACAATGAGGGTGTACTTCTACTCATTTCATTTTTCACTATTTGAGACATTTGCCTTTTTAAATCATTGGCTTCTATATACTCTTTAAACACATCATCTTTCAGAAACAGACCTCTTTTTGGCAATGTCGGCTGCGTAGGAGAGTCTTCATTATAGTTAAAGCAGTCTCTTATGGACCTCTTAGGTGTTGAATTTTCACAATGAGAGTGTTTGGTATTTTCACCAGTGTGCTGTGGAGGATTGCACTCTGGATTCTTTGATATGGAAGCTGCTTTGCTGTCAATAGGTAAAACACCATTTTCATAGAAAGGTCCTTTAGAAGGAGAGGAATTTCCAGAAGGAGATGCTAGTGAGAGATCATGTGATGCTTTCTTGTCTTTGGTTTCTTCTCCATCTTCTGCTGAAAGAGGTACATGATTTTCTTTCTCCTTCAAAGCTTCATTACACTGAGAAGCAATGGAATCTGTTGCTACTGCAAGTAAACCCACGCTTTTGATAAGTCCTGGAAATTCCTTATCCATCTCACTGTAGTTCCAGGATTCAAATGATTTTGCTTTCCCTTGACTGGAGGTCATATCATCCAGAGCACCAAGCAAATCCTCACTAGGACTGTAGTCAGATAGTTCAAATGCAGTAATACCACAATCCAGGGACAAGTAATTTTGAGAACATTTGATGGTTAACTGTCCAGAATCATCAACTTCTGTTAAAGAGTCAAGACGATCCTGAAATACACAAAGAAATGTTTGGTTTTTTTTTTTTGGAATATTAATTTTCATACACAGAACACACAAAGTAATGAAACAAAAAACAATTCCTATGTTTCACTGCCTAACATCTAGAGAAAGGTTCATCACTGACCTGTCTCTTTTTGCAGTACCCTGTAATAAGCTTACCATTCTGAAATATTTTGGAATTAAAAATGGCAGTAAGCTGAAAAATGCTTCATTTCAGTCTGGTACAGCAAGTTACCTAAAACAGAACAGCAACTCACTTTTGTGTTGGTATTTTCCTCATTTAATTCTGCTTTCAGTTTTACTTACTGTGTAGGTGGGGATTCAGAAATTCTATACAGCAGACTTGAAGTATTTCCTGTGTTGACTACATCAAACAGGAGGGAGGGTACCTTGGGGGCTGGTGAGTGTACCAGTCTCCTCGTTAATCTTGTTTTCTCAAAAATCCATGCTGTTCTACCATCTTTCAGTTGATTGGAAGAATGTTTTTTCCAAGCATCATGCAGCAATGATGGACATTTGTTCCCATAATTATAAGGTAGAGACTGCTAATTATATTTCCCTTTTTTTGTAGCATTATCATCTGAAAATTTATTTGCCAGATATTTAGAGCACAAATGAAGAATGGCACAAGGAAAAGAAACTATAACGCTAAGCCTCCAGACTGACATGTTCCCTTGTCAATATTTTCTCAATGGAAGTCCTTCAATCTCAGAAACATGGACATAACCAGAGGAGACCATCTCAGGTGGCAAAAGAGATTTTAAGATCAAAGTCAAATTAATGCTTATATAGGAATTTTGCTTATGGAGACTACTTTAAAAGAAATATCATGAAATTCATGTTCTAGGATTTTAATTTTACATGCCTAAATCAGTATACTGGTCTTTCTTTCCAGGTTTGTTCTCATAATATATTTTTGAAGCAAACTCTGAGTATCCGCAATAGGTTTATGTCTGAATTATTCTGTGGAATAACTTGTCTCACTACACTGCCCAAATCCATAGTTTAAAGACCCTTAGCATCATGCTTGAAGAAAGTGCAGTAACCACATAATCTCTCCATCTCACAGTAAACTACATGGATTTGTCTGAAGAGGAATTATATTCATAAAGAAGGCTATTGTTTCCCAACGCCCATAAAGATAAAAACATACAATATCTGAGCACTGTACTCCATCCACCCCCCCTCCCTTACTTAAAGTAAAAATAAAATCCTCCAGCTAAAAATATTTACAGAAAAAAAATTACTAGAAGGGGAGATATCAGCCATACTCTTGGATGCAGAATGTATCTCTTCTTTAGCAAATTTTATCCAGATGTAGATCCCATGCCACAAATTTGGCATTGTCAACAGCTCAGAATTAAAAGGGAAATTTTCTATAAATCTGTCAAATTTGTATATTGGAGATGCATTTGTTAAGGAAAATAGTGACTAAACAAGCTGCATTGTCCTTCTAATCTCAGGAAATTATTAGGAACTGTAAAACCATATATAAATCAAAACCTTTCCAAGGCCCTAAAGGCCTTTATTTTTTCTGAATAATGAGTTGCACTTTTTTGTCTCTTAAAAATGTGTTTATATACATGAATAAAATTTACAATCATATGCATTAAACCATCTTACTTGGTCATTTTCCAAGCAGCCTCTGAAATGTGTGCTTCAGGTGAGTTTTATTTAATGCCAGTATTATCATGCTTTTATTGTTTTTATCACAAAAAAAATTATATTTAATTATTTGTATGGCCACCAATGGGAATGCTCTAGTTAATTATTTTTCCTTTTTATGTAATAATTCTTCCTTTAAAGTTACAAACACTAAAAAAAAGATGGGTAAGAGTAGATACTATTGTCCCTACATTACATTTTATTTATTTTTTTATGTTCATCAACTAAATCCAGTATCATTATACCTCATAAAAAGCCTGAATATCTGAAGGTATTCCACTGCAGAGCAGTTTCTATGGACCTATTCAAACAATAGGGCAGAAATCTGATATCAACTCTGTGTCCCTGCTATTGCTAGCCATTAAATTTATCAAATATTATTTATGTTTTAATTGGGGTGGATTAGAAAAAATAATGTCAGTATATTTCATGGCATAGTACCATGTAAGCCTATCTGGCAACATGTGTTTTCCCTACTGAAAAATAATCTTTTCTTCCCCAGTCAGTCCTTCTCTCTATAGCAGGGATGTTTTTTTACAGCAGTTGCAATCAGATCCAGATGGAACATTTCCTGTTTCTTAGTATCTGAATATGCACCTTCTTTATGTCTTGAAATTACTGTGTCCTTCTCATAAAATGACTTCCCACTAATACACAAATCTGGGTATAAAGACAAGTGTACATTTCCTTCAGACCTGCCAGCAGTTTACCATCAAGGGCAAAGCAGAAACTGAAAGAGCCAGGTATGTACACATCAGGAAGAGGGGGTGTGGAAGGTGGGCCTGGGTATCTCTGAGCACTGATTTCTGGACCATCCCTTTCGTTGTGCCAAAGAAAAATAGAAAACCCAACATGGAGCAGAAAATTATTCACATTCCCTTTGAACTTGAGTGATACGAAATTCAGGACGTGTATAGGGGACTTCTGACTTCCTCTGTAACACAGGTCACAGAATTCACTTCACTGATCTAGAGGTTTCTTTCTGTAAATGCACCCAATCATTACAAAAGCATTTTATCTTAAACTTAGGACTAAAACGAAAAATCTTCAACCTGGTATTTATTAACCCTAACTATCAAAAATGTTTACCTTCTTTAAGTTTTAAAAATGTAGGCCAATAGTGTCCTTCTAATTAAGGTAATTTAGTAATGATAAAGTCAAAGGAAAAGGCATTTTAGTTAAATGAACCCAGCTTTACAAACCATTTATAGGTATGTAAATTTGGCACACAGAGTAAACAGTGTACGATTCTTGCATCATTGTTTCTCAGAAAAACTGCATGACTCTTTGAAGGCATAATGCAGAATTGCCACTCAAATGAAAGACCATCATCTTGCTATAAAGAAATGTTCACCTAGGCTGGAAAATTTTGAAAACATTTTGTAAGTTTCACATTTGTGTGTGCAGAAAGGAAATGTCTAAACTTTCACTGAAGAAATCACTGCCCACTGAAATTAACTTTTGAATTGGCTGTAAACCTTAAATACCCAAGTGACCACATGAACAGCTTTGGAACAGATGCACCACTCTAAGTCTTTGAAATCCTTTCTGAAAAATATTTCAATCAAGAGAAAACATTGCTAGAAAACATTGCCACTAGTATGACATTTCTGAAAGTTGATCTTAATTTGCACTAATTTTGTTCAAAGGAACAGGTATCAGCTAATTTTTTTTTTAAATTAAAACGAATTTAGTAAAATATCTAGAAGTCATCCTTAAAACTGTCATCCTAGCAATTTTAAATGTGCAAGATGGATGAGCTGCTTTGAACACACATAAAACCCTTCCATCTGGATTTAGTTACTGTACCTCCTTAGTCTCTTCAGAAAATGCTTGCAGAATATCAGTCTGCCTGGTGTAGTTTCCATTGGCGTCCTGTAGTCCCTGGAGAATACGTTCTCTCAGAACCAGGACAGAAACACGTAGCTGGTGCCAGAGCAGTTGCACTGTATGGATATCGACTATCACATTGACAGAGTAAGACAGAAGCTTCAGGGAAAACTCAGTCTCTAGTAGAGCATGTATTTGTTCAACATGATCAGATATATCTTCACAAATATCCTGTAATGGAAAAATAAAGTAGATATTTAGCCACGGGCACGGTCCTTTCATGGATCAGATCTACTTTTCATGTACTTTTAATTAAATGCAGAATAGATTTTTTTCATAGAGGAAATATACTGTAATTAATACATCCAGATTTTTTTTTCTTTTTTTTTTTTTTTTTATTCATGGCAATGCCACAGCAACTGAACCAGCAGCTGTCCTCTTTGGCAGTACTGCTCAGTAGGTGCAGAGACAGCATACAATAATGAAGGATGGCACAACAAGATCACATGAATCACAAGCAGAAAACTAACACCATCAAGTGACATCCTAGAAGACAGCAGTAGCAATGAAAGCGGTAAGATTGCCAGGAGCTATCTCCCTCTCTGCTACACACACACACACCCACCCACACCCACCATTAAAATGCAAAGAATCTGGTCTGTGCCATCATCAAAAAAATTCATTTGGACAGAATTTAAATCTAACCTCTATAACCAAGAAGGTCAAAAATCTGGGATAGACTCAAAGGGAATAAGGTATTTCTGCTACCCATTGCTGTCTGTGGTGGTGACAGGGCACTGATTTTTGCACCATCCTGCTCTGGGCACAAAACCGAACAGAAGATGGGGGAGAAGGAGAAAGAGGGAAAACAGTGAAGCTGGAAACGTCTGTGTTGAGAAAGGACAATATGGATTACCAGGTTATAAAGCTAAACTTTTGATGGGACGGTATCCTCCAAATTTAAAATTAATGTTACAGATTATTAAGGTTGTGCAGCAGAGTTAAATAATTTCAACCTACTCTTCATTCTCTTTGTCAAAGGACAAATCACAATGCTGAAGAACATTTAGGCATATGCTATTGAGCAAACATCACTCCCTAACACTTCTGTTTGAAAACTATGTGTAAAAAGCATGTTATATACAAGTAAGGAAATGTGACTAAAACACTGAAAAAAATTGGCACTGGACCTAAAAGTTTTTTCCAATGTCTCTGGCAGTGACGTAAGATGACTTAATAACATATTTAAATCCAAGACCTACTTATAAAAAATATTAATTAAAATCTTCTGAAATCTCCTTTACATTTATATATATATATATATATATATATATAAAAGTGAAAATAATCATAACTTTGCATTTCAAATTTGCTATTGAAACAATTCTATCAGACAATTGCAATGAAATCTTATGTCTCTGCAGTAGCAAAACCTGCTGTTATGCTACAGCAGTAGCATAACAGGAAAATCAGTAAGCCTGATTATTTCTAAATTAATAATACAGGACAGTACTTTCAGTTCAGATATGGCATCTTCAGTATGAAAGTAAAGAGAAAGTATTTAATATGTAATTGCATATATGTAACAAATTAAACCAAAATCAAATCTCTAGATAATATTAAATAATTTTGTACAACAGATAGTACAATATTAGCTGTTATCAGGTGACATTGCTAGGGACTCGTTTTAATAAAACACTGACAGTTACATCAAGTCCTCTTGATGCAGGAGTAATTCTCAGAAACGCCAGATGAGCACAAAACTTTGGGGTTTTAATGAGCAGATCACTGCAGATGCATTAAGATAAAGGCAGTATCTCTTCCCCTGTACCCTCAGTCCCTTGCTGTAACAAGCAGCATCTCTGTTTGCAAGTGCAACACACATAGCCTCACCTGCCAACATGCAGCACTGCAAGTGCTCAGGGCTTCCAATGTCCACACACTTCCAGGTGAGCAAATGCACACTAGTTACCAGATTAGTGTGCCCATCTAATGCTACAAACATGCAGACAGAGCTAAAACTCTCTGAGCTCTGGAAAAAGATAATATTATCCATTCAGCCAACTACAACTGATACATAACTGAAAAGCACACCTGTAATTGTATGTTTTTTTAAAGAATATTTCCAATTAATTAGTTTAACTCAATTTGCATTTACTTCTTCAAGATTGTTAACGATCTTTTTCCTCTTGGCCATAAACAAGCTTAATTTTCATTTCAATGATTAAAAAACAAATTTTGTCCAGTAACTGTAATTTTGTAAATTAGACACAGTCTACAGAAAAATACTTAATAGACCTCCATTTAGACTATTTCCATGAGTGAGCTTAAGGACGTGCCAGACTCCAAAACAAATTTTTAATATTTTCAAGCTTCACACATACAATTACATGCTGAATTCAACTACCATATGAATTCTCAAAGTGGTTGAAAACAGAAAGCCATAAGAAGAACTAACAATGAACAAGTGTCTTTTGGCAATTGTTTGATAATGTACTGAAAATACTGGCTAATGCATCTAGGTAATTCTCTTGATGTCCCATTATGCTAGCTACAAAAGCATCTCAGGCTTCTGAAGTAGACAAACTTTCCACAACAAACCAGCTTGGTACTGAAATGCAAATCCTAGCACCTCTTGGGGTTTGAAAGGAGCAGATATTCAAGAACATATGCTGTTAATTTTTGCATGGCTTGATAGGAGTTGGTCATTTTTCCTCAAGAAGCAAAGTCTACTTACTTACAGATTACTGTGGCACGCAGCAGCAGCCAAGTGCTTTACGTACTAACAAGGTAATTAACAGCTCCTTACAGCTTCAGTAACATGGAGAGAACCTAAGCCCAAACTTGGTCACATCCAAAATCACATTCTCTGATCTTACCACATAAGACTACCATGTCCGTAGAAGACAAAGCACCAGCTCTTAAAGTGTTGAGGTTACAGACAGTATGGGTGGCCTACATAAAGCTTGTAAAAAAATAATTTTGGGCCCTACTGATACCCCCTTTCCTTGATTTTAACTGTCATATGATGGTGTGAAGGTGAAGGCTGTGCCAATGACAGAATAACTGTGTACAAGTTAATGCTAGCCTTCAGGAGAAAATAATTACAAAGAAATGCTAACTTTTGCCATGGAAGTTAATGCTGATTAGTGTTCAGCAGAACAGCATTAATAAATCTGCACCCTATTTACCTGTATCTTTTCTCTACACTTGACTGGCACACATCAAGCATATCGAGAGGAAACAATACAATGGCAAATCCAGTTGACATTTTCTAGTCACGCTTTCTTTTTACTGTACCTGATGTCTAGATTTACATATAATTCAGTAAAATTAAACAATTACAAATAGCACAGCTCTGAATTTAATAATTTTCTGTAATAATTCACACAGTTGAAATAGTGCACAAAAGAAGTCATGTAAAAGTTATGTAAGTTCATGATTTTATTTAGGCTCAGTATCAAGACCTGGTAGAAGATGGTTTCATTCTCTTCATTCTTCCTAACTCCTTGTAGGTAACAGCATTAGGTAGAGCAAAACCAGCAGAACACTGTTTTGTGCCTTTTTACCCTCTGTATTTATAAATAAAGAACAGCACTGTCACGAGATAGCATCTAAATGCTGCCAGTTGCTCTTACCAGAAGTGGCAGATAGATAAAATAAATCAGGCACTTTTAAGGAATAATCTATTGACATCTGTAAAAAAACATAGTTCCATGTCAACAGTAATAATATAAAGCCTATACATATATGGGCAAAATCTTCCCCATTTTAATAGTATATAGTTTCATATCATAATAATATAATATAATTTTTAGATAACATAATTAGATTTTTAGAAAGCACCATTGCCAAAACAATTTTAATAATCATTAATCTCACATGTCAGCTAGGCTTTTTTATTTTTACACTGTTTCATAGCAATATTAAGGTAAAGATTTTGTCATCCTCTCATGGGCTTTCCTATAGCACTGACTGTGGAATTTCTCAGGCTACAGGGGTTGTACCCCATTTGGCTGCCAACTGCCCACTTCACTCAGTCTTCCAGACAGCTGATCCTGTAATTTGCAGCTGCTGAATCCTTCAGCCTGCTCAAAGCCCTCCATGTCAACTAAAATAGCCTGAATTGCAAACATGGCAGTAGATGAAGAAAAGGAGCATAAACAAGAGTCAAGAGTCAATGAAAGCCACTTTCATGTTGACTTTTAAAAGTATTTTCTCTCTGGTCCTTAAGAAATTGTATTAAGATGTACATGAAACTACTGAAAGATGAAAGGTTGGAATATGTTGCTTTAGACTTAGTATCAGTGACAGAGAAACTATACTGGAGATTTCTTTCTTTGATCTTCCAGTAAAACCTCAGCAGGAAAAAGAGATTGCTACTGCATCTCACAACTGCTGAACATGTTGTGAGATGTATAATATACATGTATAATATAATCTATGATTTAAGAAAATGTCTATCTATTTGGTCTTTCTTTTAAGTGCTTTTCAATTCTTCAGAAGACAAATATTCCAATCAGAATGTACAAATACTTCTCTTCAGAAAAAAAATTTTGAATATATGCCACAGATTTTTTTTATTCGTTACTTTAATTGGACTTGAAAATTATAAATTAACTCTCTGCACTTCCCTTTTATGCTTATGCATATATAAGAAATGAAAAGAGAGAGATTTTTATTTCTGAACCTCTTTTAGAATTTTTCCTTTAAAATGCACTCTGACTTCACAAAGGAAGTTTCTCATTTTTCTCATCCCTACCTGCTGTACATTGTGTTACAGTAAAGACAAAACTATTCTCTTTTATTATTAGTGAAACCTTAAGAGCAAATGCTACACATTTTTTTTTTTTTTGCAGCTATTTTTAAGTAAACAATTAAGTCAAATAAAATAACCATACATGAAAAATCCAGACTTTGACTAAGCAAAATCAACTGCCAGGGAAAGGCCTGGACTGACTTCAAGTTACCAGCCTGTCAAAAAACCACTGAAGTGCTGCAGTGCACCTTGTATGGTTGTGGCATTCAGTGACTAAGGGAAATGAATGCATTATACTGGTGAAGAATGCAAAGGAAAGCAGCTACTGGGAGGGCTCTGAGATTACTGACCCTTGCCTTCCGCTGGCACTGCCAGCTGGAAATACCTTGGTCCCCAAAGCCTCTCTGCTCTTCCCTCATGATACCACGCATACTACTGATAGTTTCTTTTCCTGGCCCACCATCATTTTATGCACATTATTCTCTTTTCCAGCTTGGCTTTTATTTTGATTAATTTACTCTCATTTTTTTAAGTGAGGAACATTTTAGCTATTGCAAAATTCTATCAAGTGTATCTAAGATGATCCACTTTGTATCATACAAATATTGCTATTGAAAAATTCTCAAAAAAGTTTTGAAAATAAATATTTGGTTTGTGAGCCCTAAGTAAGCATGTTTCAATTGTGTTTTGTTATCTCAGGAATTGGTGAATTACATTCTTATATCCCTGTACTTAGAAAACAGTGTGAAAAAGATGTCAAATGATTGGCTCTTTAGAGCTGCTAAAATAGTAATGGCTTCTATGTAATTGTAGCAAACACAGAGGGTCTGTGATAATTTATTAGTTGTTTATGTGTTTTCTTAGTTTATTTGTTGTGTAAGTATATTGGTTGACTATTTTTCTGCAAGAAAAATGAGTAAGAAGAATGGAAGTAAGATATGATATCACATGCCAAGCACTTCAGGCTGAGGAAAAATGCCTGAAATGTTAATGGTGAAACTCCTGTCCTGGGATTCCAGCAATTTGCATTTGTTTTGCCATATGGACCATTGCTGGGGCCAAAGGATCAAACATACTGGGAACATGCAAAAGGATCCTTTTGTCCAGAAACAGGGCAGTTGTTGCTGGAAGTTATTCCAGATCACTTGCCAGTACCAGCTGCACTGTCTTACAAACCTAGGCCAGCCTGTACTTTTCTGCAGGAGGGAATGGCTCCAGGGAAGAGAGGCTCCTATCAAATGTTTATATCCCCTACTAAATTAAATCAGTAATTTAATGGAAAAAGACTTTCTGAACACAGCATTCACCACAGGCCAGATTCTTAATTACAAGGAAGCATTTGGATCACCAGGAATCTACAAATAG
Organism: Onychostruthus taczanowskii; assembly: GCF_017590055.1. Lineage (NCBI taxonomy): Eukaryota > Metazoa > Chordata > Aves > Passeriformes > Passeridae > Onychostruthus > Onychostruthus taczanowskii. The sequence goes on along the minus strand of NW_024496525.1, from coordinate 14,679,437 downwards.
CTGATGCACAAAATCACTCTCAAGCCCAGCGGTGGAACTGGAGAGTCACAGGAAAAGTTATGGCAATAAAATGAGGCACATCAAACTGTATGGAAAGAGAATTGTGCAGACAGGTCTGGGCTAGCCAATTCTGAGATATTCCTGACAACAATAACATTGATGCATGAATTATATTTGTGAAAGAAACTGCAAATCCAAGGTGAATGTCACAAAAAAGTTGTTGTGGGAAGTGATGCAACCTCTGCAACTAAATATTGTTTTCACATTCCTGAACTTCCACTGGTTCCACTGTGCAATGTGCCCACAGTTTTTGGAGAATTTTCCTATTAAAGTTATCACTGTACAAGATTCCTTCTATGAGTAACTGTACAATTTTTCATTTATCTCAGTCATGATAAAGCAAACTGATTTTTATCAAGGCCTAACTTTGAAAATTTTAAAATAATTAAAACTTGACATCAAATGTCATATTTGTGCTGACTGAAGTCTGGTTTTGTACTACACTCTGGAAGGCATCATTGCAGAGGTACTCTAGAACAGCTCTTCACACAAGAAGATAAATAGTGCTGAACTGTGCAATAGAGTAGCAAATTTTGTTTCCAGCTACTTCTGACAAAAAAGGAAAAATACCAAACTCTTATGAAAACCTAGTAAACCAAGTGGTAGTAGAGAAAAGTTGGGAAAAAATATGCGTTCTTCAAAGGCCTGTTCATTGGATAATGGTAATTTCTAAATTACACTGATTATTTAAGATCACAAAGAAATAAGAAAAAAATTATGAGTTAGCTTTACACTAAGCACACTCATCATGTGCTATATATTCATATCTCTAAATGGAATATCTATTCATATTTATTAAATGGAAGAGAGATTTATAAAAACATCCTTCAAATACCTTATAATCCTCTTCACATAACTCTTTCTACTGTAACAGAAGAATGTAGGATATATTTTCCAACTCTCTTGATAGCTACCTTTGATTTTTATTTTTTTACTCAGCACTTTCTTGCTTTCTGTATACCATATATACTAAGTGTAATTAAAAAGCATTTCTAACTATTTTAAATTTTAAACACAAAAAAATAAAAATTGAGGGTGCAAATGGAAGTACATTTTCCTCACAGTGAACATTTACAATCTGCAGTAGCTAAGCCAACCAGTTCCTGGCTTCCTGGCCAAGACTAGGCAGATTTCGACCTCAGTGTAGAGAGTACTTTAGCACTGGCTGTGAGGAAACCCTGACTACCATTCCAGCCAATACAGACAAAAACTTAATGCTATAAAAAATCATCTCAGTTATATGAAGAATCAGAAAGAAGACCACTCCTATTATTTGATCATAACTTCTATAATTTTATCTATAATATTAAGTAGCTACCAGAATTCAACGCTATTGTACGAATCAATCAATAATTTCCCAGCAAAACTGGTTATCCTTTTGAAAACAGTGAGTTTCAAACATTTATGCTAGCAAACTATTAATGCTGACAGTTCAGCTTTGAATGTGTCCCACTCTTGTTCTCTCATAATTTTCAGTTTGAAGATTTGGAATTACTCTCGTCATAAACTAAGAACATTTCAATAATTGTTTAAGCTTTCTGCAGGGCCATAGGATCTTTATTGTCTGTGCTCTATTTTCTGGTCAGACAATCAAAATAGGTGCATCTATCTTACTTTTTCAGCTTATAGATTTCTTTAGAAAGACTCAGGTTTTTATTAAATGCAACAGATTTAATTAGGGTCTTTGAGAACAGCTGCTCTCAAGAGAAAACTTTAGGTAAAAGAGAAAAAAAAAGCTTGGAAAAAAGTCTTGTTCTTGAAATAATAAAGTTTTAAATTACAAACAAAATGTATCCCTACATAAATACCACAAAGTTTTTTGCACAGCATTGAACTACTGAATGAAAGGAACTTCAAGTTCACACATGAGAAAAACTCAGGCCTTCTGCAGAGGCATGCAGAATACAAGAGAAAAATTTTAGTCAAAATACTTTGACTTACTTAAGCCAAAGAATACTAACCCCATTCACTCTCTTTGATTGAAGCTGAGTGACTATAACAGAATTTAATAAAGGATGGTGAGACTCTACTCTCATCTCAAATAAGATATGTAGAGTCAGAAGTGAAGAACTACCATCTGTGCCAGGTCTCCTATAATGAAAATTGATAGCATGATAGGAAGTTTCCAAGATAAGTGGCTGTTTATATCACTGCAGCTAAGCCTACAAGAGCTTCTGTGACATGTTTTTGAAGTTATTTTCCATCAGTCACTATTTAGGACAGCAAAAGAGACAGAATCTCTCTTGGTCTTTATTACCAGACTTTACTGGCACTGTGGTTCCCTTTATGTTGTTCAATGAATTGTAGAATCATTTTGATTGGAAAAGACCAAAAGCAGGCATTTAATTCATGCAATCTTATGGGAATTACTGAGTGTTTTTGCTTGGTTTAGAAACATGGAAAAGAAGACTTAGAACCTATTTTGCATGCTGCTTGATGTTTGTGACCTTCCTGCCCTCTCTTGTGAATGACAAATATTGAAGCCAGTTGGAAAGCCCTTGTAGATCTCTCAAAGAATTAGTAACAATTACAAAGCACTTAGAGCATCTGGAGGCACTTCCTGTACTCCGAAACAGCTACCACCTACCCAGCATACCAGGAGGATGCTTCCATTCTGGATATCATTTACTTTATTGTAAGAGTCAGGGTTAGAATGTATAAAGCTGTGCTAGAAAAAAAATTAAATAAGTAAATAAATCAATCCCCACATACCACATTAAAAAAAAAAAAACACCCACACACACAAACAAAACAAAAAAACACCACTCAAACAAAAAAACCTCCTAAATTTGATACATGGAGGAAAAACTCTTTGAAAGACTGGAAGAAAGCTATTTTACATAATTAATATCTTAAGTGAATGAAGAAATAAAGAAATTAATTTCAGGAAAAAAATGTTTATATGTCTTAAGGACATCTAGAATGTACAAGATTTTTATTCTTATTTCAATTCTGTAATTGCACATGAAGTTTATTTAATTAGGGAATGAATTCTTTGACTAATCAAGTCCCTTATCACAGAATCAGAGAATGGTTTGGATTGAAAGGAACCATAAAGATCATCTCATTCCAACCCTGGTGCCATGGGCAGGCACACCTCCCACTAGACCAGGCTGCTCACAGCCCCATCCAACCTGGCCTTGAACACTTCCAGGGATGGGGCAGCCACAGCTTCTCTGGGCAACCTGTGCCAGAGCCCCACCACATCCCCAATAAAGAAAGTCTTCCTAATATCTAATCTAAACTCTTATAATTTGAAGCCATTTCCCTTGTCTTGTCACTACAGTTCCTGATGATTATGATTTTTATGCTTCCTGATTAGATGATACATTAAATATAAAATGATAATATCATTACATTCTGATATTTGTAACATATGTCACAGAGAATGTTCCTGTGGTTTTTGACCTGAAATGCAATAACGACAAAACTACACAACCCTTCCCTGCCAAGTTTACATCCACAAAAGGAAAAATAGGGTAGGGGGTTTTGCAGGCTTTTTTAGGAGGAATATAATGGAGATTAAATTGGAAATCTGTACTTATGGGACTGGCATGACATCCAAAGCTATCTGAACCATTCAAACCACATGTCTACATGGGACTTTACATACAAAAGCAAATAACATATATTAACTAGTATTTCATGCTATATGATTATTTCCAAATCTGTCATCCAGCATGGCTATAATGTTAATACAGATGTATATTTAAAATTTTGTGTATAGTATCTTTTCAAAAAAATTATGTCCATCGTATTCTTGAATTTTTTATTTTAATGTAGGAAAGTGGGCTGTATAAGTAGCAAATGACAAAAAACTCAGGTTTTGCACCATATTTGCAGAAAACTGGTCAGAAATACTTTTAAGATAAGCTAGTAAAATTGCCATATCTACAACACAAAGCACTTCTTTACAAAAAAATTGTCACTAAGGAAGCTAAAATTCTTTGTCAATAATAGTTGCTTCACTTGGCTGCTTATAAATGTAAGCATGACAGACATTAGCATTTAAATACTAGAATTAAGTCTAAATATTTAAATAAGACATAATATTTTAGTTACAACTATTCAAATACACTGTACTTGTAATTTAGACACATGTTACAACACTGTAGAGCACATTCCAACAACATATTCCTTCAAGGCATATTCCAGTGTGACAGTTCTGAGAAGACAGCTTGTGCTCTGTTAGGATAATTCTAATGGTGCTGATTTTTGGCTTTACAAGATAATTTTCTGGTGTAAAGCACTAACACATTTAATGGCTGTTAAGATGTTGCTGCTTGATAAAGTACTTGTGCACTACACAGTAGGACTGGAGTGCTTTGAAAGAAGGAGGAAATGAGAAGTGTTTATCTAAATATTTATTCATTTTTATGTATATATATAGGAAAATATATTTATTACAGGTTGCTAACTGAAATAAGATCCTTGATTTGTAAAGAACTTCATAGTCAGTGTCACTTCCATCTTTAGGAAAGCAAGACAGCATGGCCTGTGAGATAAACTGTTTCTTATGCTGGCAGCAAACAGTTTTATCTCTGAACAGGCTTCTTTATATACCATTTTATTTTCAAGCTAAAGCAATAAGTTATAAATTATCTTTATCTAGACTGTAGCTTTCAGTGATGAGTGTAACTCTTGCCACTGTACAGGCTCAGTGAGAAAGAGAAGTTGTTTCCATGCCTGGACTTGTAAAGCAACCCTTTGAAATTCAATAGTCAAACTTGTCTGTACAGAAGTTAATGAACTTAAGTGGCTTCAAGCTTATAATGTGTGTTTGTGTGTTTAAGTCATGTGTAAAAATTTATATTTCCTGCAAAAATAGTCATCATCAATTTAGCCTTGAACTGAATCCTAAATTTATACGAATCCTAAATTTATACGAATCTTTTATCTTCCTCTGATAATAAGATTGACAATAAATGGCACTGGATCCCTGAATTGTGGTATTCTGAAACATAGACAGGGAATAGGAAAGGTAAGTGGCACATAAATTGCAAGTGCTCATATTTCCATATTCTTCTTGTTACAACTGGGCTGGCTCTGCAGAGCCCTAGCTGGGTCACAAGCTTTCCTGTGAGCTGGAGGGGCCGTGCTGGGCTGGGCTGGATGTGAGCCTGGAAATACAGTAAGCCCTGCTCGGTAGGGCTCCAGCTAACAGCCCTGCCAGAGCCTGCCTCACCCTGCCCAGGTCATAGAAAACACCCTGGACACTGAGGGACTGTCTAATTCTGGTAGGTTTTACTGTACAGCAATCTTTATGGTTCTACTGTACAACAACCTTGAAAAGAATATTTTGTATTTTCAAAACATTTCAAAAATTTCTGTGCAGGTCATCTTCTACTAAAACATTAAATCCATAAGGCCATAGAAAAACAAAAAATATTTTCCTTTTCTCAACAAGCCACAGTCAGATCAGCCAATCTTGGCAAGTTTGAAAGGAGTATTGGTATTTTGAAACAATCTTTTTTATTTTTCTTACAGCTCCTCAATATTGAGGCCTTTTCACAGACACATTTTCACCACTTCATCAAGAATTTTGTGACACAGTAACTCTGAGCCAATGGGAAGTTTGGTCAGCTGTGAAATTCTTGAAATAGTATTGATAACAGCAAGTCTGTCAAACCTAATATATTTATATATCCCCTCTACATCCATCTCTTAAAATTCTACCACTGACTATAATTTAATATCCTGCCCAACATGAATCAAAAATGTTCTACATAAATCAAATGTTAATATGTTATCTAGAACATTGTGATTCCTCCCAGCCATTACTATAAATTAACTTCCAGCAAGAAGATGTACTAAAACCCAAACCTACTGTTTAGCTCTTTCAATAGGGGTCAAGAGAGGCCATAGTTCTTAAAAGAGGTGTATCACACTCCAAGACTGAAGCATGAAGGATGGCAGAACATTACAATTGCTCACTGTAATGACCCTTTCCCACAACATTAATCCTACCATCCTTTGATTTTCAAATTATGAACAATTTCTAAAATTTACCATTACTGTTTATATTTCATTATGTCTTTTACAATGTCAGATGGAATCAGGATCATCAAAATAATCCATAAATTTCAGCTGAAGATGTTTATAATTTATCAAAATTGTTTTGCAGACTTCAAATTACATTCAGGTAATAATCAGAATTTAACCTGACTCTACACTTTCTGATTTTGTGTCCAAGGTAAGCATACTGGAAAAACAAAGTAAACCAGGAGAAGTATTCATTCCTGAGAAAGTTTCTTCACTTTTCAGTAGAGACTATAGATATGGAAGAGGCAATTACCATACCAACTATCTATCTCATTCAAGGCAATCACATCAACGTTAAATGCAAAATCTGTTTGCACAAAAAGTTATCAAGTCAGGAGAAAGGCAAAAGAAAATACCACTACAGATGTGACAACAAATGAAACAAGCAGAGACAAGGGAATTGAGTAAGCAAATTTTAAAATGGAACCTCTACATAGCAAGGACTGTGAGCAATAGCAAGCAGTTTCCACATGGAGGACTGCTCCAGCATGAACCCAAGTGTGCTGAACAGAAATAAACAGCAAATCCACTTCAAAATCACACTCCCAATCCAAAATAAAATGATAATATAGACATGCCCACAGAAGAGCAAAAACACCTCTCTAGTTTTACTTGTATGGTACAGAATGAATTCAGACTCCTACTCTACTGACACATCTCAACAGATGAAGCAGCAATCAGAAAAGGGTATGAAATGGAGCAATAACGGGCACCTACTACACTTAGCCTGGTACTAAGCACATAAAGCTGTAGCAGAATTTTCCACTCCTCCTTTCTGAGCTTTAAATGAAACTTTCACAAATAGCACTTGGGAGAAGAATACGGCAACTGCCATTACAGAGATGAAAGCACTAACTTGTTATGCCAGCAAAATCTAAACAAGAGCAATTGGCCATTGATGCATGGGCAGCTGAAGAGCAAAAATAAAAACCTTTTAAAAGTCAACAAAAAATTCCAATTAACAGATGCAACTGCTGCCATAATCTATGGGCTGATTTCCCATTCGTCTGGCACCTTGTAGAATCTACACGTCAACAATTCTCTATCCAGTGCCAACTTTTGCTTCAGAGAAGTCAAAAACCTTTATCATCTTAAGCCAATGCAAATCTTTGAAGAAAACAGCCTTGGCTAACCAAAAAATTCTTGAACTTTTCCTGTAGACACAATTTCAAAAGAATGAATAATTTTGCAGAGAGAACAGATGCTTTTGAGCAGTCTGAACATACTCAGGATATGGCACACACAGAATTTTGTGAGCTGAGAACAAAACTAAAACAAAAGGCATTTGGAAAGCATACAATGCTCAGAATACTTTTTAAATGGTCTGCTAAACTAGTGCAACTGTGATAAGCAACAGATTTTTCAGGACATTTGGTCTCCTTATGAAAAGTTACAGAATTTATTCAGGTTCTAGTAGAATTAGTAAAATCTGCATATAATGATGAAGTTCCTTGTTTCCTATTACTTACTTCAGTCTGATGGTTTCCTAAACCTCTACTAAACACTTCTTTCCTCAATATAGGTCAAAATTGTAGCCCAAGTAATGCAATTAGAATCTTAAAGTGTCTATTTCTAATTATACTGTGACCTATAAAAAGTTAGCTGAGTAATGTCTAACAGACTAGAGAAGACTGAGCATTAGGTTTCACCTCAACATGCAGTAAAAAGCTAAAATCTCCACATGGAAACAGAAGACCAAGAACTTTACACGTGACAAACATTTTTTACCTTCAGAAGTGAAAAGTTTTAATTGTTTAAGCCTAAGACTGATTGCAGAAACTTTAAAGTGTGTAGAACAGGGAGTGAAAGAGACTGAAGAATTAAGCAATCTACATCTACAGAGAAAAAATCTGTCCATTTTGCAAGTTAGAGTCACAACACACAGGAAAAGCAATGTACTGTTTCAAGCCAAACACATTTAGGTCATGCAATGCTTCTAAAGAACTTGAAAACCAAATGATTTATTAAAAATGCTTTTGTTTATAAAAAATCAAACTGAAAATTAATTGCTTTACACTTCTTTAGCATTTTATAAAATATTTCAGCTTAACAGTGTCTTACCTCAGTTATACTGGAAGGAGAGTTTTCAATTATCAGCTTTGCAAAAAAAAAGAATGTCCCATTTCCTTTCCTCAGCTACAGGAGTTACATGCAACCAGCAATTCAAAAAATATATGTCTGTTTAAAAGACAGACAGGTAAGCCATAGATGATCTGTAACCCAATCCATCTTCAGTGCAGAGTCAACAGCTTTTGTTTTACATTAAATGTAGAGAATTGTCTGCTGCCTCTACCTGTGTTATTGTGCAGATCAAGTTTAGGCCTGTCTGCTCTTCCCCTGCACGTTCTGAGCTACAGTAGTGATTTCTCAACATCCAGATCTGCTGTGTGGCAGCTCACTGAAATTTCAGCCGACACTTGGAGACTTGCAATTAGCAAGGTTATTTTAAGCACTGACCTAAGTTCCAGCAGAATGTTTATGGCATTATGACAGGAAGGAATCCAGTATCATATCAGTCACTTGGTAACCCTGTAAAGCTGATCTTGGAGACGAGACCCTCTAATTCACAGCATAAAATTGAATATCTGATCCCATATTTACTTCAGCTTTTGTTTTTAAGCTTTGAAAAGAGTGGAAATATTTACTTGGTTCATATTAGGAAGCTTAGAACTTATTTTAGGACCTGGTAGATCATATGCTTGGAACAAATGTATTAATAGGAAGTTATTACTTCCCTAATGGAGAGATTCATTACTTACAAAACAGAGGCTGTTACTTTTGCAATGCTCATATTTGTAATAATTAACTATTACATTCTAAATGGGAGAAGAAAACAGCTTGGAGTTGTTGAACATATTGCAGCTGGACTCTATAACAATACCTTTTCATTTCCCCCTGGTTATTTTGAAAAGGGCTCCCTCTTCTGTACAGGCCTTTGGAATTCCTTTGGAATTCTCTGGCTGTCTAACTATTTCTAAGTCATGTTTAAAGGCTCACTCATTCCTACACACCCTCATTCCTCCCCCTTTCTCCCCTCCCTCTCCTTTATTTTTTTTTCAATTCATGGATCAGCTTTCCTGTTCCCACCCATACTTCCATCCTCATACTTCCAGCAGTGGCAGACCTAACCTCACACAGGGAACCACAACAAACAGCTCATCTGCCTGTATCGGTTAGAGCTGTACTGGTCAGCCAGTTCATCCGTGTGCACATACACCCAAGAGGAGCTTTTCTGAAAGCACTGCAATCAGAAACCCTCTTAAATGAGAGAGTTTTGTTTAAAGGAGAATAAATGAAGGGAAGAAAAAACAAACCACAAAACCAGCCAGCCAAACAAAATCCAAGAAAATTTGCTGCTTCTGCAAATTATTTCATAACTTCTACACATCCTTTGATGTTGCAGCAAAATTCACTGGAGGCAAATTGTACTTTTAAGAATAAGAGTACTAAGGAAACAGCGGTAAAAACAACAAACTCCTGTCGTCCTTTTAAAATATCAAAGGTATCCTGAGTTACATACAAACTTGAGATGGCACTCAAAACAATTAGCAACAAGCTAACCTTTAGAGATAGCCCAAATTGCAAAATTCAAAATAAAATCTAGGCAGCAGTCAAAGTCTTCAAATATATCACAAGATGAGAGCTGGAGTTTTTGAATGAACTGACCATTCATATGGTTTTGAGATGGGCAACTCTCAGAAGGATACTGTAGTCACCCCAAATAGTATACCCAGATAGCACCTGAAAGCATACACAGTGCTGAAATCTGAACATAAACACAGAAATGTTATCATCATTATTACATAACTACCTTCCTTCAGAAGAATAACTTTATGAGAGAAATTTTTTTATTAAATACCATAACGTAACAATTTGAATCATGAAAGCTTTGGCTTGCTACTGCAGTATAGCCTCAGCCAGTAAATACTATTAGGAAATTTAGAACAATTTCTGGCTAAATTTAAAAAAAAATCATTGCTCAAAATGATTTCAAATAATTTCAGTTAATAATTTCTTCAGTTTCAGCTTCAAATAATTATGGCTTCAGAAATATTGTATCTTTCCTAGGAAAAGCCTTAGCTTTCATCAGTTGCTAGTATTTAAACAGGTAGCTACATAGGCTACAGTAGATTATATCCTTTTAGCAATGTGAAATAGATTTTCTAAGTTAGTTAAAACTGTAGTTTTATTTGTGGAAAACAACAGCATGACATGTGGAGATGCTATAATTCTACCAGGGTTTCCTCTGGTTTGGGGCTTAAATTGTAAAATACTGAGAAAGAATAACTGAGGGTGAGCCGCTCAGTTCTCTTTGAAACTCGATTCATACCCGCCTAATAGCAGGAAATCAATTTTTCTGGATATCAGTTAACTCCAAAAACACATCTCCGAATGTTGTTTGCATTACTAGATAGTTTTTACTTGTTGATTGGAATCCCTGTTCCAATAGGGAGCAGTAGATGAGTCAAGTTGGGTGAGAAAGGCATGCAGTCTACTGATGAGTTGGACATTGATTACCATCTTAATTAGGAAAACTAAAAATCATAAAATCATACCATGGTGAAAGAAATACTAGCAGAATAATATACATGAGCTGATGTTAATGAAACACTGCATAGTAGGAAGACAATTCAGTAAAGCTGCAAGGTTTCATCATAAGTGTTCTGAAAGATCTTTATTGCTAACTGCAAAATTTGACACATTTTCAGTGAGTTATTCTGGAGATGGAAAAGGGAGAAGGCCAGAAGGAAAACATCCGAGGTTAGCATTAATGAATGAGTCATGTGTTTTCCCTGAAAGACAAATAGACTTTTGGAAGGGTTAGGTAAAATGCTCTATGAAGTGACACCCACAATCAATTTCATCACTTGTGTTGACTTATACATTCTAAATGAAATTACTGAGGGGGGTGTGTATTATTATTATTATTATTAATATATTTATTTGCTAAAAATGAGGGGTTTGGCAGTTATTTTAGAGGAAAAAAAATTCAGAACTTATATGAAAGGCTTCTAATTTCAAACTTGTAACATCACTGTAACTTTTTTTCAATTACATATGCTTGAGGTTTAATTCCTATGCTTTTCCCCTTGAACTAACCTTTACAAACTAGCCTACAAAATTTATATTAGGAACTCAACATTTTTTATATAAAAGGCTAAAAATGCAGTCCTAGTTTGCAACTAACTTGATCTTTTATAAGTAGAGCCAACTGACCTGGAATACAAGTTAAGCTAGTTTCAAATTTTCCAGTTAAAGAAATCTTCACTGGAAAAAAATTATTATTGATTTAAATCAAAATTTTGCTAAGAAATTTCTACTGGAAAAGCTTCTCAAAAGCCGAACAGGATGCTTTTATTCTCTTGCAGGTAATATAACCAAGTCTAAACATAAAAGTGGGAATGTTTAAACTTAATGAAGATTCAATTAACAGATAGTTTTATTATTTCCCCTTAAATTTTCCCTAAGCACCCCACCAAGCCATTATAAGCAGAAATGGAAAACATTTCATTACAAACAACAAATAGATTGAAAGCAAAGCAGATGAATTTTAAAAATACAGTTTTTGCAGTCTACCTCCATAATTAAAAATTAAAGTTTAACAACAAATCTCTCCCAAGTGCTTGTCCAATTGCCTGTATCTGCATTTATTTAACATCTTCAGAATAACTACAGGAAGAAATGCACCTATATGAAGCAAAGAGAGGTAGCAGACATTACCTCTCCTTTTGATAAAGGAAACATCAGTGAATACCACCTTGGCATTTTCATTACTGTAATTTAAATGGAGTATCAGTGAGAATCATTTTTTCACTGCATATCTATAAGGTACCCGTTGGCTGCAGCCTGTCTTCCATTAGCACCCAGCCAGACTGAAGGTTTAATCTCTTCCTCCCCTACACTTCTAGATTCTTTGAGGAAACAAGGAATTAAATGGACCTGCCTGGAGTGCACACATTTTGACTCCCTTGTTATTCTAGCAAACAGCTGAACTCAAAAACAGTTGAAGCTGCAGATTTCACTCACACAATTCAAGCTTAGAATCCTATTAAAAAATCCTCAATGCATTATCATTACAAAGTATGAGCTGACATGTTTGAAGACATATACTGCAATTCAAAGACTCTAAGTGTAGTCAGACTTCTCTGTTGTAACATTTCATCATCCTCCTGACAAAGCAAAAGATAAGTAAGGTTACTGCACAGGAACACTTTCTCTGAATTGCATTTCTAAAATTTTACAGAGAACAAATAGAATATATAGGTTGAACAAGGACTGCACTTTTAGTCTTTTATATAAAAAGTATTGAGCTCATAATACAAAAACAGTTTTCGATTTTACTTTGAAGGATTTAATAATGAAAAACTCTAAACATGGTATTTCCTAGGAAATGAAAGGCTGGCTAAAACTGGTGTTCCTTCTCCTATTCCAAGCACTTGGTTGTCACATTCTAGACATTTCTAAGCAATGGAATTACATCATTCAATTTTTTTTACAGAAAACAGCTGTGACATCCAATATTCATGACCTGTAAGTTTTCCTTATCAAGTTATTCAGCTGTTCTTTCAGTCCATGTGAGTTGCAGTGAAATGAAACTGTGCAAAAGACCAAATATTTTATTCAATAGTTAGATTAATGTCCATATTGTTCCAAAGCAACAGAAAGAAAACAAAACCTACAAAAATCTTGGTCTTATCACTGCTTCAGTGGACTGGAATCCCTTTATTCATCCCACACACAAAATCAGTACACTATTTTTTTGCATATTTCACATTGCTACTTATTAGCATTTGATGTGCACAGCTGTATGTGCTATGTGTGAATAATTCTTACAGAACTTCAGAGACAGAAAGAAAGGAGCAGAAAATTCAGAGGTTTTTAAGACGGAGCACAGATACTTTTGAAGATCCATGCCAGCTCTCATAATCAGCTACCTCAAATTTAGCCTACCTTTCATCTTTTTCACTGGTTTTGTTTGGATTGTTTTGGTTTTTTCAGTAAAGGATGAGTACATTTGGATAAAAGGAGTTGATAATTTAGAGAAATATTTAGATAATAGATATTTAGATGGTCCTGAACTTATCAAAGGAAGTTAAACAAAATCCATTACTCTCCATAGTGCAGAAGGACATTTCTCATGCTAAAATTTTATCATGCTGGGTACATTATATTTCCAGGATGTTGCTAAATTGATGTCTGCACCTCTTGCAGAAAACTGATTTTGTAACAACTCTTCCCACAAAATGTAAGTGCTCATTTTGATTTAAACAAATTGGGAACTGTAAGCAAAGCAATGAGAGAACCACGCTGCTGCAGAGAGAGAGCTTGCCTTAGGGGCTGCCTGGGAGGGTGAGGGGGGATAACAGCAGTGGCCTCAGGATGGGATGAACAGCCATAGCTTGCTCTTAGCGCTGATTTCACTGCCAGTTTATTCTGGACATTGTTCAAGCCCCGTTGTGTCTGTATGGTCTGCACTATGTCAAGTGTGGTACACTGCAGTGGGTGTGCTGTGCAAAAAACTTCAAAACAGTAGGCAAAACCTACTAAAATATTAAGTTACCCAGCGACCCATGCAAACCTGAAGAAGCTTTCATTTTGTATCCAAGCAGGAAGGTCTGGGGTTGCAGGTATCTCCATCTTCAGGGACACCCTTAATTTAAACACTGTCTCCTGCTAGTGGTATTACCAGGCTGGTATTTTTCTGACATAGAGAAACAGCAGAAATTCACTGTAGATATTGAATGTTTCAAGGTAGCAAATACATATATGTACATAAATGCACACATGTTTCTCTGAGGGCTCTATGTCATCTTTACCACTACAAGATGAAGCACTTTATTTTGCAAGTATGCTAAAATTGACATTAGTAAAGACAATTTTTTCAGATAAATATTTTTTAAAAACTTACCAATCACTATTGGTAATGCTCCAAAGTTCTGTGCATGTGATAGCAAATTTTCCCATCCTTTCCTACTTCTTTTCTCCCTCCTCAGCAGCACTGGGCAGCTCCAGCAGCTCCTGCAGCACTAGATGGTGCTGCAACACAGCTGCTGCAGAACCTGCTGCCCCTGATGTCTGCTGGACCTGAAATGTCTCACTGCTTATTTTAATATGAAGTTACTAAACACTATTGCCCAAGGCCTCTGGGTTTTCATGGTTTTTCATGTTGTTTCGTTGGTTTTTATTTTGTTTTAACAGAAGTTCTAGCTTTCTAGGACCCTATGCTTTGTGTGATTTTCTTGTCCATGCTGTAAGAACAGAAATAAGGAACAAGAAGAAAATTGACATACATAATAAATGCAATTAATTACACACCAAGTAATTTTTTAAGCTTATCACTTACCTACTTTATCATACACAATGAACCAAGAAGACAAATAGCAAATATCTTCCTACAATAATATGACACAAAATGTGTACCTTATGAAAGTAATTTTTCTAATAGAAATAGGAGATAAATTAGTTACAGAAGTAACTAAACAAAGCACAACATTATAAATATGTTATTTACATGTTAAAAAGTAATTTAAATGTGTTATTAAACTCCAGATTTCTGTACTTTCATACAGTTCAACAGCTTCCCAGAAGTATAAAGTTCCCTATGTGTGTATTTGTAAAACTATATTTAAATGTCCATTCGTTTTCTGGCTTTCTTTAAATTACTAAATGTAAATATTTTGACTTAATGTATTTCTTTTTAATTTATTACTATTATTGTTGGGGTTTTGTTATTTTTATTATTGCTGTTATTATTATTATTGTTGCTGTTCTTATTATTTCTGTTTGGTTGGCCCTGATAAGCAGACTTCCATGTGCTGGGTAATTTGCTCACTGGAACTGGTTGTACAAGAGAGCAAAGTCCATTTGCTGGGAACAGTCTGATGAAGTGAGGCCTTCAAAGAAGACTTGAAGCATCTAATAATTGCTGTTTAATGGAGAATTCTTAGGAATTCTTGTAGCTGTTTATAGTTCCTTCTCATTTGCAGTATTTCACTACCAAAATTAAATCACCTCCCTTCCATAAACGCTAAAAGCTGTATTTCCTTTTCAAGGGCAAATTATTCAATCATCAAGGCAACAAAATCATTAGTCATTCAATTGGAACAACTGAATCTTCATCTTTCATAGGGGAACAAACAAAACTAAGCATAAAACCTCCAATAAGATCGGCAAGGTCAGATTCTAGTAATGCAGGACTGTGTCAACACAAAGCCAGGTGCTGACTACCTGGATGAGGCAGGAACATACCATGACCACACTCAAAACTCTTTGAAATAAAAGCAAGCCCTGCACCCTAATAATCTATGCATTCATTGATTTGAGCATACTAGAAAATGTAGTAAACACTTTAAACTGATTTTTTTTTTCACTCCTTTATGGTCATAGACATTACACAAGGCCAGATTTCAAAACAAAACTGCTCTACACAGAAGTGAGATCCATGTGTAGTACTGTCATCTACTTCCCTCCTTAATTTTTAATGCAGTAAGCCTTCTTAAACATGTGCTCTGTCAGACTGCTGCTGTCTCCCCAGAACATGCTCTGGTCCAGGTTAAGGAAGGAAGCAGGGATTTTTGAAGCACCAATTCAGCATGGCAGCAGATGACTCAGCATCGTGCTTCAGCAAAGGACAAACAGGGAGAAGAAAATTAACAAGGACAGGAATCAGATGGGAGTTTTGGAGGACAAAAACTTTGAGAGAGAACCTGAAAACAGCTGAAAGGAAAATAAAACAGGAGAGAGAGGCTGGAAAATAAATCTAGCAACCAGCAGCTAGAATATGATTTGCAACCTAACAAATAAAAGTCACAAGCCAATCTGCACCTGAATCTGACATGTATTTTTCGTGAATAAAGAAAAATGCATTTTTCAGATGTTTTGTAAGACATCCATATAACACGGGTTTTTCCTTGGTAATTTTCAAGCAACCTCTTTAATAACTTACAGGTGTGGCTCTTTCATTCTGATTTGCTCTCTCCTGTATCAGAAAACACAGTAGAAAAGAAAATCCATCTAACAACTGAGAATGGATCAAAATTCACAAATCATACCCAAATACTGTAACTACAAACCTGAGTACAGTAATTTAAATTGCAGCACAGGTCACCATGAAGTCTTTGCTGCTTAAATGCTTAGTTTGGTGATTTAGCTATTCATTAGCTTAAAAAAAAAGGAAGATAAAACCAACATTGAGAGATACTATAAACATTTCATTCTACTTAGGATCAAAACTGAATCTTTAACAGATTTGAGACTGGGAAGTTATTCTTGCAGATCTCAGCTGAAAATCAAAAGCATATAACTTAAATTGTAAGGTGGTTTAAAAAAAAATATTCATCACTTCTTATTCTATCTGAAGATTGAAAGTAATACAGCATGCAGTATTTTGCGAGGTTTTTGAAAGCAAATAATCCTATTTGTAACCAGAAATGCAATGTTCCTTTGGAGAAAAGAGTGACTCCTTTCCCATGTATTCTTCAATTTACATTTGTTTTAATTCCTCATACTGAACTGCTGGTCTAGATTCCTAAATAAGGTGGATACTTAAAGTACTCTCCGAAGAGAAGGTTATATTTGTAATAATACATATGAGTTTACCCATTTTACTGTGCAAAATTTGGTATTTTAATCCAATGTATCAACATTATCTATTTCAAGTTAAGATTCTAGTCCTGTGTGAAAAAGGGATCCTGTACCTGGTAACAGATAAACAAATGTGTAGTAAACTGTTTTGTCTCCAGTTAAACAGTTAAACCAAGCATCTGAACTATTAGCAAGTCCCCATAAATACTGCATGAAAGAAGTGCAGATGACCTGAGCAAAGAAAACACAGGCTAGCTACAGTGGTGCCATGTCTGTACAAATCCTACAGTACTGCCCGTGGAAATAGCCCTCGTCCCTTCGTTTTATTATAAGCCTTACAGTATTTGATAATATTATTAAATGTCCAGATGGTAAAATTCATTTATGGCCTAAAAATCCTAGATTTAATTAAAAGGATTTCTTGCTTTCTTCCTCAAAATACCTGTGGAAGAGCAAGCAAGAATGTTCAGTTCAGTATCTTAGCTCTGTGATGTTCGAGCACAGCTGGCTAATGATTCTGCAGACTTCCATTTGATGATTTTGTCTGCTTGGCTGCTGGACAGTGCTGAGATGTAGAAAGAGATGTCAGCCATACCTTTCATACAAGCCAATTATGTGGCATATATGTGGCACTTTGCTCATCCCACACAGCTTAATAGTCTTAAAATACAATTCTATTTCTTTATTTTGTGGGGTCTTTTGGATAGTTTACTGTACCCAAAAGTACAAACACTTGGGAGCATTTAAAATAAAACATTTCTCCTTGACTACAATTTCTTTCTCCCAAAGGGTACTGACCAGGAGATTTTATTCTGTCAGTGTATAAACAGACACAGAGTAACTCCTCAATATCTACGGAGCACATATCTATGAAGTGTCTATGAACTGCAAACACAGAGGTCTTACACACATTAATGGTGCACTACAATGAAAAGTAGTGCAGTTTCTCTAATATGATAGGGCAGGTAATTCAGAAGAATTTTTGATAAAAAACAGAAATGCATGAGGAATAAGTGCATATGCAAACGCTGAGGTAGCAGTGGCACTGTATTTCTCTTATGGTACTGCAAAAATACACATACAAATACACTTACACATACATATGCCCATATATGTATGTCAGTTATAAAAATAACATATTTCATAATTTCAGATCACAATCACACTGGAAATGCACATATAAAATCATCTTTTCCCTATACATTATCAGATAAACTATGATTAAATCTACAGAACCTATTATGAAGAAACTTGCTTTCTTGCCTGTGGAATATCTGCATTACTTTTTATCAGAAGCAAATGTATTCATCTCTACACAAAGAGATGAAAGGCCACACCAAAGGAGAAGACTATCTTGAAGCTTGCATCAAGTCCCTTTTGAAGTAAGGAACCAGAGTGAAGGGCATGTATGGCTCCAGAGCCAGCTGAGGAGAATAAAAGAACATAGCTCAGACATTTATGTGATGCCTTTTCTCAGCTAACACAGATTAGGAAAAGGAAGTACACTGCTCAGTGGGAAAGGAAAAATGCAATGTACTACTAGTAGATTTTATATTCTGTGAAAACTTATAAATGTCCTGTCAGAACTTTGGATTGCTGTACTAGTAGCACTGTAATGCAGCGCTGCTTTATGCCTTTTGAATTACATGCGTTTTCCAAAAACAAGTGGAAACACGTCCACAAAAAAGAAGTGCTCCATCTTTTGAAATGCAAGGGTTAGAATCATAACTGACTACATGAAAACTGCTGTCTTTCTCCAGGGAATCATTTACAGGGAGAAACTGGCAGGTATTAGCTCTCCTTTTGCCTTCTCCACAAGAAAATACATAGAACCTGTTTGTTTTGCTGACTTATAAAGCAATCACATCAATCCACAGCAGGGTTTCTAATAGTTAGCTATAGAGAAAGGGATTTAATTCCGAGGAGTATTTCACATAATGCAAGAGGCAAATATCCAAGGATGTTTAAAAATCACCAACTTTCAGAACCTGTTCTTACTAAAACGCAGCTTTGTTATTTAATTGAGATATTCAAGTTGCATTTTTGGCATTCAAGTAGCAATCATCCTATAAACTGAAATTTCTTCTGTCAACTCTCCATAACAAAAGCTCATGAGGAAATTTTAAACATAGTGTAACAAACTAAAAAATAAAAATTTCTTACATTTTGTGCAGTTTTCTGTGCCTGACTGTGACTGTTCCCTTATGCCATATTTGAGTTTTTGGATATCTGTTGTAAGTGACATGTGACTATAAACTGAAAAAGTAACGAACCCAGCCCCTGTAATGGCCAATAATAAATACATCCATAAAGACTACTGAAATACACAAAGCAAGAAAACGTCTGTGAACATCATTGTTCACAATGCAGATCAGAAATAGGTGACTGTTATAATACACAATATTACTCTACCTTCCAACATAGAGATTCGCGCAAATCATCAAGAAAAAAATCCCCACTAGGATTTATGTGGCATTGCTTTTGTGTGTCTGCTTTTGCTTACACACACATCCATATCTGCATAGATATCCATAAAAAAAATATTGCAACGGTCACAGCTATCATAACAAATTCTTATCACTTACTTTTGAATATAGATAATTATATACTGTCAGTGACCTCTCATTTTTAAATTTGATAGTACTAAATCTTACTCACACCATTGAAATAGTATTAATTTATGGTTTTCCAGGAAATCTGAACATCAGTATGTGTTATAATCTTTACATACACAAATACTAAACAACAAAAATACATTCTCTCAGCAAATGATTTTGTTAATTATTTTCCCAATGGCTTGACATACAAAATTTTTTCATCATAATAAAATTTATATTACAGCATTTTATCCAGTAAATATTTCTATTTTAATCAGACTAAGATATAGGCTAGAGGAGACTGTAATAGGTAACATCTGTGCTGGAATCTGATAGTCACTTTAACATTTCTCCAGAGACCATTGGTAGAGCATATTACCTCATTTTCTACAGCCTGTATTAACATATTTTAATGTAGGAGCAATATGGAGAGAGGAGAGGAAGAAATAATAATTGTATTGATTCAAAGTGCACTTAGGTGCATTCATGTCTTGGTGACATCTAAACCAGAAATTTTGAAGTATATGTTTCAAAAGTGTAACTATCCAAATAAAAATGAGATTTTGCAGAGTTTTTATTTTAGAACTAGAAGAAATTGCGAGTGGCAGAAGACCCATTTTTCTCCTCCTCACAGGCAAATGTTCACCTTTTTCTTCCAAGTCTCCTGACTGCTGAACAATCTAAATGTCTATTTTAGGACAACCTTAACACCTCCACAGCATTGCAGATGCTGCTGCACTCATATCTACAAAATCCCTGAATTACACATCCCCCTTCTCTGTTCAAATATGTCACTGAGAACTAATGAATGCATCTCTATCCTTGGAAAATATATCACAGGTTGCAGAATTTTTGCTCAGTGTGTTGTTAGGTGTTTGCTTTGTAGAAACTGAAGGTGATTAAAGGAGCTATTCATATTGTCCCTTGCTTTAAGAGAAGGGCTTAGATACTCCACACGTTATTCGAAATTCCTTTCCAAAGGCCATGTATATGGACCTCAAGTGAGTCGATCAGGTAACATATGCATTTTCTTACCTCTCTTTTTTTTTTTTAATCTGTTTTGCCCAAGCCTGGATGGAATATCCAGTGCTGATGTTCTACCCCTCCAAACCCTTCATCACTAATTCCAACAATTTTTATTGGTCACCTTTCCTACCTCTTCAGAAAGAAAGTCCAAGCTTAAAAGGGTCCAGAATGCTGTCTGCAACATTTTTTAATTATTCATTTATGCTGATAAATTATGCAAGCCAGATCTTCCATTATCTCTGGGGCTACCAGTTAAGGCTTCTCCAGCTTTTAGCTATTTTTATTCCCTTGGTACATAGATAACAGCACACTGACCAAACAGTACTCACTGCTCTACTCAGAAACAGATAGGAACCTCTTATTGTTTCTCAATTTTTTCTACTTTTCATTAGCTTCCAATTTTTTGAGCCTCTTATTTTATTCTAACCAGCAGCTTTCTATCTTAATTTGATCAAGCTTTCTTAAGAAGGCAACTGAATCTCCAGTAAAATACAACTAAATATCTAATGTATCTAAATATGTCTAAATACCACAAGAACACCTCTGTTGCTCCTTTCAGTGAAAGTATTCCACTGCCCAATATTTTGTATTTCTGAGCTCAGACTGCCATAAATCCTGACAAGTAACTTTGCACCTAATTTCTAAACTAAATTAGTACCAAGAAAATTGGCTTGATAATCACTTTCCTCCTTGGAGGCACTGACCTGTAGGCAAGCGAACAGCCCAGGATTGCCCTCTGCACAGAATTAGCCTCTGTTTATGTTTGATAAAACATAGCAAGGGATTTGGACAGGTTTTGAGGGATATGGGGAAAGTGATTTTTCTTCTCTTAGGCAGAAGAGAAGTTAGCCTAAGAGCTACAAAACCCAGATGATTTTTACCAGTGTGCTGTTATTGTAATAGAGCACATTAAGATGTGGTAAACAAGTCCCATCTTTTTCCATAAAAATTTGCCAGAATTGCCAGACAGGTTGAAAGGTTTCTAAGCAATCCGATTGTTTGACCAGATAACATTTGAGAAACACAAATTTATTTCTGCTATTCCTTGACTTTTTTCAAAGTCAATGAGTATGCTCAAGCCACAGGGGAAAGCTGAAAATTTAAACAATGTAGGCCTACTAAACTAGTCAGAAAATTTCAAAAAGCTAATTAAAGAGGAGAAAGGTATCTACTGTACCCTGGGTTCCACATTTTTTCAAAATGCTCATAATGTAATGGAGAAAGGAATAACCTGTATCTAACTGCAGGTATTCCACTCTAATATGCTTTAATCTCTTTAAGATCTTGTTTCGATAATTTCTCACACTGTCCTCTAAGCGAGGATTTAAGTTCAAGAAAAAAGAGCAACTAAAAGGTCTTTGTCCCTCAAAAAAGAAGAAACAGAGTTAGTGAAAGGATAATGGTTACAGGATGTTTGATCTCTATTCAAAGTTCATGAAAATCTTCTGGTAGGAGTCAAGAGGAAAGATGAGAGGTTCAGTCAAAAGATGTTTGCGACCGACCCAGGCATCTGGAAAAAGATGACTGGAGTCTCTCTACTTGGAAAGAGAGACAACAGCAGTGTCTGCAAAAAAGACACTATCATAGCATAAACTGTGTTTGTTTCTATGCCAATATATGATATATGGTTCAGATATTAAAGTCACACAGCAGGGGGGAAGCGCTTTACTCTGCAATAGGTTATAAAACTAACAGACATCTCAGATACAGAGTATTACACTAGATTATCCCAAATTACTTTTCTATATTTGCTTGTAGCAAAACCATATTTTTTTAATCCACTTTTACAATATTTGCAATTGGTAACAGCTACACTGAATGTGTTAGAGTGATGTAGAAGTATCATAGAGCAGCTTGAGTTAAGAGTGATGCCAGATGAATGATTAAAATAGGGCATTCTGGAATCTGAAGAGTTACAGTTCATCCAACTATCTATCTGAAGCACTCATGTGAAGCTGAGCTTTCCAGGAAATTTCTCAAGGGACAATATAAGAAAAACCTCCCACTCATGCTATGTGTCTAGTTCTGAGAAAGGGCATTGCAAAAGTGAGACAAACAAGTATTTTCAAAGGATCAGTGGTGGCTAGTAAAGCCCTAAGTCATGTAGCATGAAAAGAGACTAGCAGGAAACACCAAAATCCCTAGAGAACAAGCCACAATAAAGAAGCATTGCTTTTGATTACAGAAAGAGCAGAAGCACAGGCAGATCTGCAACTGAGATATTGAGAAAATTTTCACAAGAGAAAGAGAGATGATCTGTGTGCTGAGAAATTTTTCCAAGGAACAATGCAAAGAGTCTGCTGTGGCCTGGATCCCCAAACCAGTCTTATCACCACAAGCCAACTGACAGCCAGAGGAAAGAAATCAACTCTAAGCATCCAACACAAATACAAAGATTCATGAAAATGGAATCAGGCATCTCCTGGCTGAGGAAAACAAACTATGAGAAAATGAAAAATTGTTTGTCTTACTTCTACATGTGCATTTTGAAAATTATATTCAGAAACCATTATGTTATAGACTTTTATCCAGCATCTGTATAATTTTTTTTCTCATTATGATTTGGACAAAGGACCAGAACAAAGATTTCTTAAATTTGCAGATGAAAACAATGAGTGTGCTTGGAGGAGATACTTGTGGAATGAGATAAAAGAAAAAAGTTTAATAATGGACAAAAGTAAAATCCTACATGTAAAATTTCATGGATAAGAGAGAGATGAAAAAAACATATTGTGGGAAAGGAGATTGGGAGTTGCAGTGAATTACAAACTGAACTTGAGTCAACCATCTCCTGCTGTTTTGGAAAGCAAGAAAATACTAAATTGGTATGTATTGTTTGAGAGTTATGCGAAACACTTTTTCCAGTCTACTCAGCAATGTCAAGCTTCACACTGAGCCCACTGTCAAGCCTGGGCACAACAGTTCCAGAAGGACACACATCACTGGGAAGTAGCCCCTCAGGAATATTATCAAAGGACAGAAGAAAAACAATATCTGTATGAAGCTGTAGTTGGGTTTTTTGTTTTGTTTGGGGTTTTTTTTTGTTTTGTCTTTTGCTTAGTTTTTGTTATATAGTAGATAAACTATTCAAAATGTATCTAAAGTCTATATAAAACAATTTCACAACACTTGTTTCTACAGTCATAATTCTTTTTGTCTGTATACAATTTTACAGGTCGGCAGGTTACAGAAGTTCTGTATTCCTAATGTGTTTGTTAAAACTTTGCTTCATTTGTTTACATAGCTAAAACCCTTAGGACAGTATTTTATGAACTCCCATTGACTCTTGTGACTTCACAAATAAACTCTAAAAAGAAGAAAAACCATGAGGAATGCTATTCATTCACTGACTTCCACTTACAAATAAAATGTATTAGTGGACTCATGAGGGTGAGCTGTACATACAGAATGTTCTCATTTCATAAGCAGGCACAAATCAGCTCTGCTTGTGCTCTGAACCAGCCCAAAGCTGTGTGCAAACACCACCCACAAGCTCCACAGAGCTCCAGTTTCAGCTCAATGCTGCGCTAATACAGCCACAAGCAATTCCAGATCAGAACTAGCACCAAGCCCAGCAAGACTTCTCATGTTTGCCTGCAGAAGTCTTTTCACAATATCTGCTAAAAACTTACTGCACATTGCGGATTAGTCCTTTCTTCTTGTCAAAAGCTGGCAATGTCTATCCTAAATTTTTTAGAAAAATGGTGGAACCATTAATAAATCAAGATCAGCTCTCTATTTGGTTAGGACTGATTACAGCACATCACTCTGGTTAGCGCTAGTGTACAGTGTTGTATTTTAAGACAGCTTACAGCTACAGTCCTAAAATAAACACAAATAAAATACCATTGCACTGAGTGTGAAGGAAGACTGTGTTCACATAAACAGGCTTCAGAATGCAACCCTGCAGACAGCTCACTCTGAAGAGATAACATTTGTGCTATTTTTGGAGACTGCCACCTTCAAAAGCATGCTTCATCTGCTGCAGCAAAGCAGGCCATGCAAATGAACATACACTTATGGTCTCAGGCACTAATTATTTGAATTTTGCCTTGAATTTCAAATGAGCGGCCCCATTTACTGGAATGTTAGTAATTTTATCGGAATTTTATTTGGGAGTTTTAGGTACAGAAGCCCATTAAAATCAGTGGGAATATTTCTGGGCATTTGTGAGATGTCCAGTCACGTTACTGATAATGTTTTATTGCTTGCTTTTGGAGTATGAACATGTTCATGAATATGGTTATGACTGCTGAATTAAGTGATGAGCAAATAACATTGCAAAAAATCTGATCATTGAGTGGTTTCTATTATCTCCCTTAAAAGGATTTATTCACTTTTTAACACAGGCTGTCAGACAGGCTTCAGCAGTTAGAAAAAGCCCTTTTGTTGATTTTACTAACAGCAGAGTTGAATGAGACACCTTCACTGAGAAGCCAGTGCTGTAAAATCCATCATACCTTCAGCTGTACCAGATGCACATCCACGTGCTTGCTGTCCGAGTCCTGCTGCACAGAGTAGGTCAGGTCCCGGACCCTTTCAGACGTCATCCGAAGCCAGGTCTCAATTTCTGGCAAGTGGAGAACAATCTTCCAGTCAGCCCCGGTGTGCAGAGGAGGGGGCTTTTCATACTGCTGGCCAGAGTCAAGGTCCTTCATGACATCCCCTTCCCCTTCTTGTTCCACTGTAGGAGTCATGTTTATGAGCATGGGAGAGGCATCGGATGGCATCGGATCCAGTTCTTGTGTCCTCATGGGAGAAACTGCTACATCCATGGCTAACGTGTCAAAGCCTAAACCATACTTTTTTCAAAAATAGCTGCAAAGATAGAAAGAAAACACACCGCTGTTTTGAGACCAAATTCAGCAACAAAATGCTCAAAGACAAGGAGTAAATGATAATGTCTGAGATGTATTGCACGTCTAAATAAATTCTTCACCCTAAAAATCTATACTGAAGTTCAAGACCAAATAGATTTTTTCAAAATAACTTTGTTGTTTTGAACATGATCCTTGTATGCGAAAAGTAACGAATACTGCATTTCTCGCATTGTAATTTCTCATATAATTTCCAATTACTTTGGAAAGTGCAGTTTTCATTAATGAAAAGTATGTTCTGATTTTTTACAACTGCAACATAAATAAATGAACATTGACAAAGTCTGCAGAACTTTACTGAACTCCACAAGTTAATACAAGACTGGTATTCGTAAACTAGTACATATTGGAACATATTCCTTGGCCTGAAATTTAAGACTAAACACAGAATATTTCAAGATTTAAATAAAATTACTCTACTGTCCACTCGACTGTTGACCATGTTAAACAAAAAATTTGCACGCAAACTTGAAGTGATTATTGAGGACACTTGGGTGATTTATTGATTTTCCTTTTGAATTTTAAATTCTAATAGTTTTGTTAGATTAAGAACTGTTGCAATAAGCAACAACTATAACAAAACACAGATATAATAATCCCAAGGTCAAAACATGTACCTAAAATTAAAACATCATTTTACAAAGTGGCTTTATGAAAGCCCAAATGCTGTACCACCAATACACACTTATGAGATCTACTGGACAAAGTAAGTAAAACATTTTACTTTGTACCTCTTCCTCTGTATGTGCTAGTTGCTTGTGTACTACCCACGAAGAAGGCTGCCATAAACCCTATGCATGAAAAAAAAAAACAAAAACCAAAAACCACAAACAAATGAAAAAATAACACCAAACAACTTGACTTACTTAACATAAAATCTAGAAGACTGTAGAAAAAACAGACTTTTCCATATTAAATTAACACTGTGACTACTGAGTTATATTCCTCAAGATTTCATGTGGAGTCTCAGCATTCAGAGACTACTCCTGTAGGCAGTGAGAGTACCAAAGAAGTATCCAGTCTCAATTTCACTTGTCATAGCCAGGAAGGACAAAAAGATTATATTTTGTGTTAATTTGATTTTATTTTCTACCCTGCCACTACTTAGTAAATCAGTGTTTGCACAGCTATCACACTCACAAATCAGTATGTTAAAGTTATATTAAATATTAACACAAAATATAAATTTGGCACTTCAGAACAAAATTTTCTATCAGTACAATCAAGCAAAGCAAATGAAAGAAGAATCCAAATATTCTCAGTGCCTGCTGTACAATTTCCAACTCTTAGCTCAAATTTTGAAAAAAATATGAATTGTGTTAAACAAAAAGCTCTACAGCAAAGCTAGGTGAAAATAACATTTCAGGGTGCTGAGTATTTTCTAGTTCATCTGCTTACATTACCTATTTTTCAGCTCAAACTCTGTTGCCATAAGTACTCAACATAAATTGCTAGAAAAAAAATCAGTGTAATAACATTTTTGTTTAAGACATTGCTGATCATAGCCGCAGTTCTAAAGCATAGAATTCACCTAACAGCTGAAACTATCTCAACATTTTAAACATATTCTTCACATTCTTTCCTCCTGAAAGTGAAATTTTGCTGAGACACAGGTGGTCCTTATTTCTGCATGTTTACTGTTAAGCATGCCTACCAGAGAAACAGCTGTGAATCACTAAATGATACCAAAGAACAGGAAGAGCAGTGCTTGCTTCCTAGTTTTTTCACACCAAAAAAAAAAAAAAAAAAAAAAAAAACCCTGGCACTCTTGCAGAGTTTTTCATTATGACTCAGCTCTAGAGAGGACATTAAAGCAATTAGCAAACAGAAATGAAAACATGCTCCTGCAGAAGCAAACAAAAGCCGGTCCATGCTGCATGCAGAGCCACTTGCAGCCTTCATGCACTGAGTGGGCAATTAGCAGCCATCAGGAACCTGCTGACCTGCGGTTTGGTACGATGTGCTTGGCTCTGTGAGAGTGGCTCTCCAGCACTACCGCTCATGCCTCCTTAATCCTAGCAGCTCTTACAGCCAAGTCCTTTGCATTCTTTCCTTTCTGCCAGATCACAAGTTGCAACACTTCAAAATTAAGAATATGTGAAGAAATTTTGAAATAAGTAATTCTTTACATCTTCTTAAAAAAAAAAAATCTACGAAAGTAATAAAATACACTGTGGATATTAATTAGCAAGGTCTGTGAAAGCTTTAAAAAGCTCACAAAGATTGGATTCAATGACTGAATCCCAACACTAGGACACAGATTTCTTTAAATTGATTCTTGGCAGAATGAAAAGGCATCATCGGACAGCTGAAGGGCTCTCCAAGAGCAGTGACCGCAGGAACGCGGCCCCGCCGAGCCCCGAAGGCAGCGGAGAAAGCGAAAGCCGCGCGGCCCCGCCGCCCGCAGCCGCCCCGCCCCGGATACGGACGGAAAACGGGAAAATACCCCCGCAGAGATGCTTTTGCAAAATTCTAACCCTGGAGTACAAATAGCAAACAGCCTGCAGCAACAGCCAATCTCATGGACATAATTGTTTCATGCAATTCAGGAGTTATAAAACTTGGCGAAACGCTCTTGATCAGAAGTGGGTTCTGCTAGAAAAAAGGGTTAAGAAGGGATGATCGAGTTAAACAATACTCTGGAGTCATATATTGATACTTTAAGTGACTGAGTTAAATGCTAGTCTTAAATTTGGTTATATTTCTGGAGTATATTTTTTTTCCAGATTTTGTGACAGGTACAAATAGTGAATTGTAAACCACTACAGTAAGTGTTAGAACACATCAAAACTGAATAATATTAGAGGAATATAACTGAATATTTTAGAGGTGATCTTTATACCTTGCAAAAATTTTTTTTGAAACGAGGTAAAGAAGGCATTCTTTTCTTTCTAAGCAGGACCTTATCACTGCCAATTTTTTTTTTTTTTTTTTAATAAAACTCAAAAGCTATGCTCAGTCTCATTTTCTGCATCACAAAATCCTGGTAGTATCAATGGCAGTTTTAGGTGGGCAAGCCATACTAAATCACATTCCAGCTTTTTTTCTAAGCCAAACCTTTTCTGTACCCAGAAGAGTTATACAAACCAGCTGATTTTAAATTTGCAGGTGAACAGATGAAAATGCAATGTCAAATGTCCTGATCAATAAAAAGGTTCAGTCTTTCAACACATGCAGGGCATAACCTTATTTTCATCATGACAATCAGATTGAGAGTTATGATATCATTATTTCTAAAAATATTTCTCCAATTATTTATTTGTGCCACTTCAAAAGCTACTCTTTCAATCTGCTGAAGGGCACATTGAAGAACTAAGTAACACACCCACCACAGCTTGCATTCCTTCTGGCAGGAGAAAAAAAAAATAGAAGAATTGAGCATATTTTTTTGCCTTGTGTTAATTCTTTATATACAGTTTTACATCGTCATGGATCCTCGTATAAAAGGTGAGAGATCCTGTGTAAGCACATGCACACATATGCTTTCTATCTTCATCTTCAGTAAGTGCATTACGCCCAGCAGATGGCTGATTACCTTCCACTAATCACACAGACAATCTCACTTTCCCCTGCTTTTCTGCTCAGGCAGATGCTAACGCTTACACAAAACATAGGATGTCTGTGTCAACCATAATAGAGTTTATCAATCACCACGTCTTGGAAGGCTTCTCGCACTCATTCTGCTCCCCCATTGTTTCCATTTCCCTTGTTTATAAAGTGCAGGCCACATTCGCTCTGCCAGCATCAGATATCCACCTTTTCCTCCAACAGCAGTTAGCTGCTGTCAAACAAAGCATCATTAAGCATTTTAAGCCATAGAGTAGTCCAGTCATTGATCAGTGGTGCAGACACTGGGTCGAATGAATGTTAATGAGCTCTAATTTCCCTTACTGTCACATATTGTTAAAATCAGCCACAATCACTATACAGCCACCTGTCTGTCACATAAATAATTTATTTCGATCTCAAAAATGCCACAAAAAAACCCAGAGAAACTCCATCACTAAATAATTTTGTCTGCTTGCTGACTTTGAAATCTAATGATGTAAATTTTAACATCAGATTTAATGAGCTCGTTGATGCTGAATTTTCTTGAATAGATACAGTGAAAACAAATGTCTCACTCAGACAAGTTATATTATAATGTCTTTTTCATTTCAATAGTCTCAGGAATTCTCTGCCAAGTTACGAGGCTCATTATACTTTTTCTTGAAAATGTAATTAACTGTATCAACTACAAAGATAAATTATCTCTGTGCAAAAAAACTGAAGTGTATCATTTCAGTTACATATAGAGCAAATTGAATTTAATATCACAGTAAGCCTATCCATGCTACATTGATCTAGTTGCTTATTTCCTGTATGATTTAAGAAATAAAACTATTTCAAAAAGCTTTGAAATAACTGAATTCTAATGGACCCAGTTTATGTTTTTCTCTTCATATCATTCCTCATGAATGTGTTTCAGAAATACCTCCTTTGCAATTATCCTATGATAATATCTAAAATTTTTAACAAATTGGACAATTTCTCATTTAGGACTGCTTGGCCTCCTATTTCATATGTGAGACTCTTAGCAAGTATATCTGATAGGGAACAGGATGCCTTGATTCCTTCAGTATGTAGACCAAAGAGGCTTGCACAGTAGTTTCAATATTAAACATGAACACTAACATGAATCACGATTACAGTTTTTAATGTGACTGATTTAAAGTCCATTAAAAAGTCTGCCCCCAAGGCTTTAATGGCAGCAAAGCCAGACCATCAATTTTTAACTGAGGAAATCCAACCATGGACGTTCATGTTCCTGATTATGTGAATAAATCAGAATTTGAGACACAGCAATGACCCGACATAATCTTTGTTATTTACGGTTTCTTTTTCTAATATGCGGTGAAGGAAAATGTGGAAATTAAAGGCAAGTGTTCCACCAGAAATTGGAAATTATTGTGGCAAATCAGGGAAAGTGGAAATTCTGCTGGAGGATTTACTAAAGGATTTATGTGAAAGTGATGGCCTAGCAGGAGAGACTGTGAAAGAAACCAACAGTCCATAAGGTCTAGGCATTATACACACAGGCAGTCTCCAAGAAGC
This sequence comes from Onychostruthus taczanowskii, assembly GCF_017590055.1. Lineage (NCBI taxonomy): Eukaryota > Metazoa > Chordata > Aves > Passeriformes > Passeridae > Onychostruthus > Onychostruthus taczanowskii. The sequence goes on along the minus strand of NW_024496525.1, from coordinate 14,649,157 downwards.
CACGGGTAAAACAGGCAAATTGCTGGTTGTGGTGTGCATGACCTTCCATTTGGAACTTCTTTGGTTCTGAGGATATCAGATGGCAAAGAAAGGTTCTGCAGATCCTTTCACATGATGTTTATGTCATGAAAGCTTGTAGAAACTCTAGCAGAAAGAGGCAGCACCATTTTTTTGGAGGAAGACACCCCCCCCCCCCCCCCCCCCGCCATTGCTTTTGGAAACCATACTACTGGTATTTTCCAACAAAATGCTTTTGACAAGATCCAATGCCAAAGGCTAAATGAGTCTAAATAGCCATGGTATAAGAAGGCAGGTCCTTGAATGGACAATAAATGAAAACAGTAAACAGTGAAATGAAGAGCAAATGCAGATCACAAGCAGAGTTTCACAGATACCTCTGCTAAGCACTATGCTTCTCAAGAAATGGATTAATGAACTGAAAAATGGGTGAAAAATCGAGTGGAAAAGGTTTGTAGAAGGTATTGAAATACTTGGGATATATATAAACTCTGAGTAAATGAAAGATGTCACAAAGCAAAAAAAATGTGCAATAACATATTTGATTAAACATTTAAGATTAAACTTACTATAGACAAATATTGTAATGTATATGAAAAAAACAATCAAACCACAAAAAAAAAGGTCAAGTCTTGCCTGAAACAGTGCATTTAATTTATCTGCTTCTAGCTCATATAATTTTAAAAAAAGCAGGGAGGCTAGATGGAAATTATCCCATTAGACAGCTGCCATGAGGTACATCAGAAAAAAATTCTACACTACAACATAAACAGACATTGAAAACAATTGTGTAGTGCCAGACTCATACAGACAGAGAAATATATTCAGAGAGTCAAGCATGTTGTGATGAGCAGTTGTGTTTCCTGATCCTTTCTAACTCAGGTTTGCCCTGCAGTGAGTAAGTGTCTGCTACAAAGAGATTAGCATTAAAATGGACAAAGACAAATTAGCCACTTCATATTAACTCCTCATAACTTCAACATCCTTTATTAGCTAACTGTTCTACACTATCTTGGGCTTTTGTTGTCCTAATTTTCATTCCAGAAAGTCAGCAGTACATACTGGCAACTTTTATACGCTGATTTTTCAGCAAACAGGTGAGCGGGTTTTTGTTGGGTTTTTTTGATTTGTGCATTTGGGCAGGTTGTTTTTGCTTTCCTGGGTAAAGCCATTTTTGTCATTCTAGTGGCTAAGAGTGAGCAAAACATTTGTAAACAAAAAATATTTTTTCCCTTCAGCTACAAAAGTCATATGGTGAAGGATGCATAGTAACTATTCTAGCAAGAAGATGGGTCTTGTTCCAAAATTTTTCTCCAAAGAGGTAGTGTGAAACATCTTTTAAATTGGAAGATAGCAAAATCAAGATTAGACTGGGCTGAATATTAATCTGTATTTAAAATGTTCTTTCAGTACAGACAGAGGCAGCGAGATATAAGTGAGGACATCCTGAGCTGTTTCTCCTATCACAGCAGAATGAAAGAAACTGGTGCAACTCTCAGCTCAAAGTTAGGGCAAATAAAAATAATGTTTCACTTCAATTTCACACTCTAGTTTCATAGCAAATAAATGCTAATCACTTAGGAGAAATCTTGACATTTTTTCTGGGAAAATTTTCCAGGGGCTAAATGAGCTTATTCCATTTAATTATGGAAGCTGATTATAAGAAATTAATTACATGTATCAAGGAGCAATATGACCTCATAATAGATCAGATAAGAAGAACTTTCTCACATGTATTGTGCAAAGTATGTCAGTCACAGCCAACGTCTCACTGCCTTGCAAGTCTTACATCTTTCTCTAGCAGAAAGACCATCATTTCAGCTTCTTCCTTAAATATGTTACAGATACTGCAATACTGGATGTTCTGTCAATCAGTACAAAGGTTATTTAGAAAAAAATCCAAACCAACAACAATCTCTACAGAATTCTTCAAGGCACATTATTATGTCAGACCCAGCAGTGCAACTTGAGGCATTTAAATTGCCCCAGCCCCATTTATCCTAATGATGAAATAAAATAGCCACAAGACATGCCATCATTTCTGAAACTAGTTTTGTTACACTACATTTTAACTATTTTATGATAATAAAAGTAGAGTTTTGAAGAAACTGCTACCTTTGGAATGGTGCACAATGCAGCTGCTGAGACCAGAGAGCTCTTATAACAACCAGTATTCTGTGTGATATGAGACACAGCACTCTATGACTGTAAATTCTCACTATTATGTAAAGTTGAACTATAAATGATTCGGCTGTTCAGTATAATATTTTCTCAGGTCTTCTTTAGAAGAACACCAAAACAATTGCTTTTTTTCTCAATTTGGGGATTCACAGAAATAGACTAAGTTCTTTGGACCAGAAGCTGGTTTTTTTGTACTGAGTCATGCTCATGAAAGGTTCTGCTATATTGTTTTGGTAGTGTCTCATGTCAGTAATACACTATCAAATATGTGCATGCCATTGTTTTAGACATTCAGCTATCACAGTAACAGTGCAGTGTAAAATGGTTTCTTTATTTTGGGAATTAATTTTTAATATACATTAAAATACTTGGTGTACTACTAGGATGACCCATGGCTTCAGTAACTATTCTGCAAATTCTTTCCTCCTCAATCATGTTGTGGGTAAAATCCTTCCATGTTGATTTACTGGTCAGCTAAAAATAGATCTCCAGTCCTGTTGTGTAATCGGTCAATTGACAACAACACACAAAATTAAAGCACAAATGTTTTTACCCTTTTAAGTAATTCTCATATATTACACTGCTTTCTTTTGCCATAAACTTGATCAGGTACACCAAAATTAGGTTAAATTAGAAGAGGAATAAAAATTCTGATGGTTCTGAAAATTCATGGTACAAAATTACTTCTTCAAAACCTTAACTAAGTAAAAGATGTTAACATAAGTTAACAATCCCCAAACTGCAAACTGCTGTGAGTAAAAATTTTGGTTTAAAGATGAACTGTACCTGGAATTAAATTTTTTTTAAGAAGGATAGAACTCTTTACTTCCTAAAGGCAAGCACAGGAGGGAAAAGTCAGTACTATTCAGGATAATCTTATATAAAATTATAAGGTTGTTTTCATTGTTTGCACACAGTGTCTTATGGGAAGCACCTGCCTCCATTCTAAGGCTTTACATGGTGGACTAGATGATATTACAACTGTACTTAAGAAATTACACAAGAACTCTAGAAAATATGGTGGAATGAGAGAAAGGGAAGGGGAAGGATATAGATTTAAAGGAAATAAATTTCAAGTCACTAGGGGGAACAAGGACTCTGAATAGGAATTCTACCTACTTTGGGTAACTTTTTTTCTTTCTTCCTGCCTTCCTCAATGATTTTGACTCTTATTCTATGATAACAGGACAAAGAGACACCCAAATACAGAAACTTCTTTCTAAGACCAAACAGATAAGATGGTGAAGAAGTCACAGTACTAAAAACCACCTCAATGACCTTGCACAATGGGTCCTGACCAAACTGCACTATAAGAACAGACGTCATAGAACATGACCACCTGCACAGGAGGTTGCACCTTGATTTTCATAGTCATCTGTGCACTGGCATGGAAGAGAAAGATGTCAAGCTACAGCTACAGAAGCTACTTATATGTGAGAATAAGCAGGTTTGGGTATTTCTGATTCAGATACTTGAATCCCTGTAACCTGGAAAGCATTGCCTTTGTTTTCTGCCTCATTATGACTGGGCTACACAATGTCCTTCTGCACAATGGGAATGTGCAGAATGATTGTTCATTTTCGTTTTATCATTTTTTTTCTCCTGATATAAAAATACATATAGCATCATGTTCTGAGACTTCTCTGAATGCTTTCAAGCACAGAAAATTCTCCTAGGAATGTAAGTAGGGATTTATATTAAATTTTCCAGGACCAGAAATAATTATACTAGGCAAATAGGATCTTATGATACCACTCTCTTCATAAGTGTAGCTCGAGAATGACAGATCTTACCCCATCTGCTGCCACCAGCAGGTGATATTTGCACCTGCATATTTTATGAGTAAAAGAGCTGCAACCTCCCCCTTCTCCACATATAGAAGATGTGCGCTTTTAGTCAATCTGTACAACTCACATAATTTTCTTATTATTTTCAGAATTGTACTGAACAAGTTAATAATATGAATCAATTAAGAGAAATGCCATAAAGCAGTCCACAGGAGGTCCATTCATTTGCTATGCAAATTACATTTTAGATCAAGCACCTAAAAAACCAATAGGATCTAAACACTTACTGAAAAACTGAAATAATTGTATGAACTGGTATTTTTGTTTGGTTACATTTCAAGTCATTATATATGTATATAGAATTACTGCTATTTCCAGTTCAGCAACTTTTCCATCCTACTACCAATTATGTGCAAAGTGCACGAAAAAGGAAGACTGTAAATGGGCAGAATGGAAAAATAGTCACTTATCTAGAAGTAATTGCAATCTATTATTTACAGGTTTTTTTCTATATTTTCTTGTTCTGTTTGACCTTCAAATTTTGTACATTAAAAATTTGTCCATTATGATGGAATAACAGCTAGTTCAAAAAATACATTTATGTCACTTCTTTGAACATACGGTTACAAGCCAATCATATGTCTTCAATTTATGGGGTATTTTTTTAATTATAATTTTTGCTCAGGAAAAGCAAGTTAAATAGGCAAAATTTGTTCAGACACCTGTGTAAACATACAGCTGTGAGCTGTATGCATGCAGGATATTTTATTCTCACAGAACATATGTTATTATGGAAAAATGCTGAAAAGTAGAAAAATAATGCACAGTCATTTGAGAACTGTATGCATGGTACATGCAGATGTATGGTAATGATTGCAATATCAGATGCAATTTCAATAATAATTTTTTAAGCATGAAATGATTGAATTTATAAAAACTCATGTTAATCTCTATGTGCTTTCCTAACCTTAAAAAGGAAATTCTGTATTGAAAATACTGTCCATCTGTTTATGGTCTATGTAGCTTTTAGTCTGGAAATTGGAATTGAAATTCCATGAGACTTCTTCCCACCAGATGTCACTGCTTTTTAGGTTTGAAATGTTCACAAAACTATTTCTTCCATGACACTTATTTGTTCCTGAACTAAACCAAGGAATTTGGAGGAGTGTAAAAGGCTTAAAAACTCACTAAAGAGTTCAGAACATGTTAAACTGTTTTCTCAGGGTTTTTCTGAAATAGTTCTTGTGGAGTTTCAATTTAATTTCTTGCTGTTGCCAGCCTGTGGTGCACTAAACAATGCAGCTGTGGTTACTACAGTAACACAACGAACATGGGTTTCAGCATAAGTTAAAATACTGACGTTTTGCCTGACAACTCAAGGTTTTATTCCAAGAGATGGAAAAACAAACATGATTTTATGTAACCTACAGCTACCTGAAATTTCAGAATAATCACTTGGGAATGCTCAGACCTAAATTCCAACAACTGAATTAAGAGACGTTTACAAAAAGTAAAATTAAACTGGAACAACTGAGCAAGCTTCACTCAAAACACCTCATAAAGTTCTGTTTAAGGTGTTTTCTTTCACAGCGGATGCCAGTTCCTAAAAGTAGCAGGAATTAGAGATCTTGCTTTAAAATACCTGCAGCCATTTGTGAATGGAGGAGGAACTACTCCACCACTTTTTCTTTCCAAATACAAAGAGGTTTTATCCAGGCATGACACCTCATATTTAGCAAATGTGATTTATTTTTGTGTGGCAAGTACTCAAGTATTCAGTAAATTGTTCAGTTGCAGAGAAAAGAGAGGAAAAACATTATTCTGCTTGCTTGTTCTTCATATGGAACTGGAGGAAAACCTTCCGAGAATTCTGAATTGCACAGCATGTATGACTACTCTTATTAGGACAAGATAAAAGACACATTTCTCTCTTTTCAGCTTTGTAAACCCCAGTCAGGGATAGGTCTTTGAGAGCCTGATTTACCAGGTAAAAAATGCAGTGCAAGTCCAAATTTAATTGGGAAAAATGTGTTTTGTCAAAAATTTTTAATGACACAATCTCTGCTCTGTTAGGTACATGTGTTATTCTACTTTCATGATATACACACATAAGTGCTAACTTCAAGTAAGTTCTGACCAGCCACAGAGCATATGAAATGGCAAAAAGTCTCAGAATTAATGGCCTTATCTTTTCTTCTGCTGAAATATCCACTTTCTTCAAAACTAACAGTACAGAGGTGCACTTTCACTTATTCAAAGACATATAATTTATAAATTATTACATCAGTACCTATTTTTACACCTCCTTCATGCCAGTGGGTCACTTCAGTGCCTTGCAGGTATAGTAAAAGTCTGTAGAAACAGACCTAGATGAAGCCAAAGCAGTGAAGAGGATTATGTTATTAAAAACCATTACATTTGCACATTTCAGTCATCCCATCATTTAACCAGTCCATGGAGAGTAGAATTTCTTTGGATCTTTCTTATTTATCTTTCTTTTCTCCTGGACATTTACGCTTCTGAGAAACAGAGACATGAATTCAAAGAAATAGTAGTAGGACTCAAAAACACCCCACAACTATATTTCAACAAGTTAGTGCAAGATCCCACCTAGATATAAATTATAAAAGATATGCACGTATGAACATTATAATATGAAAATGTAATGGTCAAAATTAATTATTAAAATACACCTAATATTTAACACTGATTGGAACACATTTTTTGCACTAAAACGTGTCTCCTACATTGTACAAAAGTAGCCTGACAGGTTTAACAAGGAAAGAGACAATCTGTGAAAAACATTTGTGTCTATTCTGTTCCTCTGCTCTGCTGAGAGCCCACCTGCAGGGCTGCATCAGCTCTGGGGTGCCCGCACAGGAAGGACATGGAGCTGCTGGCGTGACGCCAGAGGAGGCCACAAGATGATCAGAGGGATGGAGCACCTCTCCTGTAAGGAAAGGCTGAGAGAATTGGGGTTGTTCAGCCGGGAGAAGAGGAGGCATCAGCGTGACCTAATTGCAGTCTTCCAGTGCCTGAAGGGAGCTACACAATGGAGAGGGACCTTTTACAAGGCCGTGTAGTGATACAAAAGGGAATGGCTTCAAAGTGAAAGAGAACAGGTTAAACTAGGTATTAGGAAGAAATCCTTTACTGTGAGGGGGGTGAGGCACTGGAACAGGTGACCTGGAGAAGCTGTGGATGCCCCGTCCCTGGAAGCATTCAAGGCAGGGTTGGGTGGGCTCTGAGCAACCTGACCTAGTAGAAGGTGTCCCTGTTGGTGGAACTAGATGACCTGTAGCTGTCCCTTCTAACCTGGGCTATTCTAGATTCTATGAGTATTTTAAGTCTGTTTTGATAAAAATGGCTTCAAGTTGGTAATTTCAGGTTCAGGACTATGTTCCCTTCAAGCAGAAAAAAACCAACATATCAAACATTGGTTAGCTGCTTGAGTAAAGAAGCAGTAAGGAAACTAACTGCAAAACTAAGTTTAAAAAAAAAACCAAAACAAACAAAAAAGCAAAACAGTGGTATAGCTCATAAACTCAGAAAAGATTGTGATGAGCTTCAGTTATTCTAGAGCCTAGTGACTGAACTGATGGACTGGCATATTCCAGCTGTCAGAAAGTTATCAGGAGAAAAAGTGGAAAATGCTTTTTTTTTTTTCCCCCAGCAGCTGTGGAATTAAATGCTGTTACAGAGCCAGCTACAAATGATAACATTTTTTTCTAGAAAAATCTTGAAATCTGTGAAGAACTGGGAGGGAGGGAGGGAGGGAGGGATGAACAGTTTGCTGGGAAGATAATTTCCTCTGCAGTTGCCAACACAGTTAAGATGACACGGATATTTTCTGCATCACTCTTCTAATTGGTAACTACACCCCTTCAATGTTTTAAACAGAAACAGATGCTTCTGTCTTAAAGTTGTTTTGCAAAGCAAAAGGGAAACAGAACCATGGATGAGTGGATCTGTTGGTCTTTTATGTCGAGAAGAATTGATTTTGCAAGGATTACAAATACTTCTTTGTGGAATGAAAACTATGATGGCTTAAAAACTCCTCTGAGCTTTGAACAATAATTTATATAGGATAATGTAATAAGATAATTGTCCTTCCCAAGCTTGTTCTTCCATTCACTGATAAACACTTTTAGGAGGAACAAAATCATATTATGAGATGGAACATATTATAGGAAGATAGTTACGTGGAAAATATTTTCCTGCTCTAGTGCTGTCCTTCATGCTCTCTATCATGTAGATGAAGAACAAACCATTTCAGACACCTTCTCTCTACTCTCATTGTGCATTTGTTGAATAAGTAAATCACCTCCCTATATCTCTGCTTCCATTCTTTGATGAGCAAATTCCTCAGGCCAATAACTCTTTTCAGTATACACCAGAGGCAACAAAGTGCAGCCACATTCATATCTGGGAATTTTAGGCATTAAAGGCTGTAAACAGTAACTTTGAAGGGAAAAGCAAAGTAAAATAGACTGTGAATATACAAGACTCACACAGCACAGGGGCCTTCTTCAAGTTTGTTGCAAGCAAATTTAGGTGTTTCCTTTTGAGTAGTCCCAAGAAGGTACCAGAACTGCAAAATCATTTCTAGATTTGCTTGATGCTGTGATTCACTCATGTTCACTGCTCTGTCATTTTTAGCCATTCCATGATCCTACATGTTTATCTTTCTTTGTTCTTTGAGGAGCACATGTAATAGCATCATGATCTCCTCCTTGAGAGGAGATCATACTTGATACTGTAATGCAGGTAAATAATGATATCACATACTTGTTTAACATCCCTTGATACTGGCCATGTACAAAAATGTCTGTAATTAAAATATCATTATAGTCTTCTATTCAGTAACTCTGCAATGCAAAATGATTCTAAGCAGTTGCTTACTAAGTAAAGGGAAGGTCTGTAAGAGTAAGACAATAAATAACTGGGGGGAAAATTCAGTCGTGGCTGCATGAAAAAAAAAGTAAAAACATGAGTGGAAGCAGCCCTAATATTCACCTCAAAAATAGGTTTTTGTGTGATAGATTTTTCACAGCCACATACATAGTTAAACTTTGTTTGTTTGTAATTATTTTTAAAATTCTCAATGTGATTTCATGCAAGTTTGGGCAACAAAGACATCCACAATTTGGTTAGCCTGCAGTCTCATTAAACATCTATGACTAAATAGCTTTCTACCCCTTCTCTTGTCATACTCCTTTCTAATTGAATTAACTTCTCATTCTTAAAATTACATTAGGTTCTTTTAAAACTCATCTACAAAACAACTTCATACCCAGTAATTGTTGAGTAGCAGCCATTTTCCTGACCAGTATCTACCCACTGGAAATGGGAGAACTCAACTCGTTTGTTCAAACACCATTGCCCAGGCCATGCCTATTCAATATCTAGAATATTAGCTATAACACAGGAGCTACAGGAAAACTGATCTTCAAGACATAGGCCAGGCATTATACTCTAAGATGGTGCAAAACTTGTCTTGATGACCGTTCCCACTCCACCAGACCTTAAAACCTGTGTTAGAAATATCTTTCCCTTCTCACACAGAGTATGAATGGTGCATATGGCAGCATCAAGCCTTGCATGACTCACAGAAGAGTTCTGCCTGTTCATTCATGAAACAACGTTAACTGATTGCAGCTGAACAGTTACGCTGCACCTCACTGCTTCATCAGTAAGAAACTGTCATCCCATACATCAAAAATAGTTCTGAATGCCAAGGCATGCAGTTCTTTTTGAGTGAATATTCTCTCTGAATATTCTGAAATCTGGAAAAGTTTACCTGGATAGCTTATGCACCACTATGTAACGGAAACAGATGAAATAGAAGTATATTATTAACTAGTAAAATGATTTTACTGCGTAAAATTATCTGCACAAATAGTAACTGCATTATGAACTTCACCTAAATTTAATTTTTTCAATATAAATAGATATTCACAATGTGGATGATACAAAAATGGCAGAACAAGAGGTGAAGCCTGGCATTTACTGTTGCTCTTTGTGGAAGTTCAAATGCATGTTTTGTTTCAAACATCATTGCTTTTGAAATAATCCTTTTGGTTTAACATAGTATGCTAGTAATTGGCATTCTCTTCTGTACCACTAATGACCCTGTTTTATCTTGTTCCCACTTTTACTCAGAATTGGAACCAGCTTCTTGCCTACCAGAGAACAGAGAAAGAGGACAGTATTGAACATTAATTTGGGAAGTTAATTGAAAGAGTAACTCTTTAGAGTAGCATGCTGTGACAGTCTTTGCTATCCCTCTGCTGCCCTGAATCTCTTTCTGGTTGAAAAAAAATCTACTCATCTTTAACAGACACAACTGAAACGTGCCTGGAGGCAGGAGATGCACTTCTCCAGCAAGGAAAGAAGAAACAAAGTAAAATACTGCAAGTTTCCCCATAACAGCCCGTCCACTTTCTGAGCTGATTGCTTCCATTCAGGCACAGAGGCAGGGTTTCCTGTGGCAGAGTGAGAGCCTGTTAACCCCAAAGTCATGCTTGCAGCGAGGAGAGGTAAACACTAATAAATCACGGAGCGTTTTTTCAATAGAAATAAAGCACGCACCAAAAGGAACAAAGATGTGGCTTGCTAGCTGAGGGATCGTGGGAAGAAGTGTTTGGTGGGGAATCAGACAAGGCTGTTTTGAGTGAGATCCCACAGGGATTAGCAAGGCCCAATGCTATTTGACATTTACACCAGTGATCTGGAGGCAAATATTAAAACACTGCTCATAATTCTTGCACATAGACAGACTGAGGGAAAGCTAAAGAATGGCCAGTCTGGCTACAGCAAGAAGCTCCCCTGCTTTTCAGATGAGTCACTGGTGGCTAAGTTCATGCTTTTTGAAAACTACAACAATAAACAAAATGCATTTTAATCTAAACAAATGTAGGGTTGGACACCAATGATCAAGCAATGCAATCAGTACCTAACATATGGGAGAATCCTGGGAACAGTAGGAAAAAATAGCACTGCCTCTGAATATAAACAATGGTGAGAATGGAATGTTGTATGGAGGTGTGGGATACACATTATAAAAAACATGTTGAAAAACTGGAATGTGCATGACAAAAGTCATTGAATTAAAATAGAGATGTTTAAAAAGATACTCAAGTATGAAAGTTGAAGCCAGACAAGGTCAAATTATGAAAAAGTCTCCAGCAATATGAGCAATTAATCATGATAATCAAGTTACAGAGAAAAAAAAATAGTGGATTCCCTGCCTTCCTGCTCATCAAGAAAGAAAGATAACAGTTAGCCAAATGATAGTTACTTGGCCCAAACATATACAAAAATTCAACAATTTTAAAAGCTAGAGACTGTTCAGGAAATTAAAATGTCAGAAAGTTTACTGGAACATAAATGAGGATTTCTGCAGTCAGAATTCAGACCCTTGGGCCATACTACATTTCACAACACTACAGTAAAGAATGCTGAATGACCAGAAAAACAAGGATCTGACTCTTCTGATCATGCTGTAAAGAATTTTTGGTTTATTGTCATTACTGTTGTGAATATCTAATATCTTTTACTTATAACCCCTCTTCTGCCACCAAATGAAGAGATTCATTAGTAAAAACATGGTACTTTGTCAATAATGAATTTTACCATCTGTTAGAATTTCTAATAAATTTTCTGATGTGACAAAAAGAAAACAAATCCAGTTAATCTTTATCTTTCTGTATTTCTACAGAAAATATATTTCTATAGAAAATTCAGTCTGTCCAATTAAAAAAGAACAAATTAAGGCTTTTTCTTTAATCCATTAAATAAATTATTCTGATAAAGTTTCAGCCACTAACTTTCTTCCAGATTTTTCAGAAAATAGACAATAGACATCATCTTCAGGACAGTCTTTAAATAAATGTTTCCTGAAGTAGAGCTGAAGTAACATGACTGGTAAAGCAGCAAGCCTATTCTGGGTGCCTTCCTTTAGGTTCTATTACTCAAAGCATTGTGCTGGTTTGATTCAGTCTACTAGTAATAGAAGTTTCTGACACTGAAAATAAGTTTCAAAAAGAGGTGTTTATTGTAAGCGACAAAGTATAGATCTGCTTCAAAAAGTATATAGTCAGAGAGTCAGGAATAGTTAGTCTGTTGCAACCCTTGAAAGCACAGCCTGACAGAAGGAGGAAAATAGGCCTCTTCTTTCATTACTTTTCACCTATTTCAGGGAATGATTCTGTTTAATTTGTAAAACACTAAAGCAGAATCTGAACGTTCTGTACTAACATTCACAACCATTTCAAAAATATTGCAATATATTCTGTAATTACCACAATCTCATCTATTGCTTCAGTCTCTATTAATCATGGTTTCATTCTAATAGATTTTTTTTTCATTTGGCATGTATGCAATTGGAAATTCACTGACTCACAGAACTGCTCCATCTTTGAAGAGCTGCAGAATTGTTTATGTAAATATGGTTCTAAACAGCAAGTCTGTCTGCAATTCCTGTAAAACTGCTGTGACACGCCATGTGATTGCTGTCAAACCACAACAGTCACATAATATTACAGTCTCAGTCTAACCCTTTCCAGAATGAGGGATTTATAACCTCACTTATACACTCCACAATCTGCACATTTTCTGTTAAGCTTCAGAGTAAAAGAATAGCAAAGCATGACTCACAGCCTTGGAAAAAACCATGCCCTTCTCTTGGGGAAAAAGTACACGCAATCTCTACAGGATCTGAGCTGACGCCATGCAAGGGAAGGCTGGCATGACTAAACACTAAGAATCTGCATCAGCTGCCATTACCACAGCTTTTGTTTGTATGGTATGAGATATGGAGCTGTCAGTGGCTAACTGCTCACAGGAGGTATAAATAGTCCTGTCGGATTTTGCATTCCAAGCTCGTAAGTTTTGCATCTCGTCCTGTCTGTAGCTGTTCACAGAAGGGCTGCTCACCCTGCAGAGGGAAGGGAGCCACAGCCTGCCCCAGGCACCCCTGCCACGCAGCTGGGTGTGCAGACCTGAGTGCTACCGTGCCACTGAACTTCTGCTAGTGCCACAGATGGCTGCACACACGTTCCTCACCATCTTGAGAGCTGATCTTTATGCCTGATGGACTCTTGACGACCATGCTGACAGTTGCTTGTGTAAGTGACAAAATCTGTGCCCCGTGCCTAAGGTCCTTTTGAGAGGAAAGGAGACAGAGGGCAGCTGGCAGGGCCAGGGGACAGCTGACCACAGCCGCTCACCTGCTGGAAACCCTGCTCCAGCATTTCCTCCAGGACATAGAAACAGTGAGGGGGGAAATTTCTCCTCTGTTCCAGACTGACCAGTCAAGTATTGTTACACTGCACTTCACACAACTCTCCCTCAGTACAAATTAGGAAAAATTAATCATTTGTGTACATGATGTGCCACACAAACATGACCTGACAAGGGCATCGTGGGTGGTTTGGTGTTACTGTGCATAAAGTGAAACCCCAAGCCACAATGTTATGGGCTATGTGACCCCAGTACCACCCTGCTTCCCTAACTCCATCCTAACCCTTCCCGATGTGCAAGCCCTGGCAGTTGAGACTGCATGCCTACTGCAGGCTCTGCTAACAAAACCCTAAATCTGTCATTTTACCACACTACTTTGAAGAGTCGAACAGATTTGCCCAGTTTTTCTACAGCATTACTATCATTCTCTTCAGAGGTCCTTTAGAACTACAGGTGTCAGGTGTTCAGTTCTCTCTTATTTGATCATTGTGTTATGGGCCATTAACACAAGTTCTCTTTATCACCTCCTTTGCCCGTTTTAAGCTTCATGATGTGTTATACCTCTTCACCACAATACAATCACTTCTACTCTGTTTAATCAAAAATTACCCTTAAGGTCTCAAACATCTAAATCACTGCTTTCATGTTGTTTTGTTTCAAAAAAATGTATGTAGAATACTACAGTCTGAGTAAACCAAGCAAGGGTAGTATTAAGAAATAATTTAACTTTAATTCAGAAGTTCGCTGACATTCTGCACCATAAACAAGAATGCGGATAAAAATTCCTTAGCAGTTATTTTGCAATGAATATTACCTGTTACATCAGAAAAGGAGAGGCCAGGTTAAACTCATATTCCCAAGTAAATTGTGTCAGCTACCAATTCCATCACTCATACATTGTTCTTGTGGCTTATCTCAGCACCCATGTCAAGTCGAAGATTTAAAATTTATGTTTCAATAAAAGGAGGTTTATGAGCAAAGGGAGGGGTGGGGAGGGCAGTTTATATTTTTAATATATTTTTTCAAGACAAGTTTTCTGTTCCTGCTTGCAAAACACTGCTCATGCAGTTATTTCAGGAACTTCTATGGTAGCAAAATCAGATCTAAATATTTATATAGTATTGTCTTTTTTCCTGTTTTTATTTTAACCTCCTCCTGTTTTGACAGTTTCCTTTCAACTTCTAATTATCAGGCCACCTAGCTCTACATTAAAATGGCCAGGATCAATGTGCCACTGCATGTTTAAGTGCTCCCTCATTAATACATTTGATGTAAAGCGCAGAGGCAGAACCAAAACACAGAGTCTTCAGTAAGTTTAGGGAAGTTAATATATTCTAAGATACCATGCTGTAGTACTAGATGAAATATCAGCAAATCTTACTTTAATACCAATAGCACGTTGTGAATACTATGTCCTTACAAGAGATTCCATCCCCAGGCAGAAATAAGCAGTGGTTAGCTATCACCTAAATAGACAAGAAAGTGGACATCAATAGACCAATATGAGATTATCATACTTGCTTCTGGCTGTAACAGCATTTTGATGAGTACTTTGTGTATGGCCTAAGACTGCAAAATTATAGGAAGTCCACACAATCATTCAAGACTATTTAAAATCCCTAGAAAGTTCATGAGATTCAGAGCAAAGTACTTTGCTTACATTAGTTTAGAGTTGGATGTTTGTTCAGGTGTCCAATTCTAACATCTAGCTGCCAATTTCCATCATCAAAACTAACTCAGACAAGTGTGAAATCCCTAGCACCATCTCTGAGGAGCCACAGTCCCATTCTGGAGCATGTATTCAGCCACCTAAACCTGTTCAATACTTACTGGTCATCTCATAGCAAGACCCCAATAGGATGCATAAATTCCCCAATGTCCTCAATAGGAAACGGCTCCAGTGGATGTGGTCAAAATATGCCACTTTCACAGACTGAACAGAGGGCTCTTTTAACCAAAGCTTGAGTTTGGAAAACATGATAAAAGTTGCTTTCCTGGAAAGTGAGAGAGATATAAATTCTCAGACTGGAGAAGGGATTTGAAGGCAAATCTCTAACTTCCCAAGAGACTGTTTATCCCCTAAGTTACTGGGTTTGCTGTCTGAACTCATCTTTTAAGCTGTTTCATCTGACTGCAATAATTAAATACACACTGAGCCATAGAATGCACAAGAACTACTCCCCAGCTAAAGGTTTGAACAACTAATCTAGGAGAATGAAGATATGTATCTCGTTCTCAAGGTAAAATTGGTATCTTAAACAAAAAGGACTAGATTGCAGCATGACATTTTTGGGTCCACCTCGTGCTTAGTACATTTCCTTGCAAGATGACTCCAATTATTTCTCCATTAAGGCTATGTGTACATGGTGTGAAGTCAATCTCATTCTAAAGCAGAAAAAATAACAGGCAAAATGCAAAGCCACAAGTGTCTGAGGAGAGAGGTATTTGAGCTAGGGGAAGGAATGTGAGGTCATGTTCAAATTATAGTTGTATGTTATGCTGGTTTTGTTTTGGAGATTTGGGGGTTTTCTGGTTTAAAAAGGCCCTTGTTGAGCTACATCAAATACATGTTATTTCTCTATGTAGCTGGAGTTTAATTTGATGTTATTCTGCAGGGTAGAAAGTCCTTAGAAGTTACGTCTTAAACAATACGACCCTGCTCCTTTTCTGGTTCTTGATAATGCTGTTACGTGCTGGATGGTTTTGCTATTAACTTTTGCAAAAAAAGCAGATACATTTTTATTTCTTCAAAATCCCCTTAATGTTATGCTCAACCATTCTTGTACCTGCCACAACTCTTCATGATTTGTGAATAAGTACTACCAAGCCTTGCACCAAATGGGAAAGTTGGAGGATGAAAAATACATATTTAAAACATCTTTTTAAGGCCAGAGTCAACCATTTTTGTTTAATCAAGTTCTCCAAAGCTAGAATGTGATACGAAGAAACTTTTCTTTATACTTTCAGGTTATAAGTGTGGGCTAAACTAGTAATTTCTCTGGTTATACCACTTACCATGCTTTGCATGCAGACAAAAAAAAAAGCTCAGGGTTTTTTGTGAAACAGATAAAATGAAAGAATTCTTTTTAAATGCAGGCGGACAAGGACACAAGTCAGGAGCATATTTTAATAACTCATGACAAGTGTGAATGTGACTGAGAAGCTTCATATGATCAGATGACAAGCCTAATTATGAGCATGCTGCTAAGGCAAGAATTGCACATTTCGTAAGATCTTAAGGAAAGAATATTTATTGGTTCACAGCAAGGAAAAATAAAAATCCTGACACAATACTATTTCAAAAGCTGCAGCTGTAACCTATCTCTCCATCTATGTACCTTCCAAACAATCTCTTGCTCCTTTAAAAGATTCCACTGACACTTGGCAGGTTGTTTTCAAGCAGTTAGGCCTGTATTTTTTCCCAGGTTGCTCACAGAAACAAAATCCATACCATGACAGAGATATGGTCTGATGAGAAGTTGTTTGGAGTTTGTGATCTTCCACTTCTGCTCTTCATATTTTATACACCTACATCTACAGAAATGACATGTGCAGGATTTATGCAAGTGCAGGGTGAAGGGTGGTTGCTTTTTTTAAAAGAAAAGATTGAAAATCAATAGAAACACAATATGAGATAAGCTAGTGCTCCAAAGATAGCACTTTAGGTACATTTGAACAACTAAAAAGTACCAGAACCATTTTCTTTCTTCCCATAGAGCTGTATGGTGATCAGCTGCCTGTTCTCAAGACAAGCAAAGGAACTTATATCTCAGGAAGACCAAAAATTAAAAAGCACCTTTAGGATATCTTTGAATTTTTCCAAGTCCTTATACTGGAAGGCATCTTCAGTACCCAGAAAATGTCACCCAAACAGGTGGCCTGTTCAAGTCACAAGAGCCTTCCTGAAGTGAAGCACTGCCCTCTTTGAGCTGTTCTCTGACACAGTGAAAGGGTCTGTTTAGAACCTTTACTCAGCTGAGGTTTCTTACTTAACTGCTTGTTAATCGTGCATAAGTACCATGCATCTGACTGGGGAATGGCTTGTTTTAAAATCACTGACTCTTTGTTGACAAGAAGAATATCCACCAGTACAGACTGTCTGCTAATACCTTCTCTATATCTCTAGATTGCCCTGTAGCTTCACCTGCAGCAGGTAACCTAACAGCAAGGCGTAACCCACAGCAGGTAACACCGTGATGTAAGGTAAATTGCTGCCCCGTGATAGTGACTATAGCCAACACACTCCTATGGGCTATAACATCATGGAAGCAGAGATGATGTTTATTGCAGAGAATCTGTAAAGGAAATAGTAATAGTAGGCACGCTGGAAACAGGACATGGGGCAGCAAACTCCTTTATTGTAAGGATAAAACCCAGCTGTCAATGATCTCAAGCTGCAGATGGAGAACTATAGGAGATGCTGTTTGAGAGAGACCATAATCTCACAGGGAGAAGGAAAAGAGATCCCAATCACACAGAGAATAGTTTAACTGCTTTTCCATGACCCTCACTAACTTAGGGACAGCCTGCCTGCAGGCAGGGTCTGCAGGGAGGAAATGGCTGGAAGTTGTTTCCTGTAAGTGCAAATCTCTGAGGTAATAACAGGTGGTGCTGGTCCTGAGTCTTATGACCCAGCTGTGAAGAGCAGTTAAAAGCCTTTGTGTTCCTCATATTTATTCATTTAGGGATGTTCTCTTAAAAATATACATATATATATACACATACACACACACTTATCCTTTTTATACTAAAATACTGGAAGAAACTGAAATAGAGGCTGGGCATCAGAATGGAGCACCCTGTGCAGTGTTACACAGTGCTGCTGTGTAACAGAATTACACAAGCGATGAGAGCAATGGCATATAATGGCAACGGCCATGAAAGGAAAATAGAAGGGAACCATCTATGCAAATATTTTGCATGCATTAGTTTAATGCTTGTTCATATCAAACACATTAAAATATGTCAAATTTGTTTGTTCCAAGTAAATACACAAATCTGTTTGTTTAGATTAGCAGCAGACTGAACAACAGTTTTGACAAAGCTTTTGATAAGTGTGTTGGAATGCACAGAAAACCAGTAACACTGGTCTATGTTTGCAGTAAATCTTTAGGAGAAAGCATACAGGACTTTGCATAGCTGGTAATTTTTGGGCACACCATGCTCTCAAAACCACGTGATCTCTTAGAAGTCCCAGCTGTCTTCCTTTGAACTGCACTCCTATCAAATGAGAGAGGCTGACATGCCACAAATAGCCCATGGTAAACATGCCAAAGAAAGAAAAAACAAGCCCCCAAACAAACAATGTTGCACTTCACTCAGGCATGAATAAGGCATGCTTTGATGCAATTGCATCTTATCTTTATAATTTATGTTCAAGTAGCTTCCAGCAACCAGAGGCAAATGAAACCAAATATCTGAATGCATGTAACTTACGCTTAAAGCAATAATGAGGATGGCTCTTTTTATGAGCATCATAAAAAGCAGTAACCAAACAATCACAACTGACTAATGAACTCATCTGGGGTCTTGGGAGAAAGATTTCTGCAATAAATACTGGAACTACAACACTACATTGTAATGTTAATTGGGTACATAACAGTTGGTAAGCAAAGCAGTTCTGATTCGCTTCAATAGTACAAAGAAGGGAACCGATCCCCATGGCTTTCCTCAGGCACAGCATAATTTGAAAAACGGGAGCAATTCTCTGAGTATGATTAACCAAATGAGCTACCATTTGTTTTGGACAAGATCATGGGCAAGGAAACTAATGAGTTCAGGCTACACAGGAGTGCTTAAAAAACCAGCAGATGTATGCTTAACTAATATTTAACAGATATGATTTTTGAAAATTTGTTGGAGGTAGATAATGAAATATAGCATGTGAAATTAATTTGGGCTGTGCTTTCTGTTTAAGGTGCTTTCAGTAAAATAAAACAATCTAGTAATATAAGGGGTTTTAATCTATGATTTCCAAATAATTTTGGACCTGTTTAGTAGTTGAAAAATAAATAGAATTTTTTGATAGTTGAATGTTCTGTCATGATGCATGCAGTCTGAAGCTAGACCACTGTTTTGTGATATGGAAAATGTTGCACTTTGTGTGAACCTCTTGTAAATCCCCTTTATCTCATCAGTGCTTGCAAAACTAAAAAGAAATCATAAAAAAAACCCAGAGGAAAACTATGTTCCTGCTCACATTTCCATGTGGAATACAAAATTTACCCTTGGAAATTTCAAAAGCAATGCATGGTAACCTGCAACCAACAGTAAATTTCACCCACATGAAGAATTTTTCAAGACAACATCTCCTGACTGGCTGTTGGAGCAAAAAATCATGCAAGACATGAAGATAAACCTCCTGTCAGTATTAAGTTAATCTTTTACTGTATGCTTTTAAAGTCGTATTTTAAAGACACTAAAGCACTTTAAAGAAATTCTCATGCTTTGTTTGGTTGGGTTTTTTAGTATCACTAGCAAATCTATATTTGTTTTATATTTTGCAAAAGTGCTGTCTCCCTCTCAGAAAAGAAATCCAAAGAAGATTCAGCTTGAGGTATTTACCTATCTGGAAAACTTAATGTCAAAAGTTACTCTTTCATCGAGGTTTTACACACCACTTTACACTGATACATAGGGAAAAAAAATCACCTGCTTATAAATCTAAATGCATTTGTATCTTTATGTGACCTTCCAGACACAAAGAAATAGGTCTCATTCAGGACAATATATTGTCTACTGGATAAATGGTATTTTTCCCTGAATGAGCACCGTTTACAAAGCTCCAGTAGTTTCCACATCCTAAGTATTTTGCTGTGACCTACTTATTCCTATTCTTCACAGTCAGAAAATAGCCACTGGATGAAGGAAAGTTAAATAGCCATTATCTGAAATTTTGCAAACCTGCCAGGTAAATGGAAGGAGTGGGGAAAGGGAAGAAATACAGAAGAAAAGGAAGAATCTCAAAACCAAGCACATGAGCCCCTTGAGGTTGAGCATCAGACCCAATTAGGTTAATAGAGTTTCACTGATTTGCTCCAGTTGCAAAACTGGTTCAAACCTGTGTGTTCAGAGATGCAAGAGAGACAGATTGTTCCTAGCTGAGCCTTGGTTCCAGCTGTACCTTGTTCCTAGCTGAATATATAGTGAAGAACATGCCTCATGCTCCTGTCACTAGAATCCTTCTGGATACTTCTCCCAGTACAGTGGTGAATCACCCTGATCAAATGCCTTAGTCCTGATGTTCTTTTAAGCCTTCCAGTCCTAACAGAATATTCACATGTCTTTGCTTCTCAATTCTGTCTCAGCTCTAGCTGCAAATCTAATCCTGCACACAATCACCTTCAGTGGTTTCTCAGCACTTGGCTCTTTGGATGAGTCAGAGGTCATTGTGTGGTGCCCAGCCTGCAGTTTCAACATTATGAAATTATAGCATATTTTAAGCACAGAAAAAGCATCCTAGATTGTCATCATGGAACATGTAGCTATCAGACATTAGAACTATAGATATGCTGTCAGCATTTTCACCACTTTGGTTTCTAGACTAGTGCAAGTTGTACATAAGTGTCTCTGATTCAAGTGCTAGTGGCTGGTCTACACCAATGTTCCTATGAAAGCAAGGGAAACAATAAGAGTGAAATAAAGGCTGAAATAAAGAACGGGTCTGGCACCCCTAAAATAAATTTTCACTCCAAGTTAATTATGGTTTTCACAAGTCTTCTCTCTAACTGATCTGCTAGCCAATAAAAACACTCAGATCCAAGACCTAGGTAAGTCTGAGAGAGAGATTTGACCTCAGTCTACTTCAGTACAAGTTAAGGACTCAGGAGCTAACAGCCCTCCAGTGCATTCACTGTGGCTTCTCTCCAGCTGAGATACATTCTCCTGTTTTCTCTTTCTGCCCTTCTTTATTAGAAATGCCTTGCATTGGTTTGATTTTTACATCCTTGTCTACTCAGACATATTTCTACATGCAGGGCATTTCAACTGAGAGGCTTGGCTGGGCAGGTCCTCCTTCTGACACGCTGCTCACAAGCAGAAAGAAAAAAGAATACATGAAGATTCTGGACAGCCTCAGAAAGTGACTAACAGTAGGGCTCTTGACTTTGGGGTGGCATTAGGATACAGCAGTTCCACCCAAAAATATCAAGCAACAGCAGCTAGTTATAAGAGGATGCCTCTTTGAACACATTTAAAAAAATGTTTTTTGGAATGCACATGGAAAAGCTATGGCTTATAAATCCAAAGAAATACAGCAAGGACTCACTAAGAGGAGTTTAACCCTTTCCCTTTCTCATTGGCTACATTTAGAGGAGAAAGTAGAAGTAGTAGAGAAATAGCAGCTCCAAGAACAAGTGAAGGCAAAGATGTGGGGTTGGTGTGCACACCCACTCTGCTGACAGATCTATGGCTCAGAATTTTTTAAGACTACAGTAACAGAGAGAAAAATCAGAAGGAAATACTTACTAGAGCAAGGGAAAAACCATGTAGGAGCTAAATTATAACATTATGACAGAAGCAAGATTTGATTTATCTCATTTTGCTGTTGACATTAAACCTTGAAGAACTATGGTTTTCCACTCTTAGATCCCAGGTATTCAAGAGAGACAGGGAGCAAAAGTAAGCATAGAAACAGCAGATGATTCTTTTTGGCAGAACCAAGAGCAGCAATTAATACAAGCTGAGCAAAATGTACAAATAAAGGCATACATGTCTAGATATGACTTCACTATGTGCAGTTGCTGACATCAAGACCAGTACTGAGGAATTTTAAGAAAAAAAAAACAATGTAATAAGGCCTCTATCATCTATACCACTATTCAAATAAAAAAAATTTCAAATCTTCTGGTATTTCAGGTCTGAAAACCCACCAAATGTTGACAGGACATGACAGAAAGATTCGCCTGCTTTTATGCTTTTGTTACCCACAAGACTTCTTAGAACTTAAAATGTGTATGAGTAATCAGAAAACATTTCAAATGAAATGCCAGAAAAAGTCTCTTTTGGCCTGGATCTTGAAGAATATTTGGCCACATTATAGTGCAATTGCTGTCTCACTTATTGCTATGATCCTTTATAGCTACTGCAAGGTCTCTGCCCTGCTTCTGGATCAATTGTTCCTAATTTCTGTTTATCACTTCTTATCCTGTCCTGTGTTTAAACCAGTTAGAGCAGTTTCTGAGCAGAGAAACTAAGCCTATACCTCAAGTAAATAAACAGCTAGCATTTCCTCTATTCTGGGACTCAGTAACATCAAGGGGAAAATTTCCACCTTCAGACAGAATAATAAAATATTTTTACACTGCTTTTCAAAAAACTCTGCTCCAGTGGAAACAAGGTATGTCCACAGGAGTGAGTGTGTGTGCCAGCAAAAGGAACAAGAAACCCTGAAGAAGAGAAGTGGTCAGAGACAAGCTGCTGCAGGAGCTACAGAGAGCACTGCCAACAAGTCAAACCAGCTTCTAGAGCAGCACAACAGCCAGGGCTTGTCTGCAGCTGAGCAGGTGCTGCAGGAGGTTGCAGCAGACTGCACTGCCCATTATTTCCATAAGGAGAGGGGGGGAAAGGCAGTGCTGCTAACAGCTAGGCAAACTGCAAGCCAGGGAAATGCTGAAGCAGCTGCCGGAGAGCAAACAGGCAGCAGCAGAAAGTACCCATCACAATGAAATAGAAACGCATGTACAGATTTACTGCATTGCATTCTGCTTCCAATTCACTTTCTGCCTTAATTAGAATTAATATTTTAAGGTCCTAAGAGGAATGCACCTTACACATGGCTGCTCTTGCAGTAATAAGGATTAAATCAATCCTTTCTTCCTTCAGCTCCCCACAGGGAGCAAACATATGGCTTCTGAGAGGGTTTGACCCATTTCCCATCTGCTAGTGACCAAACTAGAGGTAGTGAAAGGCAGCATCAGCACCCATCTATGAGAAGGTGGAAAAAGACCTCCTGAAATT
Organism: Onychostruthus taczanowskii; assembly: GCF_017590055.1. Classification (NCBI taxonomy): domain Eukaryota; kingdom Metazoa; phylum Chordata; class Aves; order Passeriformes; family Passeridae; genus Onychostruthus; species Onychostruthus taczanowskii. Next base: position 14,625,971 of record NW_024496525.1, on the reverse strand, counting down.
AAGATGAACAGATTCGTCAAACAAAGATTCTGATATAAAGGAAAGCTTTTTAGTATACCAGAACTCATTAATAAGTACAGGCATACATTTTATATGTGTACATTAGGGTTTCATATAAATTTATGAGTAATGCTATGATAATGCAAATTCTTCCATAGCAAATATTCAGCTGAAGTTATTAGTCAGTCTTCAAGATCCCCATCATCATTATTTTAGTTGCTTGTAGACACTGTACAGGGATAATTTTGAGGTGGACACTGTTGGTCATCCCTACCACACAGCAGGATGCAGCGAGGGGCTTCTCAAGCTTGTAAATTTGATTAGTCCAAAATTAGCCATATTCCACTAATAATAGTTCATATTTATAAATATATTTATTCTATTTATTTAATTTTATATGTTTATGGTTTTAAATAAATATATTTATTGATTATCTTTATTTAGTGGAGTAATCCACCAATGCAACCTGTTTCAGTGGCTGGATTTCTCTGCATCAATGTGCTATATGCTGCAAAGCTAGCAAGTTCATTCATTTTTGTCTTAGGATTTCTATATCCTGAGACAACAAATTGTTGTGAAATAAAGATATCTCTATTTCTCAGTGCACTTCATTATGAAATTGCCAGCAGCAGACTTGTCCCAGGACTCTCGTCCCAGGATAAAAGATTTAATATATGCAGTGCAGTTTTTTGGAGCTATGAAGTATTATTCTTCATATGCTTGTAGTCAGTCATGTCCATCTTTTAAAAATATGCTGAAACACAGAGCAGATTTTTATTTCAGTAGAGATCTATCAAGCAACAACCAGCCAAAGCTTTAGTATAGACCTTTTCAGGTTTGCTGTCATATCAGCTTTGAAGGAATCCAAGTCTGCATTTGTACAGATCAGGAACAAATTATTAAAAGTCCCTTCCTGCCGATCCATTTCTCCAAATTCTCTAAAGAACTTCACCCTTCATAAAACTTTCATAAAAAGCAATGCACCTAAATTTGTATTAGTCCCCCTAACAGTAGCATAAATTATCACATGCTAGATGACTCACAGATTTAGATTGCTAACTCAATTATTCACTGCTTTTCATTCTAGACAACAGTTTATGTTATTCTTCATTCATTCGACAGTATTCATCACTTCTTAATTTAAGGAATTTTAAAAAGAGCAATGAAAGGTAAGAGTTGTGAAAGTGAAAATAAAGATTTTAGCTCTAAGTTAACTTCCAGTCATTCAAAAATTATGTCTGCTACTTTGATTTTAGTTTAGTGTCTGATCAAAGCTTTGAGAGCTCACAAGTTCAGAAACACATTCTCAGGCTTGGTAGCCAGCACAATGTTTCCTAAGGTAATTAGCTTCACTGATTTAAGAAAGTTGTGGTGTTACAGTTATACAGGCAGTAGATAGCAGACACCAAAAGTGTAACAGTGTTTTCTAGTGTTTAACTTTTCATTTGGGTCGTGTCAGAAAAGCCACAAGAATGTATTCCCAGAGTACTTCGCAATTTCAAACTGCAGAGCAAAGTAGGACAAAACTTCCCAAAAATTCACATCACAAATTCTTTTGAGGCCCAAGCAAGCACTTAGGCTAAGCCACATATTAGCCACAGGAATGTTTCTTTTGCCTTCTGAAAAGCCTGAAAAGCTTGACAAGACCAAATAACTCCAAAAGACCAATATATTTTCCTACACATTAAAGCTGCAGTCTTCAAACCTACCTATTTTTAGCTGCAATTCAATTTCTCACTTAGATTTTAACTGTGCTGTTACATATAATACATTTTTCTTTAGGAAACTGTCAATGAAAGAGATTGGAATGGCTGTCATATTTAATATTTAACTTCATGCTTACTACTAAAATTTCATTTATTTTTATATCTGAAAATTTTTATTGTGAAAATTCTATAATTCTGCAACTACATACAATTCTGAATTTATGGGATTAGGGAGATTTTTTTCTGAAATATTAGAAAACTTGAAAGAGGTTTTAAATACATGGTCAGTGTTACAGCTTTTTCTGCTTTTTTGATGTTAATATCCCTTAATCCATTAATTTCAAACTTGTCATAATTTTTTAATCATTTCAACACTGATAAGAAATTTCTCTCATCAACATCAGAAATTGTGCCTTTAATTACAAATTCTCTTATTCTTTAGAATTTATTTGTAAATCTTTAACTAAAATCAGCTTACTAGGAAACAAGACTTAAAAAAACATGATCAAAGTCTTATACTTTGCACCTACATTTCTCAGGATAAAGTAGTTCACATTTTAGAAAGTTTCTAAAAGATTTTTAAATTTTGAAAAAAGGAAAAGCTCTACCATAAATTACTCTAAATAAAAATCTAAATGATGGGATCCAAAGTGGATTTTTCAGTCTTGTCCCAGGATTTTTTTTTTTAACCTTGGAAGCCATAAAGAATTTTGAATTCTTGCCCATGTCATTGTATTGAAAAAATTTCCTGGGTCTCTGATCTATGGGTAGTACCAGGTCCTTTTGAATACTTTTAAAATCCTTAGCGATCTTCAAACTCCTCTAGAAAATGCATTATTTCCTAGAGAAAAGAAAGTCATTTGCCTATTCAGCTTGTCTACCAGGCTGGTTAAAAAAAGGAATGCCTAACCTATGTGCTCCAGCTGTGGCTCTCATATAGTTTCACAAAGAGGAAAACCGAACTTAAACCAGAATTTTAACATAAGTCCTTCAGTGCTATTTTAAAGGTAGTGTTTTACTATGCCTGGAATTATTAAGGAGATCATAATTCAGTATTGTAATCTAATAGTCATTGGGAAAAAAAAAAAAAAAGTCAAAGTCAGCAGCAATTAAATTGAGCTACATGCTAGAAGGATATAGCTGTTATTTTCAGAAAGTAGCACATCTATTGGTATTGTCTCTTGTTTTGCAGAGGCAAGCAGCCTATTCTTTGCGGTATCTGAAATATTAAATGTAAAGTCTGTAAAAATACTTTGTTTACAAACAAAGAGTTCTTTTTAAAATCACAGCACATAAGATTTTTTATGTGGACTCATGCTAAAGTATATATAGGACAGAGCTATTGTTTGCAACAGATGTTCTACAGGAACATGGATTTTAATTAAATTGTTCTCTGTTTACTTAAATTATGTTTTATTCATCTATGATAAAGCATTGACACATAGACAAAATGAATGGTGAAGAAAACAGATGCACTAAGGCTTCATTAGTTAATTGGCTGAACGCCTCCATAATGTTTAGTGAATGATCCTTCATTTCCAAAGGGTTCATGTGACATTTCTGACCCCAAAATAACTGTCTAAACAAATAAAAGTGAATTACAAATCTAGGACTAGCACCAAGATTTCAACACTCTGAGCTTGGGAGCCTAATCAATTTAATATTTTTAATTATTATGTTAAAATATAATATAAGTCTGGATAACACTGGGCACAAGCATAAATGTGGGGAGGAGTGGCTGGAGCGCAGCCTGCAGAAGGAGCCAGCGGGTGCTGGCTGGCAGTGGCTCACTGTGAGCCAGCAGCGTGTGCCAGGGCAGCCCAGGGGACAAAGCCCATCCTGGGGGGCATCAAACCCATCTCCAGCCAGCCAAAATGAGACATAGCCCCACTGTGCCCAGACTCACCTCCAGGGCTGTGTACAGGGCTGTTTAGGAGCACTTTAGGAACTGAAGGTCCTTCAATGCATCCAGAGGGAAGCACCAAAGCTTGGAAAGAACTAGAAGGTATTTTTTATGAAGAGCAGCTGAGGACTTTGGTCTTGTCTAGTTTGGAGAAAAGGAAACTTAGAGGCAACACCTCATTAATCTCTACAGCTTCCTGAAGAGGGAAGATGGGGTGGGAGGTGTTGAGCTCTTCTCCCTGGTATTCAGTGACAGGACAGGTGGTTCAAATGGTTCAAAGATGGTTCAAAGATGTGCTAGGGAGGTCCAGACTTGGCATTAGGAAGCATTTATTTACTGAGAGGATGGTCAAACACCAGAACAGCCCTCTTTGCTGTTGGTGTTTGATGCCACAAGCCTGTCAGTGTTGAAGAGGCATTTGGACAACATGCTTGTTGGCCCTGAAGCAGTCAGACAATCGGACAAGATGATCCTTGCAGGTTCTTGACAACTGAACTATTTTATTCTACATTATTAAATATCAACAAGTAGAAAGGTTGATAATTTATCTTTTGTTATTCTTGATATTTCAGACAAGAGAAAGAATTTTTTAATCTCTGCAAATCAATAGCATCTTATTTTTAGACAAAAACTGCTCATATTTAAAAGACTACAGATGATATTTCAGAAAGTTCATTCCTTATTTAGCAGCTCACCGTATTACACTGTTTCCTTCTTTTCACCCAGAAAATAAGTTTTGTTTATGGTTTCAATGTGGTTCTCTTCTAACCCCTAAAATGCAGAGGGAGACAATATCTTTCTGGGCAGCAATGATACACAAATGAAGTTCTTCCTAGTTACAGAACACCCTGTCAATTTATTTTGTCAATGACTGGCTTCCTCAACATCATAAAAAACCATGGTGGATCTGTGATTGCCTCTTTTGACATCTAACTGTGTATTAAGGACTTACTCATTAACTGCAAGCTTATTACCAAGAGGGTAAGGATATAGACCTAAAAAGCTTTGTAATGGGATATACAGCATTTCACTGTTAAGCCATTCATCCACATCTGGTCTAGCTTAGCAGTGACCTAAAATCATTACCGTATGAAAGCTCCTTCCTAAGTTATGCAAAAAGAACCATTTAGTCCAGTTTTTAAACTGAGGACATATCCACATCACAAAGGACCCATTAAAACATCTTGCAGCATCTCCAAGGATTTTAAAAATGAGCTTGCTTAGCTAAAGCTAAATTTATTATTACTGTGTTCTTAAATTGCTGCTGATTCATTTTCTGCGTGCTGTAACCATACAGGATAAAGCCAGTAGATATATTTTTTGCATATTGTACCTTTTAACTCTTTAACCTCATTCCAAATAAGATTAGAAATAGGGCATCATACCCATTAAATGGCCACAGAGGAGTTCGCAATGTTCGTGTTACTTGGACAGGAGCTGAAGAGGAGCTGAGCAGCAGCTCTGGCCTGTTTATTTCAGCTGTTACCTTATTCTCCCTTGGCTTCTTGTAGCCAGCAACCCAATTTTTCCCCCTCTTCTACCTGGGGTAGCTCTGGCCAAACTTTTTTCCTGCTCTGTGCCCCTTGTCTGAGGCTTTGTGCAGGCTCTGACTCTCAGCAGCCAGACTGTTCCCAACTGCCTTTCTGCACCTTCCCATGGAGCAGGAAGCCCTGATACCACAAACACACCCTGGGCACAATTCTATTCTTCCTTATAAGTCCCTTCCCTGTCTGCCCAAGCATCCTAAAAGGATACTGACTCTCTTGTTTAGCACTCCCCACATATTTCTAGCATCAAGGATCACTTCTCAAAAACCAAAAAGTTTGTTATAGGTCATATAGGAGGTCACAGCACAAATCTTGAACACCCTCTCACATAGCTGCCACATTCCTGATAGGTAACTTTGCAGGCCTGCTGTGAGACTCTCAGTAGTAGCACAGTGGGCATTTGGGGTGGGGAGGAGATACTGAGACTTCTTTGTGCATCTGTGCATGGCTTCACATACAAATCTGTCTGACAATGTTGATGATAACAAGCATAGAAGTATAACACTAATACCAAAATGGATCACACTGCTGTGTTTGGATTAACTGTTTCTAGGATCTACAAAAAAATCCTGGTATTTACCATAACTACTGTTGACCTCTCCAAAATCAGGTTGAATTACATCAGCAGATGGAGTTGTGATTTTTTACCCTAATGTTCTTACTGCCTGTGTACTTCATCACTGTTATCCCTGCTTTGTCATTAAATAGGACTTCATTCCCTAGGGCTATCATAAATAATTCCCATAAATTCCCATTTGAAGTTTACCACCATGCCTTAGTCCAAAAAATTCACTGTGCAGAACTTTCTTTCCTATACAACAAGGACCTTTTATTTTCAGATTCAGTAATAGGAATTTATTTATATTTCAAATAAGAACAAAACAAAATCAAAAAAATGCTAAGACATTATCAACCATTATAGCCCACTCCACATATAAATTAGCAATTTTTTCAATCTTACTTTTAAGCCATGGATACCTTATTTGGCCTTTTAGAAAATAAAGTCACTTCTTTAGCACTTTTTGGCTCTATCCTTTTAAAGCTGTATTTCAAAAATTGAAGCCAAGATAAAATTTGAAAAGATTGTTTTATCATCTCTCAAGAAGGCAAAATACTCATGTTCGCTTCTTGAAGAATTAGTTTAAAACCTACCTGCATAGTATTATTGGTACTCAGATCAGAATCAGCTTTCCAGTACACTGAAAACACTTTAGTGCTTCACAGTACTAGAATAGCAACCGGAACATCATGGACACAACTAATAACATTTTCATTTTTTGGCAGGAAATTGAGGAGCAAGATTATTCCCAAATCTTTACAGTCCCACAACCCTTTATCAAACCTTTCAATCTCAAATGAGGCACATACATTTCAAATGTTTTTATTTCTTCCAAGAATTCATCTTGGCTTTGTTCAGCTTCATGACACTTTCCCTGGGGAAATCACAGAATCAGGGAAAAAAAGAAAACAAAAAAAACCCCACACAACATGGAAAGATCTTGGGCCTGAAGCTTATTAACGACCCTAGTAAGCCTTGAATAAGATCTACAGATTTATATTTCCATTAGAAGTGAAACATGAGAAGTCAGCAGGAGTCGAGTTAGATCTGTACCAAGAACTGAGCAGCACCTGAGGCAAGATTCATTGGCATGCCTGTAATAGGTGCAGCAGAGAAATAACTGTGAGAGGAGTAAGTGCTAAGGTAGCTTCAAGAATAACCTAAAGCTGATCTTTTGGAGCAACTCCAAAATATAATTTATCAGCATGCAATATCATCACTGGTAAGGAATCCCACTCACTGCTGCTGTGCTGCACTCCCTGCTCCTCCCAGCCTCTGCACAGCTCCCAAGGGAACTCTGACAGCCTTCCTCTTCATCACTGCTGCAAGAATTATCTCACTGGGAGCCATTAAAGTACCATTAAGCCTTGTTAGCTCCCTCACACTTCTTTTAAAATTAAAAAGAACACTCTCAGAAGCTTGAATTTTAGGGGTGTGGGGGAGGAAGTGTTAATCAAGTTTTCCGTACTGTATGCTAGGTTTGTTTCTTGGGGTCAACATCCCTGGTGAACACACATCTGTGTCGAGTGAATGACTAGATATCAGTCTCCTTTCCTACCTTGTACATCTACTCCTGTAATCTCTTTAAAGAACAATGTTTTTCCTCACATTGAAAAAGGATATAATTAGTATTACATTACCACCCAAAAAGTGCAATACTCTGTGATTGATAACATTTTCAGACTCTCAAGATGAGGGAGTTGCTAATTAATCCATAACTTTTTTATCAAATGGCTGGTGATCCACCCTATATTTACATCTTTATCAGGTTTCTAAAAGGTGACTGCACAGAATTTTGGGGTTTATCACATTAACATTTTCATCCCATTTGAATCTAACTTTGATTCTGTGATGCCTTAGAAGTTCTCTTAGAAGAAGAAAGCAAGCTACCTTCTGCTTGTGGCCCAGCAGGCAGTTATGAACTATCAATCAGAAGAGGAGGACTTAAATAGAGTCTTATGGCACAGATTTTATTTTCCTCACTTTCAGTAAAATTATTTGAAAGGCTTGAATACATCAGTGTGCATCCTGGCCCAGGAGATAACCACATCTGAGTATTCAATACATCCACCATTTTTCTCACAAAGGGATTTATTCTACCCAAAGATTCTTTCCTCAGCTGCCTGCAGGGAGAAGTCAAATGCTGGACTTTCTTCCACTGGGCTGTCAGGACGTGTTATTCTGCTGATCAAGGATCTTCAAGTACCCAACACTAATCAGTCCAAGACAGGCTAATTATAATCCCTGAGGCCGCCTCCAGTCTAGGAAAATATTGCTAAAAAAAAACCTATGAGCCTTGCCAAGCTGGCATTTTTCCTAGCTCCAAGTGGTATCAAATTTCACTTTCAGACTGTATAATTTTCAGGCTGGATATAGCTGGGGGAAATATCATTTCACAGGCTGGAAGGTTTGTTGAGGTTCTCTATAACCTCTGCCTTCCCTATGGTTCTCTCATACCAGCGAAAGCACCTGACAAATAAAAAAGAAATGTTATTTTATCTTCATACTTCTGCTTAAGTAATGGCTGCCCATAGTCTGAATTTATTAAGGATTAGTTAAAACCATGTGGTATTACTCAGATTAAAAGGATCCATCAACAATTAACAGTCAGTAAGAACAGGGAAATGCCCAATTCAATTTCTAAACCATTCAATAAAGTTCAAGAAAACATGCTGTTGGAGTTCACATATGTCTAACTGTAGTTTTAGGTGCTGAGTTAAGCAGACTAGCTTGTTGAATTTACATACTAAAGACATCCCTAGATTTAATTTTTAACAATTCAAAAGATGAATATAAGAATCAGAGATACATGCCAGTATATAGGACTAGGTAAGATAAAACTGAAGTGGATTCTAAATTGTATTGGGAGTCAGAAAACAAGAGAGGTTAATTTGAGGTCTACTTTTTATCACTGACAAAGCCCCTTTCTTGCTATGTTCCTCTTCTCTGAGATACTGGCACATTAGTTGGAAATATACACCCTTAACTTACTTGACACTACTATTCTGGTTTCAAAAATAAATATGTATTAGACTGGAAAGAGCAATATCTCCAAAACCCAGGGGACTGTCTAATTCAGAGCAGATGTTGGTCCCATGTATCTTACATCACATTTTAATGCATATCCATCTGTCAATAGCTGGTTTGGGTTGTGTGCTCTCTGAACAAAACCTAGGCAATAAAGTTTCATGAATATCAACAATTGGTGCTTTGATGAGTCTGCAATGTCAAAAAAGACAGCATCTTGTAGAACAATTCTTATCAATCTCTAATTTTGGAAAGGAGCCCTTGGAGATGATGCAAAAGCACGCAGGCCCTCCTTTTACAAAAAACAGTAATTTCTTTTTAAGTAGAATAGCATGCGCATATTGCCTCCAGCTTTACAGACCAGGCAGTGCTGCCTCTCTTCCTATATGGAAATCACTTTGACTCGGCCAGAAGAGCTATTTGCCTGGTTATTTCAAACTTAATTATAGAACTCAGCTGATGTTTTCAATTCAGCAGGCTCAACGCAGTTGAGCATACACTACTTATAAATGTAATTTTGTGCTGCCAAAACCACTGAGCTTTTGATACATTTTGTAAATGTTCTGCTGTGCAATCTTTTACCTAAGACCAAAAATGCCCAAAGCTAGTTTCCTTGCTTAGGTTTAACATTGCATTTTCCAGCCCCCACATCTCTTCCTTTCAGCCACATTCCCTTGCACCACTCTCTCTGTACCTGCTACTTGCCTGTACGAGTATCTCTGTGTGTAAAGCTAAACTGGCAGTGGTGTCACCTGGCACATACAGAGCTTTGCAAAGGGAACCAATGATGCCCATTCCACAGGTGATGAGCAAGGGGCACAGGTACAGAGGCCATGTGAAAGGGACACATTCAGTTACAGAGCCACAAGCAGTTCCCAGTCTCATTGATTCAAGTATCACCGGCCTTTCACGACATTTCTTGTAGCTTATCTCTTCTCTGACCAACTTTTATTCTCTATCCTGTTACACTAAAATTTAAACCCAGGAATTCCTTATACTAGTTTCAGTACATTTTCATGACAAGAACAGCAGGTAGAATACCTAAGATCTTTACTCAAACAAATACTAATTAAGTACCAGTGTTCTACAGAACTCACCATTCAGGCCCCCGAGGTACTGATAAAAAAATTCTCTATATTGCCTAACAAGAACAGGAACAAGAGGCATCTGAGGGAGATTTATTTCTCCGGACTAAAGTGACTTTACAAGCTGCAGCAAAGAAAAGGGATCACATAGGTGGGACCAGCAAATGAAACTGAACTTCCTTGTTCTGCTTTGTTAGGTCATTTTGAATTGGATTGGAATAATTAAGAAGTTTTCAGTGTAACTCACAGAAATAGAAAAAACAAACCTCTCCATTTATTTAAAAGTTTACTTTAAAAAGCTACTGCATTGCACTCAGGTGTGAAGCACTTTAGGGATTAAAATTCTTTTCTTCTGAAAGAGCTAGCACCATTTTTGCTGATACACTGTTTATACGTCATGCACAGAGTATATTTAGATTCCACCTTCTCCAGATACAAGAAAACCCAAAATCCCCTAATTATTTTCAAAGGTTCTCTGTCCATATTAACATCAAAAAACTGCTTGCTGCAGTTAATGACCTAGTAAAATACTGGGATGAAATTTTGAGAAGGAATAAGACTAGATGACATATTAAGGATCTGTAGAATAGAATCTGCATATTATAATAGCTGACCCTTAAAATGGCAACTTAAATATCTGCTGTGTCATTGCCTTAGCAACAGACTAGACATGCTGAAATCTGACAGATAGCAGCCTTTTCTAGCTGAAGCTATGGGCTTTAAGGGGAGGGGTTTTTAGCAATCTAAATCTGATTTATTATTCTAAAAAACATGGTATGTTTTAGGAGACTAGCAGTGAAGCTTTAAGTACAGGAAGGACACATACTAGCTAGTACAGCCTTGGCCAGGGAATTAGCCTCTTTAGCAGGAAAAGCTAAATATGATCTAACACACTTGAAAATCGTAAGCAGCCTGGAGTAGCTTCATGCAACAGCCCTGAAAGATGTCCTTATTTGAAAACATTCTCAATAGACCATAGTTATTCCATCAATAGCACTCAGCTCTGAAGTACAGATTTTCAGGACAAAAATTAAGTGTCAAGGAAAGTTTTTCATTAGCTTTTTTCATTATTTACTAGTATTTTGTTTGAGTTTCTTTAAGACTCATTTTGCAATATCAGCTGAACAACAATTTTATACAGCCCTCATACTTGACAATACCAGGCTCCTTCCTTTTTGGTTTGTGTTCATTGTACATTTTCTATCAGCCTCTCAAATAAATACCTGTCAAAAACATACATCTATATATATATAATTGTAAGGGAGAAAATGTAATACAATTAACTGTTCAACAGCATTTCCTGGTGGACTTGGTTACCAACATCAAATATTATACTATGTAATGCAAAAAAGGCATCTGTCCTTACTTCCCAATTTTCTACCTAATGAGCATAATATTTCAGTCAGTAGGTAAACTGTTTTCTTTTTTTTTTCTATTATGCAGACATGTTTTGTTGTATTGACTGTCTTGGCAGAGAATATTCTGTCACAGCAATCTGTTAAAGAAAGGAGGAGCACTTATCTAGCCAATAAAGGAAATGCTGTTTTAAAACTTTCAAAACAAATGTGGGGTTTTGTTGTGCTGTGAGGTTTTTTTTAAACCAAGAAGTGCACAGAACTTTTTTCTTTTTGTTGTATATTATTATGTTGCACAAAGGTGCAGCTTTTTGTTTCATTTTAATCAATACAGTCAGTTTCTCTAAAACACTGTGATAATCAGATAGTTTTCCTCTTTTGAAAAGTAGAATGTTCCATGCTTCTTGTCTTAATTTGCAGCCTAGTTCATAGCAGGTAACAAACTTCTTTTGTCTTAAACCCCTTGAAAGTTCATGATGGATCTCCTCTAAAAGCTCAGCTTTATCCAATAAAACCATGACCAATAAAAAACAACCAACCTCAGAAAACAGAAGCACAGACAGAAATACAAAGACAGGCAGATAAAAGATCATTTTTTTAAGTTCTGTACAAGCAACAGGAAAAATAGCTTTTTCTCCCAGGTCTGCCAGAGGTTTTCCAAGAAACTTTGGCACATTACTTATCCCTTATAAGGAAACTATTTAAGAAAAGCAAGAAAAAAATTTATTCACCTCAAGTTAAGCTGAACATCAAGGTAAACAAGTCAGAAAAGTTTTCCCTGTTTCTCATACAAACCATTACAGCCCCTAGCACTGTAAGGGTTCTATCCAGGGTTCAGTAGAGAGATCTGATTTTTGTTATTTTAAAACAAAGTAATAACCCCGAAGTCCCACAAGTTTTCTGCATCTAAACTTTCATGAACCACTTTTTAGAAACTGTCCAGAAGAAATGCAATATTTTTCCAAGGTCTTTAAATAAGAAAAGAATGACAGCTTTGTAGAAGAGAGCAATTACAATAATACAATTCAGGACCAGCAAGCTGGAAGGACAAAGTAGGGCAGGGGAAGTCAATATATGATGGAATTGAGAGGCACTGAAAACAAATATAAATCTCAGATAACCTGCAAGGAAGACTTATGGAGGTTACACAGGATGCATTTAAAACTGAAGTAGAGATTCAACTATATGCTTTTAGACCAGAGGAAAAATGATACAAAAAAAAATCACACAGAGAACAATAAACTTTGATTCAGATTTTCATTTTATCCACATTCATTTGATCCACATACCAAGCTGGCAAAAAGTTGATATTAACATCTGACAGCACATGAAGCAACTTCATGTCTGCATCCTAATTCTGAAACTGTGACAACATTGAACTGACAAAAGAATCAGTACAGGGCAGCTCTTGAAAGACATAAAACATATACAAAAATAATAGATATCCAGTAAGACTGAAAGCAGAACTAATTACTGCAGTTGGGCGCTTCCTCAGCCAAATGCTAGGAGTTCTTTCAGTACAACCTCCTGCTAACAAAGGCTATCTTTCTAAGTGTGTCAGCTCCCATAAGACACGGTACCACAGAGGCTGAGAAAAATATTTTAGAGAGCTATTTCCTCATTGAAATCACCATCACTTGAAAGACCTCTTTGCCAAAGAGACAATGCACAGTCCAGCTAAATGCTGAGCATCCTTTGGGTCTCTGAGAAAGTAGCTGGATGCGGAGCAGCAGCAGTGCTGGGGGTCAGGAATTCCTGTGCCTGCTGCCTCAAGGGCCAGGTGCTTCCCCTTCTACTGCCCCACCCTACAGAGCAGTCGGTCTTCCAGAGCCAACTGCTTGCCCTGAGTGCTCTTGCCAGTTCCAGAAGGCACTGGGCTGGCAAAGGTAAGGAAGTGTCAATACAATTCACAGCGCTCAATCTCCACCCTTAACTTTGGGGCTGATACTCTCCTCAGGACACAAAGATTATCCCTCAGGCTGGAGGACACATGTATATTTACAAGCTATCTCCACTTTCAGGAACCTTAGAAGACATTCTTGACACAGCTGAGGGAAATTCCCTGCTTGCCTGCCACCAGGACTGAACACTGGACAAGCAGGAGGCAGCAGCATTTTGGCCAAGTCTGCCAGGGCAAGCCTGCATCCGACACACGCCGTGAAAACTGAGAGTTCACACAGAGCAGAGAGTATTCCTGGCTTGAAACATCCTGTCTGAAAATGCCAGACACTGTAAACTACACTGAGCTGAATTTTTTGACCTTGGACGGATGAAAAGCTGAGTCAGCCTTGCTGGGATTCATAGCACTCAGGAGTCCAGATATTTGAAACCTGTCTTCATACACCAAACAGGAAGGGAAGAGCTATCTGGATTGGTTTTTAATTTATTCCCTCTTTTCCTCAGAACCAAAGCTTTTCTGAGGGCTTGTTAAAAATAAGAAAATTTTTGCTTCAGGAAAACATTTTGATACCCGAAGAGTGATTTTTGTGATGACTCTTCTAACATTATATATACACATATGTACAAACATACCAAACTAGTTGAAGGATTTATATTACACACTTTTAGCAGGTTTTTTAAATGGATATGAAGTGGAGAGAGGTACTTTTATTTTTAACCTACAAAAAATATAAAATATAAGACTGGATAGGAGGAAGACAATACTCCACAGGTCTTTGTCCAGGAGCAGAGATCAAACAGGATACATGCCTGTGCAGCAAGCAAGGTACAAGGAGCCTTTAAGCACTGACTAAAGAGAAAATGACTACAGTAACAGCTTGTTAGGGTTAGAAACACAGCTGAGGCCTGCCTTACCCTCTGCCAAGGTCTCCAGAGGCTGAGAAGCCCAAGATGGGAGCTGCCTTTTCAGGAGAACTCTGGATCATGACTGTGACGTCAGATATGATCCCATCCATTGCCACTGTCACCCACTGTATGTCCTGATCCCTCGCTACTCTGGTCTCCTTTTGGCTCTCCATCCAGCTCAGCTTTTGCATTGATTCCTTCCTTTCCTGTGGCAGGAAAGGCTTGGCCCAGTCTGGGTGACTCATTACAGGGGCAACATTTACAACTTTCTCATTTTCTGCAGCTAGAATCTGCTTTAATAAGTGTCTGTTTTTATAGAAAAGGAAAAGCAAAAGCCACCTTTACCCTGTCCAGTCCACAGAAATATTAGTATTCAGACATAAATTAGTTGCAAGAGGATTTCTTGATGCCATCTTTTCATTCATGTATTATTAATTTTGTCCCAGTAACACCAGTATGTTATCTCATTAGAAAATGTAAAGAAATTCATTATAGAATGTGGGCCATACTCACAATATAAAATATTGATATAATATTTCAAGAGAGAAACATGATATCTTTTAATACACATGATTTTTTTTCTTCTAAAAGCAACTCTGGAACTTCAGACATTCTGCCCCTCCCTGAAGCTAGGAGTACTCAGCAGAGAGCAGGAAAAAAAAAATCAAGCCCAGAATTTTGTCAATATTTCTTTCATGATGCAGCAGTGACTTTTACAGAAGGGTGCAAGTAGACTAGGAGATGGCATGGGAATTTTTTAAATTATTTCTAATTCCTCAATTATTTTGAAGGAAATATTTCACCAGGATTTTGGAAATGCCATCAATTGTAATCAGTACCTGAGCATTTCTGTTAAAGATCTCCTTTGACTGGACTTTCAAGGGATGAGTTCCTTAGCACAGCTTTATTCCAGATCTGACAGAGGTGGGAGGAACAGAACACACACCCACTGAGCTGCTGTAATGTCACCTACAAAAGATGCTGCTCAGACCATAGGGTTCCCTCAATTCCTCTTTAGAGAAGAAAGAAAACTTCCTTCCCTTGAGGGCATGCTCTGATCCCCACTCGGTAGGCTTTGCATGGTTGTGTGGTGAAAGAAAAACCTCACAAAGTGTTAAAACTGTACCAACTTCCATTGCTGTGGTCAGGTTTTGTCATCAGCTCCTACAGCTGCTTTGGGAAGAACCAAGCTTCTGTCCCTCTCTGCACTGAGTGCTAAGCTATGTAAGCACTACTTAATTGATGATATAATAAAACCCTTCAGAGCAAAGTGAAGATTAAACAGTACCATCCTTTCAGTTCACTAGTATCCACCCATCACCATCACAGCCAGCTCCACGTCAGTGTGATTCTGCATACACAGAAGAGCTCTGGCCCTCACAGTAACTGTGCAAATGCAGCCACTTCAGGGAAGAATACATGTATTTACGAAACATATTGCCTTCAGTAATGGTATAAGGCCAGCTGTGAAACAAAGCTGAAAGCAGCACAATTTTCACACTGTCAAATGCTGTGTCACTTGTACCAGTTATGAATCTGCCTCAACAACAAGCAAAATTGTGTTATATCTTTAGTGTTTCTACATTTGGTCATGCTCCCAGGCAGTAAGGCTTGCTCTTCTAGTAGTCATCTCCTCATCACTCCATACTTTTCCATACCCTCACACACAGATCTCAGTGCAACACTTGGGCCCATACAAAAATTAACAGGAAGCATTCTGTAATCAAAGCATTCAGCAGGAGTCAGAACTAGCCAAGATTAACAAGAATCAAGTAGTGCCATCACAGCTCCATTATTAGCAGGTGTTTCCCAGGGTAAACAATGCTGTAAGAAGTGTGAGGAATAGAGAGTAACAGGAACTTCCAAAAAAAAAAAAAAAAAAAAAAAAAAAAAAAAAAAAAAAAAAAAAAAAAAACAAAAAAAAACCATGGTTCATATTCTTATTATTAGGGGGAAAATATTCTTCACTGAGGCCTTCATAGTTGGTCATGCCTCTATTAATGCCACCAAAAGTTCTTCTTTTTCACCCAATGTTTGCCCTAAATTTTTACACTGATCTGAGAAATTCTAGTTGTAATCAAGTCACTTTAAACATTTAAGAAAATACATCTATTACTGTTGACAATACTAAAAGCATAATATTTGAACCAGAAATATCTTACATCCATGTCAGTGTTCTTTTATGATCCCTGAAGTTGCACGTTTAGGGCATTGCTCTCCAGCTCTCCTCACACCTGACTGTGGCACCAGGCAGACATCAGCTGTCCCACCCTCCCCCATCCTCCTGCTAACTCATCCCTTCTGAGCTGGCCTGATGGGAACACAGCAAGTGCAGGAGACCACTACTTCCACACCGGAAAATGTATCACAAGTAAATAAAACATAACTCTAATAATTAATTTACAGTCATTTGCTTTGTGTTCTGCAATGGGGAAAAACCCAACAGAGGTACCCAAGACCATGCTGAAAAAAGCATGTGTGGTTCTGTACAGACTGCCTAATTAAGATACAAGAGCTCTATTCCAGCTTGTGCCAGACAAGACCATCACACACACCCCTATGAAGAGTAGTCAGATCTCATTATTATTATTTTTAAATAGAAGGGACCAAACCCCACAAAAAATATTGTTATCACTACAAAATTAGTCGTTGCTTTTTTCTTGCTGCACTTTTGAAATATAAACTACACAGGGAGAAACAGAGCCAGAGACCACTCCCTAATTCCTAGTGGACATATTGATCAATTAAAATGACATGTGTCTGGTCTTTTCTTTCCTTCTAATAGCAAGCAGCTGAAAGACAATATTTCAAACATACAAAATCAAACTATAATGTTGTTATATACCATCCAGCAAGATTAACTTGAAGTTAAGCAAAATAAACCTAGCCTCCAGAAGCAAGACCTTAATGCAACATAAACAAATACTGATTATAAAGAATTACTAAATACTGTAAACATTATTTTAACCAGCTTTCTAAATATAAAAGATATGTGTTTTCTTCCCAAGATAGGGGTGGAAACCTTTTTAATTATTTCTGTTATTTTATTCATAGCAAACCCCCTCAGAATGCTCGAATCTTTGGCTACACCTTTTACTGCAGTTGCAGCAGAAAAAAAAAGCTTGTTTTCTTTCCAGTAAAAGATAGGTCTAAAGATTCACTAAATTCATATTATAATTTTAAAAACAGAGTCAAAAAAGTAAAACAGTAGAAGTGCTAAAAGCTACAGTCTGTCCTGCCAAAATATTTGGTTATTTTTTGACAATTAAATCTATGTTTTGCTTTTTTTAAGAATACCAGTAGAAATAGGACAGTACTGAACCCTGTTTAAAATCAATACTGTTCCAGTTGCTCGTTCAGCACCAGTTTGCACAGTATTTTCTGTGTTATCATGCTGTGGAAGGCCAATGAAAGTAAATAGGTGATGTTCATGCTACTGAGATAAAATAGATTCAAAGAGGAACTAAACATAATAAGTATGCTTAAATCAGGAGACAGGGAAAGGAACAAGCTATGTTTATGGCATTAGAATTGAAAACAGATATTTTTTCCATTTAAGCAAATCAGACAGTAGCCACTTTAATTGGATTGTGAAATTTAAATACACTCTCTTCAAATATTCAGGCTATTATCACAAATGCAAAGGCAAGTCTAAACATCAGACTGAATGCATTTTCTGTAGGCCTTTGTCTTAGCCTGTCTGCCTGAAAATAATACTTAGGCATGCAGCATCTTTCTTCAAAATGATTTTACAAGGCAAAACCCACACACTTACATTAGGAAAACCTCATAAAACAGGAAAAAATAACCCTGCAATTAAGAACAGCTCAATATTTTGCAACTTACCATGTCCTGCTCAAATCATCCTCTTTTGATGTTTATGGCACATCTGTAAGATGCAATACTAGGAGGTGCCTTGTGTGACCTGCTGCATGATGCTGTGACATCAGTTCAGATGATGCAGCTCATTATGGGAAAGACTGCTGTTGCTATGGCAACCGAGATGTGATACGAATCCTTACTGCATTTCCAGGGGAGTCCGAGACAATACGGAAGCCCTTTAAAGGAACAGACAAAATGCAAACAGGCTTTTAAAGTGTGGTGCCACAGATTTTAGAGCCCATGTTAGCACATGCCTGTTGTTAAGTAATATTTTTAACAAATTATTCCTACACGGCGATACAGAATTGAGATGTATGAATTATAAATTATTTCTATATTTAAAACTTAATATCGTGTATGTCAATTTAAGAACAAATTTTATAAATCAAATTTGGTTATCATATAAGGGAACCTTACTTAAAATAAACAGTCAGTAGCATGATTTTAACACTAACGTTCTAAAGGCAGTAGTTTTTGAACAGTATTTTAAGAAATATATATTTTCACTCTGCCCCACCCTGCTCCTACATCCAATCTGTCACTTACAGAAAAATCTTGTTGCTAGGGCAAAACACTTGATACTTCAAAATGAGCAGATTTAACACTGTTGAATGAATGACAATGAGTTTAAAAAAAATAGCAGGGAGGTGGTTTTTTATTCAGGAGAGGGTAAAGAAGTTTCTAGCCAACCAAGTAAAAATCTCCTTATCACTTTTCAAGTGTAGGACAAACTGCACTGCCCTCTGCATGCTGAGTAGCCTGGCTTTCATCTGCCCATCAGACAGAGACATGAGTGAAGATTTTGAAAGCTGTGGGCGAGCTGTTGCTGTGCCCAGTGGACCACACTGCTGCCAGCCTGCAGGTAGAGCAGGAAGGCTGGCAGAGCAGAGAGCCCCTCCCCATAACCCTCGCGAAGGGCTGGAGGCTGAGCCTGCAGCCATCACCTTCTGCAGCAGGAACCTGCTCACATCCTCTGGTCAGAGCAGCGGCGAGAGAAGCAAAGGTTGTGCGAACACGTACTAAAAGGAGCTGCCTGGAAATTAAAATTCACAACCAAAGAACCACCAGCACATTTCTGGCCACTTGCCAGTCCTATTTGGACAAGAAAAGTTTGTGGCAAAAACTGCTTTCCCTAGCCATCAAAACCCCTTTCTACGCAGTAGAAAAGAAAGTACACAAAAGGCTGGACCCTGTACGCTTGATATGGTGAAGCCCAGAGAAAAACAAAAGCTCAGCTTGAAGCAAGAAGCCCCAATGCCCTGAAGATGCCCAATAATATACAAAGTGCATGCCATTGTATAAAACTCTTCAGTCCATTACGAGTAAAACTTGTGATTTTGATTCCAAAAGAAACCATAGGAAATAATAACACTCTCTTAGCCACCACCCACCGTTGAAAGAAATAAGAGACTTTGATATCTTTTGATTCATGTGTCACAGCATATGTCACAGTTGAGACGGCCACAATACACAGAGCATCACCACACAATTTCAGAGAGTTCAACCCATACAAAGCAACACCCTCTCACTTCAGAAGGCTGCAAGCATCTGCCCTTCTTGTTCTTCAGCCCAGCCTTTCATACCCCTGATGTTCACACCCTGCCCCTGTGTGCCCTCTGCTCCCTTTGGTGGTTGGTCAGTGCCCCTGGGCACTCCATGGCTCATTGCTGTCAGTGCTGCTCACCTGCTGCTCACAGCTGTGCCCATGGGGATGAGGCTGGCCCCAGCCCCACTCCCAAACACCACAAACTCTGTGCCTACATTTATGAAGCAAATAAAGTCTCTCCATAAATCTGAAAAATGTCATAGACTTCCTATTTAGTGCTGGCTTGACTTTGTACGGTCTCATTTTTGACAGTTTCTCTCTTCTAATACTAACCCTGTATCATTCTAAACAATAAAGCTCTCAAACTGACTCAGTATCAAATGCAATCTAATGATCCATAATGAAGACTTTGTCACAAAAGAGCTGTAGCTCTAGAATTTTGAATGTTTGAAATTCCTTAGGTCTCTGAGAATGTAATTCACCATTTAGCACCTTATGAATACAAAAAGTAACACCCACAAACTTTGCAATCTCCTAATTAAATCTGCAGGTCTAGAGGAAGATAGCTGGACCTACCTGCTTTGGATCTTTTTTTTTTTTTTTTTTTTTTTTTTTTTTTTTTTTTTTAATAAGGAAAGAAAAAATGAAGCTTTTTTTACTCACCCAACCCAAGACTGACATATCTTCTAGATTTAAGCTTTTAAAATTGCTTTCTATTCCTTGCAATTCAGTGGAACAGGAGGTGCAGAGAGGGAGCCCAACCTACCCTATTATCACAGAAATATATTGATAATTTTGAAGTATCCCAAGTAGGTTTCCAAGACAAAAGCGCCGGGCTTTGGTTATAACTTTTTCCTATCAAAATAGAAATATTTTATGCTACTATAGCAACTCAAATTAATGACAGGCAGAAATTACCAGTTTTAAATTCTTATTTTAATTACATTCTGGCTCTCCAGCACATGTTGTGTCTTTCCTTTTCTCCACATTAGGACCCCAGCAGTTGTTTTGAAAGGATTGATAGTCACCTGAAAAGGAAGAAGTGTTTCATCTACTATCTACCATTGTTTTCCCTCTTGGTCAGTTTATGTGCACAACTAACATCTGCACAACCCACAAGGTTTTCAGTAAGCAAGGGGTCCTTCAAGTAGGCATGGCCTTAACTTTAAAGAGTTTCATTTCCCCTCAGTAAGACCAATAACAAGCCAGAGACTAACCTTGACATGATTTGCTTTCCATTTAATTATATTCAAGAAAATGAGTTAGGAGTAAACACAGATAAAAAAAGTGAAATGTTATGGCAGACCTTTCCTCTGCATAATCCAGCTGTTTTCTTCTGTGTTGTTTCCCCCTTGCAATGAAGGAAAGCAATTTCTTACTGCTTGCCAGCTACCCTACTCAAACAGCCAAGAGAGAAAGGAGAGGTGTGGTGAAGGACCAAAGGAAATAAGAATTGCATATTCTAAATTACCAGTCAAGTAAGCCAGAAACAGGATTTAAGTTAAAACACACAGAAAGAAAAATCACAATTTTCTGAATGCTGATACACATCTGCAATTTGCAACGACACAACAAAGGAAACCTTAATTCTCATTCAAGATTTTGTAACCCACTTCAAGGACCCATGTCCCAGATTTTGCATGGAGTGCCTTAATTAAACAGCTATATATACCTGGGTTTCTATTTCAGTGTTGGCTTTGTCAGAAGGAAAGGGTAGGGCATATACCTTGATGCCAACTCTATCCTGTTTCCCTAAATGGAAAGGAATAATAATCAGGATCTTATTGAGTTTATTTCATTGAATACATCAACTGAAGGTTGCATTGCAAACATGAGTTATGCACAGTCTTCCTTGCCTAAACTCATTAAACATCTATTTCTACCTACACTGTTAGGCAGGGGATATTTTCCATCCTGTCACTGAAGTCATCTGAGCCTTGGTTCCCGCAGGAAGGGAGAATAAGAATGGGAGCCGCTGCTCTGGTGCAAAACTGCATCTCATATGAAGTATAAAAAGCAGTAATGCTCCCACAGCTGCACAAGCCAAAGACACTTGTCAGAGCCATACATCAGTTTAAGTTTGGAGCCTCTCATTTGTACAAAATCATTGTGGAGAGAAGTCCCTGGTTACACGATGAGCACTTTCACACTTGTTACTACAGCCTGAAGGGGATCTGGATCACTGTTTTCCTACCTGCATCTCAGTCTCAAGAGAGGCATGAGATTAAAAGGCTGAAAATCAGTCTCCTGAGTGGATCTGCCTTGCTTCAGTTTTTAGAAGATTAATTAATTAGTAACTAGGAGCACATTTTTCTTCTTCTTTCCTAATAACATGAATGCATCTAGTGCTAATATCCAACAATCAGGCTATTCAGAAATAACTTCACAAATTATTTTTTTAAAATGTCAAGAACACAAACACAGTAGTAACTCTACAACTGGAAAAATCCCCTATATTCTACATCCATATGGTAGAATAAAATCTTTCCATCCAGCATAAACCTAATTTAGTCAAAAAAAGAGAAAGCAAGGCAATATCCTCATTCCCAACACACTGAAAGATTACAGTGGGGATTTGAGTAATGGATCCTTCTGTCAGCCACTAGTGAACTGAGATCAGCTCAGGTGGGGAAACACATAAACTCCAGGTGTTTTGGTCTAGCTCTGGACCAAGTGCTGTGTTGTTAGAATACTCCAGGGCATACAATATTGTGATGTTAGTGTATTTGTTTTTCTTCAGTCTCATGCTTTCAACCACCCAAGAAGTATATTATTAACACAATAAGAAATGTCCTAGAAGGTCTTCAGCTTATTAAAACAACATTTATATAAAAAGAAATTGGCTTGAGATTTTTCTCCTTATGTTCTTAAATATGACCTATATGCAATATAAAGCTCACTCACTTCTAATAATAAAACTTAAGCTTTCCCAGATCAAGTTGTAAATCTTGCCTCCAAAATTTCTGCCTACTCCATCCTTTAGTGTAAAAGGCAGCACCAGCAGTCACAGTCTTGGGTTTTCCCTCTGTTAGCCATATCTGTTGACTAATATACCTCATTGTGTGCACCTTTCCATATTTTCTGAACTTGTTTCTCATGTTTCTTCTCTGCTTATTCAGCTCTTAAATCTGAGCCTTGATCATTTCATGTCTTGAAAACCACAAAATCCTTCTCTCCAAACACCAAAGATCAGTTTTGTCCTTCTCCATTCAGGATATCGTCAATAAATTCATTTTTCTGGCTCATTTTACAGTGAGCTTTAAATCCCTAAGCATTAAATTAAACATAATTAATTCTATTTTTACTTCAAACACTCTGGAAAACTCTGCATAGTTTCATCTTCCTGTTCCCACAGAATCAACTACTTTTTGCTCTGCCAGTAACTTTCCAGCCTATCCATTCTATAAGCACTTCATTTTCCACTTCCTCTGGCAGCAAGAAAAATGCCCACAAAAAAACCCCACAATATCGTGAATAATCTTCACACTCATTCACACAAACATTCTACTAATATTGCTTTGCACAGTTCTAACCTGATTTGTAAACAAGCAGGAAAACAAAAACCTGACTGCCATCACTGATTGACTTCCATGCTATTCTTGACCAATGTGCTCTAAACATCCTATTCTGCTTCCTCCACTTCAGCCCCCTCCACTCAACCTATGAAACTCCTCCCCACTTGCTTCACAAGTCCAGGAACAACAGGATAATGGCATAAATTTAGTACACACAGACTCAAAATACTAAAGGAAAAGAGAAATAATAATTTTGGCTTCATGCTGCTGGATATGCAGCTATTTTATCTGAAATTGGCTGGTTTAAAGTGAGCTAGTGAGCATTCTAGTATTAGGTTAAAACTTTGGTTTAGCTCAAAGTCACCTACTGTACATATCCCCACAAAGGTTAAACACACCATGGTTCCCCACACTAGCTCAAGCAGGGATGTATTTTCAGGATGTGAAGACAATAGTCATTTAACAAAAGCAAACAAACAAAAAAATTGTTCTTGTCTGGATAGAGCCAATGATTTTAAGAGCATCTATTTACAACATGGCTGCTTTAATTTTTCATAATTTCTTTTTTAAAACATAGTTCAACATTCAGTGGAGTCCAAATTAGTCGTTAAGCACAGTGGGATGGAAAAAAGTGTGGTTATTACTGTAATGGAATACAGAATTATAAATTCACAAAGGAAAAAAAAAAAAAAAAAAAAAAAAAAAAAAAAAAAAAAAAAAAAAAAAAAAAAAAAAAAAAAAAACACCACAGCAGGGAGAACACAGCAAGAAATAGCAGAAAATTTCTGATCTTCCTAGGCAAGGCACTAAACCCCACCATATAGATGAAACACTAGCAGAAAACAACTCATTATATTTTTAATAAGTAAATGTTACATGCCAGTTTGATAGCCCTAAAGAAAGACAACTTAAGAATGGAACACACAGTCCACCGACACATTACAAGCCCTACTTGGCATATTACCACTTCAAGTTAATTAGCTTGGGCGGTAGACAATTTTATAAGAAGAATAAAAAACTTTCCCATTAAATTGTTAACCTCTTTGCTGAAATTACTCAGAGGCTGGGACATACTAAATTATGTAAGGAAGCAAAACATTACCTTCAAGGGAAAAAATAATTTTAAAAAGCTGTGGCTTCTCATTTATTTCATCTTGGCTTTTGGTATTAAAGAACAACAAACACCTTTTACTGTCAAGCAAAAAGAGTGCATGCTAAGGTGAATATAGAGAGGCAGTGACACAAATAGTAGCTCAGCTCTGATGGGCAGAGGATATTTGTCCAACACCCAAAAGATAATTAAAGGCCATTTTGATGTGAGGATGTTTATAATATAAAATCTAGTCTAAAAGTAATTATCTCTGGCTACAGTTAGAATCCATATAAATGTTTTGGGCTGTAGAGACCATAAAAACAGTTGAGCAAATGTAATGTTACCACTCCCAGCATTGCATAGATTAAATGTCCCAGTAAATACAGACATACTGCAGATCACACCTCTCTGAATATGCATTTTTCAGATGGAGATGGCACACTGAGCCCCAAATCTGCCCCTCCCTTTCCTACCTAAATGAACCCAGTGTCCATATTACAAAAGCAAAAAAAAAAAAAATCCCAACAAAAAGAAGACAGAAACAGCTTTTCACACCTGGGCTCCTTCCCCTCAGTTCCCACCCTTTGTGGTGTCCCAGCCAACAGGTGCTTAACCTGGTCACCAAGACAGTACAGGAGGCAGGGAGCTTCTTGCAGCTCATAGAGTCCCAACAGGGCCTCATAATGCAAAGTTGGACCCTAGAGCATAGCGTGAGTAAACTTCTTGCTAGAGTGCGGCTGCAGGTTCTGGCATAGGAAGTGTTTGGTGACCCACAGGAAATGTTCTGGCTGGGCTGTCACACAGGAAATGTTCTGGGTTTCACCAGAATTTCTTTCAAAGTGGTGAAGCTGCCAGGAGTTTGAGAAGAGAAGGCTGAAGCTGTGTGAGGGAACAAGGACTGAACAGGACAACATAAATCAACTTATTACAAACCTCAGCCACAGAGCAAATTTATCCATCCCCTCAGATGGCCAGTCAGCCAATGAATATGTATTTAAAACAGACTGAGGGACTGAAATCTAAATGAAACAGGGTTGAAATCTGAAAACCTGGGTGCACAGCAGCTACTACCACTTGGTCAGTCCCCTCTCTCTGGGGCCAGATGTGCTGGCAGTGCTCAGCAACATTTGATCCTACCATGGCATCATGGCCCCAATAGAACCACAACACCGAGAGGCAGAATTGACATTGAATGCAATGGTCCCCCCAGACACAGAAGAAATGCCAGGGAAATGCCAAGCCATCCAGGTGTTTTTCAAAAGTCAGACTAAATCCAGATTAGTTGATCCTCCTGCATGAACTTAAATTAGCTTTCTGATTCAAAGCAAGAGTGTGTTTTCAAAACAACTCTCCCAATCATCCCCATTTATTGTACTTGCATTCCAGCCACTAAGCAGTCTCCCAGGACATGGACAGAATTCTTTTCTCATCAATCTAAACAAGAAGATGAACTCCATGAGTGCACCCAGTGCACTCCAACAGCTAAGAGGTATTTAATCCTGGAAACTAGACATGGCTCAGCCTGTAGCAATGTTTCTAGTGCAGACCTGATGTCTCCAGAGCCTGCTGTTTTGTTCCAAAGCTCTTCTCTCACCGAGTAGGCAGGGCTTGTTTGGGGCAGCAGCGCTACTGAAGCAAGATTTTGTTGCCAGGCTGAACCTCTGGGCTCCCTGCCATGCACCTTCCCTGTTAACAGCTGCAGGAGCAGCTGGCTATGGACCTGTATTGCAATGCAGTCTGTGCTGCATTAGAGCAACTGCACAGCCTCAAAATCTGACTTCTCCCTGAAGACAGTACAGCTGCATTCACACCAAACAGCCCCTGGTCTAATAAATCCTAGTAGAACTCTGCATCATTGCCTCTTTGCCTTGCACTCTTACAGCAAAACCACATCTTTTCCCCTCCCTCTCCTCTTTCAGGCTCTCTTTATGCCATAGCCATCTCACCACATCTCTTATTTGCCTTCATCCTTCCCTAACAAATTACCTGTATCACTCAACCTCCATGTGCTTTTGGTCTTCAAAATCTCTCAAGACCACATTTCACCTATGCTGGTAGAACTTAGCAGAGGTTGCTGGCCACAGCCTCTGATGGCTCTCACTTGGTCTGCTGTGCCTCAGCAGTCCTTGGCAGATCAGGGCTGAGGCTGCCTCATGCCTCCACAGTCCCTACAGCCATCCAGTCAGGCCTTTGCCTGCCAGGAACAGGCATCTGTGCTTTGGATGATTGACAGAAAAGAGTTCCTACTATTGCAAGATTTGGTTCCACAGTTTTCCATAAAAAGAACCACAAAACGCAGTCGCCGTGATTCAGTGGTTCACTTTCCAGCAAAAAAATAAAGATAAATATTAATCCTTCCTTCCTAGACCCTTAACTTTCAGCAGTGCAGTTCCACACCTTCCTTCACACTAATGAAACTTGTCAGATAATTTCATCAGCCCATTTAACTCACTAGTTCAGCAGAAAATGATCCAATTTTTGCTAGGTTTGTATCCTGCCAAATTAGTAAAATTAATTGACTGACTGAGGCTGAACAGTTGAGCCTGTGGCACTCCCACCTTTAGGAAAAATATGCTGATAGATGGTTGCACCTCTCCCTCCACACTGCATATTTCTCTGGCATATTTTCTCTGGGCTTGGTGAGGCAGGGTTCACAGCTCAGACAGTGCTTGGTGCAGGATCAGGGCTGGCAATCACAGAGGACAGCCTGACATTTTCTTCAGCACAGTTACATAACACTTGTATGTATTGGACCTTTTTTTAATGTGCTTGTCCCCTCCATCACCTGAGGGGTTTATACCTTCTAGTCACCAAATATCATCAGAACATATATTTTCCTGTCCTCTGTGTCCTTCTTTTCATACTGTGCTTATGTAGGATTTGTCTTTTTCATGGGCTTTGTGATTGTGTCTACCCTCACTATGATAAATTCTTCTCTCACAAACAGATATATTTGTTCACCTCACAGACACCATCTCATTTTCCATGTAAGGTAGGTCAGCTTTATTTAGCATGTTGTTCCTCCATCCTGCTTTATTCTCATTCAGTGGACAGCCATAGGCTAGCATTCATTGTATGAATTCAAGGGGCAGAATGATTAAATTGAATTGTGAAGCTTTCTATAGACTTCTTCCTGGGTACCTGAAAGCTTCACAAAACCAAACTGCTTCACGCTCACAAAATCTCTTTAATGGAAGAGGTTTCAATCCTGCTTTCTGGAAGTTAAACAAAGGCACAGAAAGATTAAAAATAAAAGTATGACAAATATTGTGTTTCTGACCTTAGGTTTGACTTTTCAAGATCACATGTTTTCCTATAGCATGTTTTTTATCTGAAGCCCAGCTGCTGTTGATTTCAGATTCAGCCGTGAGCAGTCAGCAAGCCGGTTCCTTGGGTTTCGAGTCAGGATCAAGAAAACAAATATCAACATGACAAAAATTTAGCCTAAATAAACTGGTCAGCATTCTATAGAAGCTTTGCAGTAGAAGCAGAAACACAGGAAATGACCATTCTGAACTTCATGACCTAATTTATGAGCTTTTTTAAAACTTTTCTGTACTTGCTGTGTGCTTTCAACTTCTGCTACAGAGGAATAATGCATACTACAGGAATCTTCTGTCCTTTTTTTGCTTTCACTTATTTAGCACAGATCCTTCCCAGGCAGGCATTTTGAGGGGAGGAAATAACAGCATTATATATATGAGCATTATAATTACATATCATATTAGAAAGCATTCACACAGAAGGACCAGTTAAAGGTTAATTCTAGTCTTTTGTATTTTAGCCAAGACAAGCAACCAGATCCTTACAGGGACCTATAAAACAGGTTTTTTTGAACAATACACATAAATTTTTGTGTTTTATCCTACATGAGATAAATCCAGATCCATATCTCTAATCTACCCAAAAATTAAAGGTCTATAAAAAATGTTATGTACAATATAGTTTTGATGCAGGTACGTGCATGGGAGCTACAAACCAAGGCCAAATAGCAGACCCAGCAGACACAGTCTGGCCATCAAGTGAAGCTGAATTTTGATACTGTGAAATAGGCAGAGGACTGATTTACAGTATAAGTGACTTTTCTTTAGTAGTCTTTGGATTATCAATATATAATAAAGCAGAATACATTTTCATATGAAGAATATTAGGTGATAATATACAGAACTACTGGCTGCCAGCAAGGGAAACAATTCATCATTTTTATAGTGCCTGGTTAGTTAATATATAACTGGCTATCTCAATACCTTGAAAATCATAAATCTATGCAGAGTTTGTGCTTCTGCTTAAAACTTTCAGTTCTGAATGTGCATTTACCACACAAAATAATTCTAAGATTTTGATGAAAGAAAATCTGGACCTTACATGACTCCTGGAAATTTTCATTAAATAAATTGGTTTACTTTCTGGTTTCAGTTGTTTAATATTCTCTGCACAAATTCATCTTCTAGTTAGTAAAAATGTACACTTTATTATATCCAGATATAAAATAATATAAATCAATTATATATGTACATTTTTACAGTAATTCCTGAAATTCAAACGAAACCAAAAATAAAAAAGATAGCCCAGCCTTAAATTCTCTGCATCTGCCTCTTCATGATAATGATCTGAAAACTGAAAGTGACATTAATGATCTAAAAAAACCAAAAGTGACATTTTACTTGTATATTGTTCCTCCTCAGGTCAGAATTCACTTTAACAAAACAAAACAAATGCCTGCATCCCTCTTCAACAATCAGCAAAATTACCACATGCTTTAAACCCTGTGGAGTGCTTTTGCCTCATGACATTAGAGCACATCCCTGCTTCCTATCCATAGACACAGCTACAGATTTAATCCACTTAGTCATCATTTAATGACTCAGTTACTGCCACCTTTTGGCATCTGACCTTGGTAGCTTTGGACTAAAACTAAAGGCTGTCATTTTTTTTTGGCTGTCACTTGGCCTGCATGTCTCTCTGCATTCCTCTGCTTTCTCACAAGTGTTAATTATTTGCTTCAATTTCAGTTTCTTCCTAACAAAACACTACCACACCATTATCTTGTTATTTCTATCTTCCAACCAGTTTTAGGCACAAAACTTCTATACCCTACAAAGCCCTTCAGAACAGATAGCTTACTAGCATCCATTTCTTTGGCTAAGCTTCTCATAAGCTCGGAAGAACTTTTTCACAATTTCATAGAAATATCATCACGAGACTCCTTTTTTTTTATGCATTGTGCAGGTTTTAAGGCAGAGGTATCAACGTACCAGCAGCTCTTCAAGCTCATCATTTCTAGAAGTGAATTTGGAAAAGGACATATTCTCATTAGGTCAACTTCACAAAGCTGGAAAATTAGTCTTTCCTTATAAACATTAGTAAAGAATTTCAAATATATGCACAAGCTAAAAAAAAAAAGCTTTCAAAAAATACCCCTTAGCTGAAAGAGAAGAAAATGGAGCTGGTACTTAAGAGCAGAGAAGGGCACTGGATAGAAGCAATACAGTGATTATCTCCAATAAGAAACAGAAAAGTGGATAAATATGATATATGGGACAAGTGGGAATAGTTAGTGGCATGGAATAAAAATACAATGTCAAATTAATATTACTTCTGAGTAGCACAACACCTATTTCAAAAAGTCACAATCAAGAGTTTTTCTGTAACTTATAAAAATCCTGTTCTTACAGGAGAAATAATCCACCATAACTGAATCAATTTCAGGAAGATCCTATAGAGACAGCTTCTTAAAAAGAAGCTGTATGAGGAATCTAAGACCTAAATATTGCAGGCAGGCCTAGAGACTGGCTACTTAAAGACACCACTTTATAGGCACAGAGAAAGTACATCATCAATCAAAAATACTCTCCATGTGGATTTCCAAAAGGTACTCAACAAAGTGACTTACCATAGGCTCTAAAGAATAATAAACAGCCAGAAAACAGAAAAGGAATTTTCAGATTAAATATATGAAGGAGAGGGTAGAATAAAAGGGATGTCAGTAAAGAGACATCACCAGGGGATTTCTGACAGTAGGTGAGGTGGGGTGTTGTGCTGGTAATTCAAATTTAGTCTGGTAAGGACAAAGGCTGCCTCTAAAAAGGCACACAAAGAAGTTACACAAGTGGTGGTGCATTAAAATAGCAGATAAATTTCAGTAGACAAAGTAGCACTGAAATAACATACATAGGAAAAATTATCCTAATTTGCAAATACAGTAGTAGGTGCTGAGGTGGTCATTATGAGTCAGGAATGAGATCTTGTGGACTTCATAAATAATTCAATACAAACCTGAGCTCAGTGCTGTAGAAATAAAATAAATAATCAAACAAAAATATAAAACAAACATAAAAACACCAACCAAGTCAAATTAAGTACTTTACTTATGTCTGAGAGACTAGCACCAGCAAGTGCTCACCCTAGTCTAATAAGGAGATTGAAGCCAAAGTCAATGTCTCCTCTACTGGAAGGGAGCCCACAGCCCATCTGTCTCTCCTCCTTGGCATGGAAATTCTGGTCACTTTTCTCCTTTGCTCCACAAGCAGGAAGAACACATGTGATTCATAATTTCCTCATTCAAGTCTGATCATTGCTGATGGTTCTGCTTGAAGGTGCTCAAATACTCTACCAACCACACTTTTTTACCTGCTGAGGGAATAGCTTTGTAGGCAGTGCACTGAAGATCCTTTGCTGGCTCCCAACAGCTAGAAATGGCTGTCATGTTCTTCAGTAAAATTAAACCTTGAATGTGTTTTATAATATCTGTTCAGAAACTCTCCTTATTAGAGATGTTATTTTAAAATACACGTCAATCATATTAGTGCAATTGGGAATAAAAGAATAATTTGTTTCAATGTCTGTCACCTACCTTTTCCTAAGTACTAACTGCTTACTGGTATTATTAAAATTGCAAGAATATTTAACTTCTCAGATATTTGGTGAATTTTTTTTCAGAAGTCTATATTTTACAAGGTGCTCTTTGAAATCTCTAATCAAATCAGTAGCAGAACACAGGACTACCAAAATATTTGCCTCTTCAACTCTTGTAACCTGAAGATGTGTACATACACAGAAAAGATGGCAAAGCGAAAAAAGATTGTTTCCGTACCTGAAGGCAGTTTTTCATGCAGTAAGGTTTAAATGTGTTCATTAATACTGCCAAGAGCTAATTTTAACATCCATAAAGCAGGATAATTTAATGAATAATCCCCAAATAAGCTAGACTTTCCCATAAAATTTGGTTGCTCTGGAACATAGACAGAAAGTTATATACTCATTGTAAAGCACATGAGAGAAAAATTATTGTAAAATGGAAAGAGAAATCCATAGGTCCCATATCCTAGGGCAATTTATGACAACACTAAGCTTTCAATCTTTCAAAAATTTATTTTCAAGATATATTGTTGTAAGATACAAAAATAACAGAACTTTATCTAGAAGCCATTTCAGAAATGCTGAAAGAGAAGAGAGTTATTCCAGGAATCCTCCTGTAAATGTTATGTCAGAATTTTGAAAGAGATATCCCAGAAGTAGCTTTGGGTACATTGCTGATGTTATTTCCTGGCTAATTAAGGATCTGTGCTCTCTCCCAGAGGGATGAGTGACATGGTATGTTTAACCAGGTCTTGCCAGGAAAATGAAAATTCATGCCCATTTCAATACATCATCTTCTCTTCCTGGAAGTATGCTTAGTCACCATCCAAATTGGCACAAAAGCAACAGATAGGCACAGGAGCATGAACACTGAGTCTGCAGAAGGTTCTGGTGTAATGTGGGTTTCCACTACATCTATTTTTTCCATAGCTACTCTCTGAAAGTAGCAACACTAATGTTCCTCTCTGGCTTTTTACCCTTCTTTTATAAAGAGACAAAAATGTAAATTAAAAAAAAAATAAAAAGAAAAGAAAATCCATAAAAGCAGGTGTGCTTGAGTAATCATACTGCAAGGCAAGCAAGAACAGACACGCACATTACTCCTGCAGAAGACTCAACTTGACTGTGAAAGATGAGAACCGAATTCTTCCTTTACACTGGATAATAGCCCTCCAAGATTTTGCAGCCCACGGCTGCAGAGGATGGATCAATCATAGAAATTATAGTTGGAAAGAACTTCTCAAGGGGTTTGGTCCGACTCATGGCCAGGATAACGTTGGGCTGTTGCCAGCACCAGATCAGGTCAGTCAGAGTTTTGCTGCCAAGTCTTGAAACCGTCCAAGGATGAAGCTCTCCCAGATTCTGCATAACCTGCTCCAGTGCTACTCCACCCTCCCAGTGAAGAAGCTGGTTTGTTTGGGGTTTGTTTTGTCTACATGGGAATAGAAAGTACAGAAATGACACAACAAAATTTAAAAAAACCCACGCTACATATGCTGCATATCCTGATGGTAGTGTCATAGTCTGTCTGACTTGATGTGAATGAGGAAACAGCAGTGCAACAGTGAGGAACCGATGGAACAGTGAGAAGCAGTGTAGTAGCTAGCTAATAGTGGAAGGAAGGAGTAGAACTTCCCTTCTGCCCTTCTTGCAAAGCTGCCCCTGTAAAAACAAAAGAGAATCATCCCCTTTGTTCCACTGTTACATAGCCCCCCTTCATTCTTGAAAGCAGCCTGCCTCAACAAGGTCGGGTTAAAACAGTAGATGACATAGAAAGCATCCCAGTTTTGAACCCTCTGAGGTCAAATGAGCCATGCAGAGTTTTGACTAAAATGCCTCAAGAAACTGAACTCAGATTTAGGCTACA
This sequence comes from Onychostruthus taczanowskii, assembly GCF_017590055.1. Lineage (NCBI taxonomy): Eukaryota > Metazoa > Chordata > Aves > Passeriformes > Passeridae > Onychostruthus > Onychostruthus taczanowskii. Next base: position 14,593,223 of record NW_024496525.1, on the reverse strand, counting down.
GTTGTTTAGCAGCAGTGGTCTAGAGTGAAATTAAGAGTTGTCATGGTCCGAGGATCAGAAGGAGGCAGGGTTTAACAGCATAAACCTTTTGAAGTATTTGAGTGTGATGGGGAAATATGTATGTCTAAACTCACTATTATTTCAAATATTTGTTCACTGCTTTTGTTTTCTTTTCTGGATTTAAAACCTGACAATCAAGTCACCCTAGATGCTGCTGCCTGAGCCTTGGCCACAGGAATGTCAGTCTGATTCACGCTGCCTCCAGCCCTCCAAGCATTTCCTGGTTCAGACAGACCAAGCAGCCACGTTCTGACAGTTTCAATGGGAGGTGTCAGCCTGTTTCCAGTGCTTTCAAAAGACATTCCATCATTTCATGAATCATATCATTGTGTGGAACCTCTGAGATAATAAGGCTCTGAACATCATCTCACAACACCATTTGGCTCAAAGACAGGGAAGCATATGTGCATTCTTTTCTACACAGATTTTGCAGGGGAAGTTGGGAAAATCCTGCTGGCTGTAAGACTTTTCTTAGCTTCATTTGCAAAAGGCTGGATGCTACTAACAGGGGACAAGATGGAACTGGTTGGCCACAGATTGCACATCTCAGCACAGCTTAGCTCTGCTTTAAGCTTCTGCACAGAAGTGTGAAAGAGTCACCATGGGATGTGAAACCTGACAGAGCTTACTAAGGGCATTAGACTGAAATAGTTGCAATAAATCCATCTCAGTTCAATTGATTTTTTTTTTCCTCTTGTTGAATTTTTTAAAATTTTTTTCCTCTTGTTAGCAAACGGAATGAACCTGTGGGACCACCTGAGTGCAGGTTTTAGCCTACACAGGATGGCTCACCTACAGCTTACCATGGTGCAACAGAACATGACAGCCATCGAGATTAAATTGATCTGCAACAAAAATTTTAAGTTGCCAAACCCTACACTGTGGGCTGACTTGACTATTTAGAACTCTAAATGGTGCTGAATATTCTTTATACCTGAGCTTTTCTTTTGAAAAAGTTAAAACCTATCAGAGGTCCTGCCAAAATTGTGACCCATAGTTCAACTACCACTTTATCTGAATCTTCAGAATAGCATTTCTGAGTTGCACTATGAAACAGCTTTTATATATGTAAGTATATGTAATATAGACATACCTATATATATACACACACACATTATATGTGTATATATTTGTCTCAAATGGTTTTATTCAGTAACTACTACTTCATTTAATTCAGTCACTGCCCTCCAGGCTCAATCACACTCTGGTATTTGACCTCTTCACATATGGGGAAAACAATAAGCCCCAAACCCACAGTATGTTCTCTCAAGGAAGAATTTCTTGCCCTCTGAAATAAAAAATAAAAGAGCGAAGGTGATTGAAGAGTGAAAACATTTTTTTACCTTGCCTAGATTGTTCTGCATAAGGTGTATATTAAAATTCTCAGAGTTTCCAGATCATATGTCATATAAGAGCAATAAATTACTTTGGTTGGCTCAAGCGTGAATTTTAAATAAATGGAATCCTTTATTTGTAGGTTTACATTTAAAATAGAATTTATTTGTCACATTAAAAAGACGTGTTGTAATTAATTCTTTAAATTAAAAGATAGCAATGTAAAACATTTTAGCAGGAGGATTAAACAGAAAATTATTAATAACTCACCTTTTGTGAATTTGCTAAGTATTTTTTAAGTATTTGGCTGAGCTGTGCACAGTACTGAATTAAGACTCAACTTTGTTGACTCAGAAGATGCCTAGAGCATATTTCTTCAGTGATAACCTGTATTTATTTACACAGACAAAACAAAATTTCTCTTCTGGTGACACAGGCACTGAGAAAGAGGTTGCTACCTCTGTTGAAGCAGTTTCCTTCTTAGGAAAATTATCTTTGCTTGAGGCACTTGGGCAGGGACTGCACAGAATTTTCACTACAGATCCAAGCAGTTAAAAACAGGTTATTTTTTTCTTTCTTGAGCACAGATAACTATCTCAATATCATTGTTTACACAGAACTAACCTGAGTCTCATCATTTGGATTTATGCTTCAAAGGAAGAAACAGTCCAGGAGCCCACAGAAGTTCCTACAGGCCGGAGAGCCATAACATAAAGCCAGTCCCTCTGGGGAAGTGGGGATTCCCTTCTTCTCCAACTTTTATGTCTGCTTCTCTCATACAGCCCCCTCCAAATCTCTTGGCAATCAAACTTTCCAGGGCTCAGCTAAAAGAAAGAGCATCCAGCTTCATACCTCAGAAGTGATCCTCCACAGCACAATAGAATAATTATGATTAATTAACAGGCACAGTACTTAAGGCCATTTCATGTTGCAATACTCATTCTCAGGAACAAAAAAAGTCTAGGTGATTTCTGCTGACTGAGAGCTAAGATTGCTAGCACTACACTGAAAGCTACTTCGAGCACAACAAATCTGCCTCCTCTCTTCTATAAAGAGCAGAACGAGGTGACACAGAGATCCTACCACCACCCATATTGTGCTTTTCTTTGCTGTACTGCTTTGGCCTACATTGAGTCAAAAATAGAGTAAGACACAGCTTGGTAACCAACTATATTTCTATTCTCTGATATGCTTATGTTCACAACCTGCATTTAAATACTATGATAAAATTCAAGAAAAAGCTAGGGACTGTGTTCTTTGCTACATCTGGCAGTGTAAAGTAAGAAGAAAGCCAAGTGAACTGAAAAAAGAACTGCCAAACTGAAAATGTGCTTCCCAAAAGCATTCTACAAAATGTTGGTCACTTGTTACTGATCCTGGAGGAAATTACAGTAGATTTCTGCTATCCAGAGCAAGGATGAGTCAGGACATCGGCCCAGTGTATCAGGAAAGACGTCTTTGTAGGGACTGGAATTATACAGCTAATCAAAACCAAGATACAGATATTGCTACCACCAACATCTATGTTCTAGCATTTGTTCTTACCAGGGGCAAAAAAAAAACAAATTAAAAAAAAAAGATAGAGCTTATGCATTAGTTTTTCTCTGCAGAGCTGTAGAAGCAAAGAAAGGCAAACCAGTAAAATATAAATTTCTATTGTCCTCTATGAAAAATGCAATGCTGCTGTTGAAAAATATAATTAAATAATAATGAAAATAGAATAATAAAATAATTTAGAAACTGTTGGTAATCTAGATATAAAAACATATAAATGCTATTAAATTGACAATTTTTTTGTTTTAATCCATAGAAGTACTCATATGGAAGACTATGAATGTGATTGGAAGAAATCTGAGTTTATTTGGGAGTTTTGAGGCACTGTCTTCATGATCTTAGGAGGCTTCAGAGGCATACGTATTCCTGTGCCGATGATGAATCCTACTCATGCCAATAGCCCCTTCTTTTCACATAAGTATTCACATTTGTCTCTCTGCAGCACCAATCACGCATTCCATACGATGCAGAACACTAAGTAATGAGCTCAAGGCACAAATTTTCTCTTTATGTATCTCTACTGCCCCACCACTTGATCAGACCAGAATATGTCTGGGTGACCTCGCACAGAAACATCACAGGAGGGCTTTGGTTGGAAGGGGCCTTAAAGAAGGTCTTGTTCCAACCCCCCAGCACGGGCAGGGACACCACCCACCAGACCAGGTCACTCAGGGCCCCACCCAGCCTGACCTTGAGCACTGCCAGGGGTGGGGCAGCCACAACTGCTCTGGGCAACCTCTTCCAGGGTCTCATCACCCTCTGGGTAGTACATAGGTGTAGAGGAACTGGCACAAAAGGAACTCAAATTTGGGTTCCATTCATCATTCTAACAGTAGCTGATAAAAATCTTCTGTTTGAATAGTTCACCTCTGTAAAATACTCTAAAATCAGAGGGGCTTTTTATCTAGTTTAAAGCATTCACATAATCATTGATCACACAGAATGGAAGTGGAATGAACAAAGTTAATATTCTCCATTTCTTTGAAGTCCTAAAACATGGAAGAGGCAAAGCTGGATTTTCTGTCCTTTACACAGCAGAGAAGGAAGAGAAGGCAATTTGACAGTCAATCAAGAAGTCGCACTTCTTGACTGACTGTCAAATGCCAGGAATCTTTAAAGATTTTACTTCCTGGTTCATTGAAGATCTGTAATGCACACAGCTGCAACAGTTTGAACTTTCTACTTCCACTCTGTATTGCAGAGATTTTTTTTTTATATATATGCAGTAGAGGGTTAAATATAGTCACTTAACAAATTCTGACATGTCTGGGTGAAACAAATCATGCTTCCAGGTAAGGTTCATCTTTTAATTACTTGGCTACCCTTGACAAAAAGTTCTGCATTTGGCAACATCATAATTTCAGTGTCTATATCCAGGCTGGATGCTGGGGGCTCAGCCAGGAATTAGAAGACAGAAATTATTAACATCTAGTGCTCTCTAACATTCACCATAGCCACTGAACAGAGGCTGGTGCATCTCTAAGGCTAATTACATGTGCTATGACTGAATTAAAGAACAGCTGTGGCAACCCTTGTAAAATGAAGTTGCAGTCCTGTGAACCTATACTGCTCAAAATGGGTGAGCTGGGGAGGTCAGAAGGGGTGGTGTTATGGAGGTATGGGTAGGAAACAGAAAACTAAGAACAGAAAACACGTGGCAATAGTTTAGTATAGTTGCAAGGTTTTAGCATTCCTGGGGTTTTAGCATTCCCCATTCTAGGTTTTAGCAGCCTGGGGTGAACTCAGCACCTTTTTTTAAATTATTTTAAAACACTTTTGGAGAGAGCAATGATTTCTGTTCTGCTACAGTAGCTCCTAGACCCATTTATGAAAAATGTGGATTTTAAAATTCATCTCTTCTTTTCCATTTCATCTCAACAGTTTAGTGATTCTTCCCCACAAGGTGGCAGAAAGACCACACAGTTGACCAATAATGGTTAGAACCAACCTCTGCCTTGTCACAGAATTACCACATTGAAAGTCCTACCACCCAAACAAAATAAATCCTTAAAGAATGAATTCTGTGTTAAATGAAACAGTGCAATATATCCACCTGATATAACAAAGGTTTAAGGAAGAAGATCACAAACAGGAGAGATTAAACTGCTTAGTCATCATGACCTACTCAAACATTATTATGCAAATGGAGGCTTTTGCACAAATGCCAGCTAGCAATACCTTGGCCATCTGAATGGAAATGGATATGAAAGCAATTTGGATAAGGAAGAGGATCATATTTTAATACAACTGAAACCAGCCTGTTTAATACAACTGAAACCTACCTCCTGTTGGATGAGTTTTCAAACAATAAAGAGTTATTAAAAGAAACTCAAAATTGGGCTTATAAAACATAACTTTCAAGATGGTTAATGAGGGCACATGGCATGTGGAGAATGCCCCAGCCTTAGATCAGCTGTGCACCTGGCCATGGAATGGGGCAGCGACCGGCTCTGGAGCACAGGGCTCTCCTGAGCAGGGTCACCAGGAGAGTGGGGCGGGCTGGGCTGGCTGCCTGAGCAGCAGGCCATGAGAGCCTTCTAGCAGGGCTCGAGACCCAGGATGCAGGGCAGGGGCAGGAGCCAGGCACGAGCCCAGCATGAGCAGCTGGGATGATGGTAGCGGGCTCTGCAGCCCGGAGCAGCCCATGAGCTCCATCCCACGCATGCCAGGCTGGGAGCCCTGGTGTGCCCCAGCGGGGATGGATGAGCCTGAGCTGAGCCTGAAGCCCTGCTGCTGCCTGGCCAGGGCCCTGCTGTGTGCCACAGACCCCCTCTTTACTGAAAAGGTATGAGGGACTTCTCTAAACCAGTGTTTATATCTGTGTTGCTCTCCTGAATTCAGCTAAGCTGGCTGATCACAGTGATGAGCAGGGGAAGCAACTCTTGCCCAACACTCTATTTTTCAACCTCTCCCCTTACAGTAGCTCTCTTGGTATCCACCTGACATAGTTTCTTCTTTTTTTACAGCAGACAAAAAGACATGCTACATGCACATTAGAATCCTTCTGTACCTCTGTACCAGATCCTCCAGCTTTTCCAGCACCTCCAATCAATAAATTGCAATTTCCCCCTTGAGGATCAGCATTAGGAATAATCCCCATAAGCTCTGGAAAGGGCTCCAGCCCTGGCATACTATGTGAGTAACTGGTCTTTTAAGAGGCTTAAAAAACAACAATTTAGGAAACATCTTTCAGTAGAACTGACTGTTGTAGTTATTTCAGAACAAAATAAGAAGCAAAACAACCTGAAGTCAGGGCAAAAGCCAGTTAAAGTGAACAGAAGCATTAAAGCCAAGTATACAGCAGCAATGGCAGTAAACAGTCATGTGCCAAAAAGGCTGGACATGATCGTGTCTCAACAACAAACTTCAACTTGTGAAAATGTCCATGTTTTAGTAGGAAAAAAATTCCAAAGTCTGTTCAAGCCAGAAAATCAAATTAAGAAAGCATTTAAAAATCAGCTTAAAGTGATTAGAATTTTTGTGAAGCATAGAAAAAGGGATTTTTAAATCATTTTTGCTTGTCGGGAAGAAAGTACATCATTTGACTGAGAATGTTGCCCACACACAAACAGAACAGCTACAGGAAGCCAGGCTGTGCTATGCAGCAGCTTCCATGTCCACAGTGCCACAGAGACTGCAGCCTCAGCAGCATCACCCCTCCCTCCTGCTCCCGGCCTGGAGGTCAGCAAAATAGGTTTGTAAGAATTTAGTTGGCCATTTTTCTGCTTTTCCTTCTCTTCTACAATGAGGTGAGCCAGACCAAAGTTAGAAAAGTTAATTCACTGAAATACATTAACATCTTTGGGGTGCCACAAGCAAACTTTGTTGCACCTTTTACTGAATTTTGGGTTTTTAGTTTAAAGCAGCCAGATTCTCCAAGGTAATTTAGTGGAGTTTAAGAATAGCTTCTGTTTATACCAGTGGGACTGTGCCTCCACAGAGACATTGCCCTAAATCTAAGAGAAGCCAGTGCATGTAACAAGATTCTCCTCACAAAGAAAAAAAACACATTTCAAGTTCTTCTATTTCATGTATGAAAAAGATTAAAATTATGACAATTTTATTCATGATTGAAGCTGGAAAAAAGATAATCTTGCAGCTGAAATTCAGGAGACAGGGATTTGTCACCACAATGGTTCACAGATCCCCACGCAGCCTCAGGTGAGCTGCATCCCTGCTCTCACCTGAGAAGCAATGGAGGTGGTGTGTCACATTTCTTTAACTGGGCCTCTCTGATCTACTTAATCGTCTTCTTTTTAGGACAGGAACAGATGCTGATGTTTTGCTTTTACTTAATAGAAGACTGATAAGGTAAACATCAATACAATGCCCTGCACTAAATTAAAATTCTTGTATTAAACTATGGCACCGCAGAGAAGAGACAACGGCAGGTCTGCACTGGCTGTTGACAGAGGGGGCTTCTTGTCTTGCCTTGATCTCTGGGAAAGTTTGTATCTGAGCCACAAAGGAAGCGTATCAGAGTAGGCCAAATGTACTCTTTCCATGAAGATGTCATCTCCAGCATAAACTGGATTGGTATGTTCAGGTTGAGCCAAGCAGTGTTGTTTCTGGTCTCCCTAGATCATACTGCAAATTCTCCCCTTGATAAGCATCTCCATATTCTACCAGGTGCATGATTATTCTGCCTGGCACCTTTAGGCTTTCACACTGCCAGAACACGGGTCATGCAGAAATGAAGCAGCACACTGGCTTTTCTGTCTTTTTGCTGAGATCCCGCAGTCTTCCTAAGATGCCTAGTTTCAGTGCTAAGTACTCGAGTTACTCATTAAGAACAATCTGCTCCTCACCCACAAGAATGAGCCAGAGGAAACCCTGCATAAGGTTTACAGTTTTCAACAAGGGCGGGGTTGGCTATATAAAGAAAAAGCTACTTTGCAAAGCTATTCGCTGTAGTTAATGGATATCAGGGTATGACCAAATGTGCTTAGGTAAAATAAAGATAAGTGACTGGTGCACTATACACAAGGAAGGCACTATGTTGCCAAGTTAAAACACCACTGGCCTCCTACAGCCATAACTGCTTTGCCCACTCTCTGCAAAACTGAAAGTGGGCAAAGGTTTCATGCACTTTGTATCTCTAACCCAGCAGCAATGATTTCATATCACACCTAAATAAATAGTATGAAGTCCTAAAAACAATGCAGTCAAGAACCTCTTTAGCAGCTGTTTGTTTTCATGGCATGTTCACAGATGATTTATCCCAGATTAACCTGTTTAATTAACTAAATGTGGCATAAAGAGCACAGTTATGTCTTTCTTATTGCAGGAAACCTTATCTGAAGTGCAACCAGGTTTACAATTCTTTAAAAGAAAGTCAGAACCGTATCATAAAATACAACAAATTTATCGATCGTCTAAAAATATGAAAGCATTTATAACACTGCATATTCATTTGCTGGGAATATTAAATGAAAAAGGAAGAATTTAACACAACCAAGAATTTAACAGATTCTATAAAAATCACACAAGAAGAAAATTTGCTCAATGTCAAGTCCTTAGTCAGTTAAGCTCTAATTGCACTGTAGTTTAAGATGGAAATGACTTACAGAGCTCGTCAAATTTATGGCAGCAAGGGCTGTCAGAGAAGATGTATCAGATAGTAAGCTGAGGATATATTTGTTCTTAGTAAAAAGGCCAAGCAAAAAATCTATCTTCTTCCTACATCCATCAGCTGAGGCGAGAACACATAACTGGTTTAGAAGATAAGCCAATAACTAATTCAGTCATGTGGAAAGAGCTGCCATGAAATCCCTCCCACCACCCACAACATTTTTCCACCCACATTGTTTGTGCTGCAGCACAATCCCCACCTAAACTTTTAGAAACTGAAATTCATCTCTTGGCAATCCTAATGCTTTGTTATTTCAACCCACAATTCTTTGCTTCGTTGGTGGCATAATATGGTAATGACTGAAATCTCTACAAGCCTAATTCAAGACCTTTGGATGTCCACAGCAGCAGTCACTTGAAAGGGAATCTATCCTTATTAGAAGAGAGAGGATTTTCAATCAATAACTGTCAGCTGTACATTTTCTTAAACATGCTGTCAATGGGATTTCTCTCCTTCCTTATATCAGCCAAATGCTTTCCATACTCACAAATGTGAGAGCCATTTAGTCTCTCCATGCATCTGTTTGGATTTTAGTTTCTTCAGTGAGAATGGCAACAAGAAGGCCAACGTTGATTGTGATTTCAGTGTTGTCTGTATACACATCTAGCAGAAACTGTATTGAGACCATAAACTCATTTCCCATTCTGTAGGTCACTGAGCAGCTGCTGGTAATGATTTTTGCTCACTAATGACCTAGGTTATATTTGAATCAGTGCCCTAGAGGTGAAAAACTCTGTATTCCATTACTGATTCCCTGAGTCATAAAATCCCTTGATAATTTTTTTCCTAGCTGGCTTTTGCAGTATTGTTATTTATTATCTTATAAAAATTCCATGTTCATCAAGTGTCAGAAAAATGCAAAATAAAAAGCTGTACATATAAGAGATTAAGTATTTGCATTAAATGACCCTCAAAATGGGGCAATACAATGGAATCAACACCATATAACAGTCAAATGGGTCGGAAGTAAGAGGCTTGTGACCCACTGAAAGGAAATACTCTGTCAGGAGAATAGAATTGTATAACCAAATATATGAGTAATGCATTATTTCTGGCATAGAAAAAAAAACTATAGCAGATGAATTATAACCTTGGCTTTTAACTCCATTCTTAGGTAATACTTCAACATATATCACTTGAATATTTAAGTTAACGTGGCCACTTCCTTGTGAGTCCCTTCCAGCTCAGCATATCCTGTGATTCTGTGATTCTTCTTCGAGTAACATATTATACACATCATTTGCCACATTATGACCTCCCATGTGTTGCATACACAATTCTCCTGATGCCAGTGTGGGATTAATGAAGAGAAACACCCAAGCTCTTAGGAGAAAAAAATTTACTGTGAATCTTAAAAACCACAGATTTGTGTAGGAAATGTAGCAAGCTGTTAAAGAGACAGAGATAAGTGCTTTAGTGTCTCGATGTACCAGTGCTCTTTACATATTAGACTCTTCCTACCTGCTGTGCTTAGCTTCAAAATTCACCCCTGCCACAGGGGAAAAAAAAAAAAAAAAAAAAAAAAGGAAAAAAAGTCTGTTCGCTTTGTCATGGCTGCACCACATGGCTTTCACTTTCATCAAAACACAGCAAAAGTGTCACAGGGGAATCATTCCCTTGGCTGCCTTAGCGCTGCTGATCTTTGACCTCGCAGGGAAATGGATTCCAGGCACACTTCTGCCTGACAAGTGAACCATGTAAAATCTTGATGAGGTGTGTGCTTTGTTTTGTTTGATTAACAAGTCCTAAAAATCGAGGGAAAGCCTTCAAAAAAACCAGACCAAAAAAACAACACTTTCTTTATCCATGCTTTCCTTTTGTAAATTTACTGACCTAGAACAGTAAACGCTGCCTTCTGCATAGGTAAAAAGCACATTCGTACCTCAAAGTGGCATTTTGGAAAGACACAAAGGGCAGCAGCTACGCGTGCAGACCTTGTGGCAAAAGGGGAAAGCTTAGAGCCATGACGTCATAAACCTCAGCAACTCCTGCAATGCACCGAGCACGCACACGCAGCATAATGATTCTGCTCCCTGGAGGAAAAAGCTTAGGAGCAGGAGGAAAGAAAAGATTATTTTTAGCTAAGGGAACCCTTTGTCTTGCAGCATTAAAAATCCTTGAGTTGGCTTCTCACAATAGCAGCCTTGTGCTGTGCTCTAGTTTTAACTCATGGAGTGCTACGAAATGTAACAATTACAGAGTAATGCGCCACCTTCTAAGCTTCCTATTTGCTTCTACTTTATGCCCTTTTGTCTCCGATTAAAATTGTGTATATATAAAAGCTTTAGATTTTAGCCAAAAAAATTAAAAGCTCTTATTTATTACCAAGGTACCTATTTTCATAAGTAAAACAGACCTAAATAATAGGTATGAAAGCAACATTTATTAGAGTGGCGAGTTTAAAGTGTAATACCTACAATTAAACTGAAGGTGCATTCCCATTTGAACATTTTATCTTGTGAGACACAGATCTCCCTTTTCCTCTAATGCCAAAGAAATTTGATTCTACATCCATTAATAATCCCAGATGTCAGCCACAGACAACATTTTCATCAATCATTGCATTAAAGCACTGACCAAAAGATACACCTATAAAAGAAGAAAACACACTTTCCACTACCTTAATGTCCTTAATGTGTTTTCAAGACTTTAAGCCATTTTGCTGAAGGCTACTTTTAGTAACATGAAGAGACAACTGCATATACATCTCAGCTGCAAAAAATTTGATTTTGTTTAGCAAAGAAAATAGAAATCTTATAACCTAGTTTAGCTGCATCTTAGATACTCCCAAGTACCATGCTACATTTTTTGGTGTACCTGGCTGTTTGCTAGAGCTAATTTAGACCAACTTTTGACCTGACCTCCAGTACATGTGGAAGAGCTGTGACTGCCTACTTTGCTCCATGGGGCAGGGGTGGCCTGGCATAGCTCTGTTAAATGGTATAACGGGGGTATTTCTACATCACACAAATCAAACCTGAGGTGAGCTACCCACACAGTCTCTGAAAACATTAATTCAAGTACCAGCAACAAGACAGACAGTGCAGTATTACTCTGACTAATAAGCAGGGATAATTAGTCTGTATAGAAGCTTGTACTAATGAATTTCAATGAAAATGGGCTAAATCTAATTACCTAACATTTTTTCTGGTTAAGAGCACATAGACAAAGTGTTACTATGAATTTTCTGGTCCACAGTAGCTGTCCACACATTTAACCTTTCAGTGCAACTCATACCATGTTCATTCCACAACCATACCCCTAGAACAGGCCTCCTGACTGCTTGTTTTAAAAGTTATGCTGAAGGAGAGAAGAAGGAAGATGTAAAATTACCACAGGTAATCCTTTGCATTGGAAGACAGCTGGAGAACAAAAAACCCCACATGCCACTACCATCACATCGCAGCTATTCTCCACTACTGACTTCTGCTTAGGGCAACCTTTTAAAAATATTGGTATGGGATAATGGAAACAGCAACCATCTTAACTCTGGCAGGGAAGGAAGAGAGAAGTATTATCCACCCTTCCTTTATCAGAAATCCCACACCATTGGGCAAGTCCTGGAAATCACACATCTTCAGTGAGTGAGAAACACAAGTCATGACAGATTCATCATTTAGTTACAGCACCGCAGGACTTGACTCTTTGACAGCTGCGAGTCTGCTCCGTAAAATTCAGCCTCTGTCCCCATTTCTACAGGTATTGTTGTTCCAGATAAACAAATCAAACTGTTCCCAGCTGGTGATTTTTTTAAGACTATTAGAACTTGGCTCATGGCTTCAAATGCAGAAGAAATAACGCATAACCATTCAAAGACTTCCCTTTCAGAAAATATTTTGAGAACACGCAAAGCTGCCATTTTTATACAGAAATTTGTTCACTAGTATTTCAGGAAGCAAGAAGATCCTTCTACACAGTATGCCTGTCCTCTCCATCACTAAACCACCTGTATATAAGGATTCCTAACCTTATTAATAATTGCTAGTTATCACAGTAATTAGGAGTTTGAAGTGCCATAAATAGTTGCCAAATGTGTCCTAATTTCCTAGCACATACAGTAGATAAGGCACAGTGCTTACTGATATCTGATGCTATAGATGTGCTAATTTTACTGGCATCTACAGAAACCATAAGCAAATAAATACATTACAGAAAAAATGTCCTAACTCAAATGTTACAGTCTCACCCTCCATGGGAAAAGCATATGAAATCTGTTAATAACTTGAACTTTAGCTGTGTCTTAATAAGATACAGACTTGATTATTTCAGTAAGCGAGGCAGCAAATTCAAATGTTTCTAAAAATAGATATTACAATCCATTATGACCAAACTCTTTCTTGGCATTCGGTTCAAAAAACAGTACTAATGAAGCATGATAATCCCTGATGGTACAGGATGTTTAAGCATCTAATTAATATTAGCAGGCAAAGACCAATCAACAGTTGTAAAGAAAGTCACAATAAGGTGGTCTGAGAGTGACGAATCAAGCAACACTTGCTTGAAAACAAATCCTACCTTGATTGTCAATACTTGGGCATTAATTAATTACTAAATGCATGTAGACAGGTTGTAGATTGGAATTAGTTACTGGGGGGGGAAGTACTATCAAGCAACATTTTTCCAAAAACAAAAATTTCTTCATTGTTCTGTTGTGTCAAAATTTTTGAGTTTCTGACAAGAAAACTGCAATGATGAATAATAATATGGATTAATAGAAGGCTCAAGGATTACTGCATCTAGGACTTGTTTAAATATAAAAATTCGTATAATTCCTGGGGGAAAATTTGCATTAAAACGCTTATTTTGCAGAATGTTTGGCCCTTAGATTAGCACAGATGAGGGAAGACCTGAGATCTTTGGGAAAGGATCTTGAATTATGAAGAGTAATCTACTCAGATAGATGGCACATTCAGTGAAAGGACCATGTTTAACTCTACTAAATAAATAAGTGTTGTCAGGGTAAAAAAAGAATCCTTGTTCTAACAAAAAGATCCTGAGAAGTTAAAAGAAATGGACACATTTTTGAGAATAGGTTACCTTCTGTAAAGCAGACACACAGTGGTGAATGCAACAGAGCCATTTTAATGCTCTCCAGAAGAGTAGGAATAGATAAATGTGTTTGATAGCATTCTTTATTAACGACATGCTAAGGTAAAAAAGAGAGAGGAAAGAGAGACTGCAGTATCGGTCCAGAGGTGAATAGATAGTACTGAAATTCATTCATAGAAATAATCACCAATCATTGCCTCATAATTGACAAATATTATTTTAAAACCCTGGGAGAGACAGTGGTTTTTATAGACTTAATAACCAAATAATCACTTTCTTTCAATAAGAGCAAAGACAAGGCAAACTGATCATGTATTGGACAAATTTCATTTTATTCAAAACCCTAAATGTAAGTAGAGAAATGCATGCCTACAATTTTATATATAAGTATATAATTCAATAAATACTAATGCTTGACATTTTCTGTTTCTGTAGGGCCCACGTGGGACATACTTAGCTGAACCTATTGGACAAGCAATTTTATGGACTTGAAAATAAAGGTGACACTTGGGATTTCTTTGCATCAGATAGGCATGTTTCCCATAAATTGTATATGAGTCAAGGAAAGAAAAATCTTTAATGGGATTAACATACCAGAGCTACATAAAGAGCAAAAATTGCTAGGCTGAAAGAGAGGCCTGGGAAAAATGAAAGCCAAGTTGTCAGTCTCCCATGTCTTGTCTGTACATCTCAGAGAGCAAAATTGATGGGATCCTGGCCAGTACTTAATCTGAAGGCAAACATTCATTTGCAGGGACCTTCAAACTGAGGTGTTTTTTTGGAAAGTGCATCCCAGCGAGATTTTCCAAGGGCTGGATTTTCCATCTGTGTCCTGCTCTACTTCTGCTTTAGGTCCTAAATTCAGTTTGTTATTTAGTCACCCTGCAACGCTGTCTTTCTGTATATGTGTTCATAATAAGACTTACACTTCTATCATACAAGGAGGTGGTTTTTTTTGGTGAACATCTGTCAGTTCATTAAACAACATTTGTAACTCATTAAACGTTATTACAAGCTACACTAGGAGCCCTTTTCTTTGGCCGATACAACTGTGTTTGTCTATAGCTTTTACTCTTTAAAAAGAAAAAAGGAGACTTCTGCTCATCTTTTCCTGATTTTCGTTCAGACAGCTGAAGGCTAACACACGTGTGCTATGGACAGTCTGCTTTAAAGAAAGCTGGAGTTCTGATCAAAGAGCACATCATTTCATAGTCTGAAGTGAATAATCCTATGTTTAAATTTTGAGAACTCTGGTCATGAACATCCAATTCAGCACTGGGTCTAGGAAAGCAGACAAATAAACAAGGACTAGTTAAGTCCTATTTACTGAAATGATCTCTCTCAGTATTTGGCAGAAAAAATGAAGGGTGTCCACCTGGCACCCAATATGGATTTGCAATTATTGGAGCTGATTCTCAGATGGCTTCCAGTGCATGACAAATGATGTCTTCCCTAACTGCTATGAGGGAGAAGGAAAATCTCTTCTCAGGCTAGTGAAATTGCATTTTTTTATGGATTTCTAAGGATTTCACAAACATTCTCCTAGGCCACTGACAAACAGGTAAGGAGAGTGAATAATCTCTGTGACACCAGATGTTAAACTACTTTCAGCATTAAAAAACCCTGTTATCCCTTCCTTTACGACACATCCTTTCCTCTCTGACTTTTCATTATCCTAACCATATAAATGTTAAAGTGACCAGCTGGAATTAACAAGCACTTTAATTGACCATGTAAAACTACTACAAGTTTTTTAATATAAACTAATGCTGTATTATGTATTGAAAATATATTCAGCTATTGCATCTCTTTGAGCCAATTTAATACAGAATAAAAAATATTTAAAAATAAAAACAGAGAAAATGGTGCCTTTATATGAAGAGAAATTTAGGGTAAGAGCACTGTACCTCTGAAAACCATGCAAAGGAGATCACACAATCATACCCTACAGAAAAGAAGAGAATACTCTTTTTTACCAGGGTGAGTAGTAGCATTCCCTTAACTTCTGCTCTTTTTTCAGTTGTTAGTGCTCTGAAGTAATATTTGTACTCACAGCTGCTAGATAAGTAGTACTGATATTTCAGATGTCTGCTGAGAGCTTGTGATATAACAAGTTGTAAAACACACTAAGGGAACACAGGAAATATTAATCCCCATGCTTCAGGATAACCACTTCCAGGGCTCAAGAAGGTCAAGATGACATTTCCTGCACACTATATAATTGCTCCCCAATTAGTACAAAGATTTTCGCCTAAAAAGGCCTAGTAAAGCCAGAATAGACAAAGCAGTCATAAGACACTCTGTTGCAATAAAAATATTTTCATTTTTCATTTTGAAAATTAGAACCATCAGACTTCTAAGAAATGTGGTTTTAGTTCTCTTTTTAAATTAAGTGAAAAGAATTTTTTTAAAGTATTTTTACTATTACTGGTTCATTTTGGTAAGAATCTGAAGCAGCCTTTTCTGGTAAAGGAAAAATTAATCCAAATATTTAAAATATTTTCAGAACAAAAAGTTTAAGAAGGCAGGCAAATATTGTTGCTGACTCAGGAGTAAGCTGACAAAAACATCATCTGGGAAAAAATATTTTTACTAAAAAAGAAAACTGGAACGAGAGTGTTGGAGATAATTCTAAAAGACGACAAATTTACAAAATGTTGCCAATTTTCACCAAGGAAAAGATGAAATTAAATCCTCATAGCTGACAAAAAATTACCTCAAGCAAACCATGGTGTCAAAAAGATGTAAAAAAAAATGCAAAAAAGATGTAAAGCTCTTCTTCCTTATCATCATTATTATGGAGGAGAAGATAAAAAAGGAATAAATGAGCACCTGCATATTCAAGAGAAAAGAACAGGATATTTCAGTTCATTTTCTATTTCCTTGAAATATTAGGTGTCTTTCATTTAGACACCATGGCTGTGTGAAAGCTCTGTGTAACAGTAACTGTCAAACAAGGTGAGGCTCAGAGGCTCCATCCATTAGCATTGCTAAACTTGGGAACTCAGCTGCAACATCCTGTGCTGAAATGCAGAACTCTCATCTGCATTCTGATGTAATGAACAGACACGGCATGGAGGGTGTTTAGAATAAAAATTCAGAGGAGGGTGAGACTCTCTTCAAGCTGTGTTTTCCAGAGAACTGGTTACAAAAGGCTGGCAAATCATGGAAGGTATGAGAGCTTTCAAGAAGAAAAGTTCCTTTATGGATCGATCGCAGCAGTTTCTTCTGGCAAACATTAAGGCTCATGTGCTTTGTGCATTTTTCAGTGTTAAACTTTCTCAGATATTTCAATAGCAACATCAGATGCAGTTGAATTCGATCACCACAAATCAGATTTGTGGTCAGGAAAGTCAGTCACCCATATGAGCCACTCATTCTGCCAGTGCCATCTTTTTCAGTACCACGGCAGCAGATGCTGTGAGCTACATTCTCCCATTATTCTCCCTGAGCAACTTTTCTGCAAAAAGTCTTGTTGACTTCAATGCATAAGTGAATTTTATTCTCACTGGCAGGAGATCTGATTGCAGTCTTAATCATAGGCTTTTCCCTAGCTTCTATGCCCCTATCATTACCCATCAACCCATGATCGTTTTCTGAGAGCACTTACTATTGTTGCAAATAGTAGTCAATACTTACATTTGGAAGAGGTGCTTGTGAGCACCTGTGCTGTAGAACAGATACTATCAGATAGGAAGGAAAGAAGTGTGGTGAAAAATGAGCAGATTCTCTAATAGTTGTTTCCTTTTGGAAAAAAAACAACTCTTCACGGCCTTGTTCCGGCTGTGCAACCTATCTTGTAAATAAAGCATCAATAGGATATTAGATGGATTGTTTTGGGCTAATTAAAGTTTTTCCAGGAAAGAGAGAAATGTCAGAGCATTTAGCCTACTGCATGCTTTTCTAAAATATGGTGCCAAGTGCATGTGTGTGTGTGTGTATATATATATATGTTAAAAAAAAGGAGGATTCACCATGTTCCTGTGTTCCTCTGAAACTTGCTTAATTCATCTTCCAGTATTGAATATTTTTAATGTGAGAGTCCAAGATTGATGACTTTATTTCAATTGTAAATGGATGAAATATGTGTTAACAAAAAACCAGGAGTGCACCACTTGAATTTGTCATAATGAAACTTTTATAGCTGAAGAAAAAGGTAGGGGGAAAATGAGGTCAAGTTCCCTTCTGAACTAAATGCTCCCACGTCACCCCACACACTAGCAGCAAAGCAGATAACCTATCTGCAAAGCTACAGCTCAGTTACGTGAAGGTTTCTGTCTCCTCTTGCTATAAAAGGCAAATTGAAGAAAAATTATAGTTAGATGGCAGGTGAGTTTTGAAGGATAGCATGAAAGTGAAGAAATAACTCACAAGCAAGACTCTTCTTTTCCTTTCAAGCATTTGAAACATTTTTTTCTCCCAAATTTCAGTTGTCTGCTGAAGCATTCTCATACTGCAAATCAAAAAACAACAGAAAGTAGACTCTGGCTCAGGATTCAACTTCTGACGAAGAAAATGGTAAGTAAAATGTACAGTCTGATTTAAACAACCCACTCAGGAACCCAAGCCTGACTGCAGGCCATAATTTTGCAAACAAAAATCTTTTTCATGGGCAGGGATTACTGTCCATAGAACAGGTGGGGTGAAAACTGTATTTTCCTTCTTGTTTTTTGCGCTCGCTCCTGTTACCATCCATAGCCCAGAAAAATGAATCCACTGAGTGCCAAGGGTTTTGCCCAGTGGGATGAGTCCATGGGTGGCTAGTCTGCTCCAAAGGGGTTTGGCTGTGTAAGCCTTCCAAGATTTGAGTCTTTGTGAGCAGCTTGCTCTTCTACACCCTCTCCAGCCACACAGCTGAGGGGAAGGGGAGACAGAAAAGCAAAACTCCAGGAAGGAGCCTGAGAGAAGCTGCAATTAAAATAGGCCTGGCCAAATGCCAGCCCTGAATGCCTCCAGATACAATGGGTCCTAAACCTAAATTAGGCCAACTGCCAGGCTTGGGGACGCATGCACAGCCATAATCTCCCAAGAGCAGACAGACAGCGAAGTTCAATTAAGTGTTCTCAGTTCACCAGTCAGTCAGAGAAATCCTTAGGCATAGCAACACTTGCCAAACATTCTTTATGTACAACAGGAATAAAAAAAAAAAATAAAAATGTATTCAATTCCTAGCACTTTGGATAAAAAGAGGGAGAAAATTTGAGGTCTGGGAAGAGAAATACTAAAACGCACATATGGGCAGAGCTAGGAAAGAGGATTTTAAAGCTATTTTTTGACAAGACCACATGCCTACACATGAATGACACTGATTTACCTTTCATTAACATGCACAATTGCAAAAATGTTGGTGAAGAGGGAACAAATTAAATAAGAAAGCCACATGGCAATATAGTTTGGCTACAATTTATGTTTGTTGCATTCTCAGCTTGTACGAGACAGACTTGCAGTAATCCCTTCTTTGACACTAGCACCATGATCCAACTTATTCTCTTCATTAGGCTCAGTTATTGGCCATCTGTCTGTGCAAAAAAAAATAGTCTGAATATCATTTCTTTCTCACAATGTGGAAACAATAATGAAATGCATTACAGGAAAAGCAAGCTGGAATTAGGATACTTCCCAGTTCAAATGAGAGAGAGCTGGAACCCATACTAAGGCTGCTGGACTCCAAGTCCTGCCACAGTCACATACCAGGAGCCAACTGCAGGGACTGCCAGTGAGGAAAAAAAGCATTAAATCACAGCCAGCACTACTTTGGGCCTGGAGTCCAATGAAAAGAGAGTTTTAGTTATTAACAATGCCACTGTAAAGAAAACAAACCCTGCAAACATGCACACTTTGAAGCCCAGAGCAGCTCAGGGAAAGCAGCCCTGCGGGTGAGGTCAGTCCTTGCAGCCTTGCGCAGCACTGGACTCTGCTCTCCTTCACATTAAACACAGCCAAGATGCTGTCTCCAGTTCTGAGCATTAGGATTTACCATCTTCCACCCATCCTCTCCTCCTTTCCACAGCACAAAAAAAAAAGCAGGGATGGGTTGAGAGAGATGGTTACGGCCGCCTGGAGCCTGCTGGCTGGGAAGTGCCCTGCACAGGGTGCGCGGCTGAAGCCAGGGGCATGGAGAGGCAGGGCTGCTGGGGCAGGGAACAGTCCTGTAGGGTACTTGTAAGGTGGCTCTGCAGCTCAGGAAGGGAGAAGCACAGCAGGGCAGCAAGGCAGCAACACCTCTCACTGCTCAGCCATGGGCCAGCAGGGCTGCACAGGGTGGTCAGCAGCAAGGACACAGCGCAGAGCATGAGCCTTGTCACCAGGAGACACAGGTTACTCTTTCTGTAGGCAGAAAACTAAGGAACATTTTGATAAACTTCTTTCCCTTACAAATTCTGAAGACAGGAATGTAATACTTGGAATGCAGGTCCCAGTAGTTAAGCTGAAAAATCTGGCCTAACTAGCCAAGATGTGCAGCAAGGAAATTAGGTATACCCTATTACTTACCTTTGTCAGTCTGAACCACTAACTGTATTTTTGCCTTTCTTTTGTACACAGTGTTTATGCAGATATCCTCATGAATAAGCCTAAGGAGATTGAACCTCACCATCTAATAGATTAAAAATTAATTCTTATGCAATAGCTGAAAAAATAATTTTTATCTTACTGATCACCAACATTTCTAGGAAGTCAGTGCAAAAGAAAGAAATATGCAATGATTTCTGCGTACCTTTTCTCCAAAAGATATAACCACAATGTATTCGTTGTTGGTTTTTTGGTTTTTTTATGATTGACAGAAGTGAAGAAAGCTTCCCAAAGGAGTATATAAATAATTTAAATAGCACATACAGTAGCTGCCAGTACCCAGCCAAATTCACCTTGGCTGTAATTCTGCTTGGTGCTCACATTCCATCTCCAAAGCAGATAAACCAAATGTGTAATAGAGAATTAAGAAAGATTAAAAAATACCCTCTCTAGCAACAGTTATAATCTGTCTTGATATCAACTTAAAATCTAAGCTGCATTTTCAGAAAGGTTATAAGGAAATTACGTGTTGAACTGCTCTGGGATCCTGGGATGGAAAACACTACATATATTCTAAATCTTTGTTAACTACCACAACTTGCATGCCATTACTTTGAACACAACCAATCCAAAGTTAGTATAAAAGGTGCTGTAGGAGTGTTTTAAATTAGGGCATCAAGCCAGAGAATATTAAAGTATATAAGCTGCCTTCCTGTCTCTAGAGGTTTTAATACAATGAAGGCTTGAACTCCTGTTAGCCTTGTTAGATGAATTATGATGTACTAACTGTTCATCTGAGCACAACCAGTCCATTGTAAACCTAAGGAAAAGGGATACTACCCTCCAGTGAAAACTAAGCATTGTTTGCTCTGATTTTTTTTTTCTTGCAAACAAAAACAAAGCTAAAATTTTCATTTCAACACTACAAAAAATTTTAAGACTTTTGTTTGTGTGATGGTTGCAAGACCACATGAAAATGGCTCTGTTTCGTTTTATATCATTAGGGAGTGGATGTGTTCTTTTTATTGTAAATAATCTAGAGAATTAAATGTGTGAACAAATTAATTTGGAAGCTGGAATAAATTTCATTACTTTAAGAAAACCTGATTTGCTACAGCAGCCCAAGGAAAAAACTATGATCTGTATTTTTGTATTTGAACATCTTAACAGCTACGACTTGAAATAAACCTGTGCTGAGGGAGAGGAGAGTATATATACAATTTCCCTATCAAAGTTAAAGCACAAAGCACAAGCATCATAAAACACTTCAAAATCTCTGTCAGAAGTAAAAATGTTCTCTCCGAGAGGAAAACCAAAAGAGAAAATGGAAAATTACCCTTGTTTAAATTCCTAATATGGGATTTTACCTTTTAAGTCTGTTAGAGCTCCTTCCCAATCCACAGCTATAGAGGCATTTGAAACAACAGCTCTCCAGAGCTAAATGTTTTGTGGCTTATTCTACATACAGAATCATTTAATTAACAACCACATTGCTTGTGATATTAAGAAATAATTGTATGGTTTCTCAGCACTATCTTAGGTGTCAAGAAACCTTCTTTTCCCACATAAAAATACTGCAGCTTATCCTACACTGCTGTGGATTTAGGAAGTCAGACAGATTTAAGCATCATTACTGAACTGGAATGAACTGCACCACACCAATTACCACGGCAATCCATAGCCATGTTACCTGTGGAAGGAGCTGCCTTGCACAAAGTTCCAAAGAACACATCTGCCTCTGAACTAGCCACTGCTAATGGTGATGTTTCCCAAAGCTCCTTGGGGAGCGCAGTGCTCTCCCCACTCTGATACATCCACACCACTCTGTGAACCCCACTGAAATCATCTTGCTGGTCCTGTGGTAAGATCTTACCTGGGTCTCAATTGTTGGATTATTATTTGTGTCATGTGTACTGCCTCAGTAGGTGTTCTGTCTGCTCTATCCATGCTCAAGCTCCTCAAGTTTGTCCTTGTGTGTTTAAAATTCAAGAAAGGATCACAAGTGACGTTCACTTTCTAAAAGTGTGGGGACACAAATCATGGGCCTGGTACGTGCATATGGCAAAAGCTTATGGTTTTTAGCATAAAAAAAGTTATGTACAAAACACTATAAAAAGTTAAATCTAGCATGGATAAAAATCACCAGGGATGACAGTGTGGATTTTAACCCAGCAAACTCCTCAAAACTGGCTCCTTTTGAAAACCTTATAAAACAAATATTAGATGAAACAGAAGTGATTTTACAGAATTCATAGAACCTGCTTTACAAGTATAAAGAACATGTACTTTTTATCTGCATGTGTAAGTAATTAAAATTCAAAGCATTAACATGAATAGTAAGAATAACAAAGACTTTAATGAGTCCCTGTGGAACACAGGCCAAGCTAGTTTGTTTGGCTAAAGTCTTTCATAAATATAACTGCAGTGGAATTGTGCACACAAGAACAATAAAGCAGAATAACTGCCTGAAAAAGAAAACCAAGTAAAGGTGAACAAAGGAAAAAAGCATGAATAAATGTAACTCCAGTGTAGCAAATATAAATGAGAATTAGAGACAACTCTATCAGGATGTACGGATGAAGACAGCTAAACAAGCATTGCTGTCTCTCAGCCGCTGCCTTTATCTCCCACTTCATGCTTGTTCCAGGGCACAAAATAAAGACAAAAGCAATAAAAGTGACTTTTGAAAAAATAACAGATGCATGCTACAGCATCATACTGAAATGTATGCAAAGACAAACCACTTCCACCAGATGACAAGTGAACAGCAGAGAACTCTGCAGTCCACTTCTGATGCTGTAAATGGACCTGAGCTGGCTTGTTAGACAAGAGTGTGCAACAACGCATGCTGTCCTCCCCCACAGGAACATCTTTTAACAACCTCATAAGTCTTCTGAGCACCAGTTTTCCAAATATGCTCCAAGGACACCAAAGTAGCCAGTCACTCCAATCCCTGTTTTAACTGAAGGATTTGACTAAACATCCAGAACATACTACCTTGTGACACATGACGAGGTTACATCTCGCTAACTCCATTGCACGGATTTTCAAACTGTGAAAAACTCCCAGAGGGCTGTGTTACAGTACAGTTACAGCTCTCTCATGTAAAATGTTACATTTTAACACAAAACATAGCCCCTGAATCACAACCAGCGTGGACAGAATAGAGCAGAAAGCCTGGAGAAGACAGAGTGAAAGTTGTTCCACCTTCCCTGCTTATTTTCAGAGGCCTGAGAATACCCTTCATTAATCTGGTTGGATCCACAGCTGGCTTTCACAGCATCTACCTTTCAGCACTTAAGAGTCTAGTACAACATGTAGCTTTTAACTGGGACCTAGACTTCTCTTATGATGTGATGAAAGGATGATGAGTAAAAAGTGGATGTACAAAAATGTTGCAGCACATATGGCAGTTGAGACAGCCACAGAGACTACACAGAGTATCATCATACAATCTCAGAAATCTCCAACCCATACAAAGCAACACCATACCACTTCAGAAGGCTTCAGGCATCTACCCATACAGGGTAACATCACCTCACTTCAGAAGGCTGCAAGCATCTGCCCTTCTTGTTCTTCAGCCCAGCCTTTCATACTCCTCATGTTCATACACTGCACCTGTGTGCCCTCTGCTCCCTTTGGTGGTTGGTCAGTGCCCCTGGGCACTCCATGGCTCATTGCTGTCAGTGCTGCTCACAGCTGTGCCCATGGGCATGAGGCTCAGTGCCCCTGGGCACTCCATGGCTCGTTGCCCTCAATGCTGCTCACCTGCTGCTCACAGGTGTAGCCCATCACGCTCGGCCCCAGCCCCACTCCCAATTACCATAAACTGTGTACCTACACAAAAAAACCAGTCCTGGAAACAAAAAATGGACTGAACTGAGGTGTACAAGTCATGGTCTTGAGCCTGCCTCTGAAATTCAGTGTCTTTTCATAAAACAAAATCAGGAGACCAAGTGGTAGTCCTTCAGTTTCATCCTATCATAAAATGTCATTTGAGACACAGAAAAATTGCATATAGATCCATTCTGCACTTGACACATTTTGATATTTTTTTCCTATGCAGGCTGCTTTAATTGCTTTTTAAAAACTGAGTTTCAGTCTTTGCCACAATTAACATTTATGTGCATAACATTCAGTAAAGCATGAACAGAAACAAATAAAAGGAGTACAAATGTTATTTTACTTATTGGAAGTCAAAATATTAAAACCATTTCAACATGTAGTAAATGTGTATGTGTAGACACGAAGTCACAGTACCAATGTCTGCAGCAACAAAACAAAACCCAATAATATTAATTTCAGTTATCTATAGTAAAATGCACTGATGCAACACTGGAAGTCTTCTAAATGGAAATAATGTGCTCAAACACATCAGTTCATGATTTTTTCTGTGAACAGGATTTTTGCAATATTTACTTTTGTCAGCATCAGATTGTCTACTGAATTGCAGCAGGTTTCTATACTAAAAGAATCTGAAGAATAATAAAAAATGGCTTCCTGATTCAAGAGATTAGCCTCTAGCACACACAGCCTTTATTCTGGCTATAATACAATTCATATCTGGTTAAAAGAGATGTAATGCATAGAGAGGGTCTATCTGTCATGCAGGCCTGATACATTAGGTCTTTATTTTTCTTGTTTGCTGAGCTCTAAAGTTCAGTGGTGAATGTGAATGGAGGTCTCACAGACCTTTTCTTTTTTAGCTTAGAGGTCAAACCTATTGCATGAAATACAGAAATAAAGCCCCCCCCCCACCATTTTTTTTTTTTAAAGTAACCCACAGTAAGGATTATTATTCTTATGCATTCTGTCAAACAAGGAGAGTTGGGTTTTACAGTAAGGTCATTACTTAACACAGAAATTTGAGTGATTTGCCTCAGTTGCATTCCTGACAAAATAAAGTAACAGTAGCAACAGCAAGATGACATTTGTTTTCACAATGATAATTATTTAAAGTGTCAGTAGTGAGTATCTCACAGTGTTAGAGAAAGAGAAAAGCTGCTTTCTTAAGAGAACAGACTTGGAAAACTACACACTTAATAAGGAAATCTCAAAGTAACAGCCAACACAAAAACACATATAAATGCCATGAGCTCTGTTTTACATCCTAACCACTACACGTGATTATTTTCAGACCATGAACAGCCTCAAACAAAACCTTTTTTTAAACGACAAGGAGGAGTAATTAATTTAAAAACATGAAAATATTTATTTATCTGTGCATATTGGTCAAATTCTAAGTAACAGTAAAGTTCTTTTGAACTGAGTGAAGAGATTAAGGAAGGTTTCAATATTGGCAGAAAAAAGATTTTTAGCCAGGAAAAATGCAAGCAAATCCATCTGTGAGAAAAGAAACCGAAACACAGTGATAAAATCTGAGCAAACGTTCAGTGGAGGCATGTGATCACAGGCACACTGGGACAAGGCGAAGAAAGGAGCAGAGGTGCTGGAACTCTGCAGGGGTCACTTCTCCCAGGGCATCCTCAGCGCTTTGCTCACAGGGCTGGCAGCGTGCCAGCTCCCAGATGTTAACCTGGACATCTGAGCTGTGCCATAAAACCTCTGAGGGAAAGCATCCTGTCCTCCTTTCGACGCAACACAAGAACTCGGGGCTGTGTGCCTCCTGGCCTTAGCTGTAATGAACTTGTCTGCTGTTAATGCACAGCTCTGCTGGGCCATTGATTCAAAAAAGTCCTGTCCCCTGGCAAACATTTTGGGGCTGGAGACCTGCAGCCAGTACAAACCATCATCTTAACAGAGTGACAGCGGAGTGGCAGGGAAAGAAGGAATTTGTGTGATGTTGCTCAACAGCTTCTGTGTGCACAGGGTTTGCAAGAGTTCTGCTTGATTTGCTGTCCAAGCTGCCGATCAGCATTGCTGAGCAGAATCTCTTAGGAGAGAAAGGAGGAAGCCATTCCTTGGGCTCTCCTCACCTTATTGCCTTTTGTCTGGAAACCACATGGGCAGCACTACATTCGGGAGGCCTTCCTTTTGTTCCCTGTGGTGAAAGCCCTTCTGTGGGTAAAGCACCCTCTCTCTTTGAGATGCTTTTTGCTCTTGGTAGTGCTGTGGTTTCTGTGATTTTAGTAAATTGTTATTCCTGCTCTTTCATTAGCGGAAGGGGCACAGGGAGAAAGGGAGCAGCTTTAGTGGGGCTGAATTTTCCAGCTGGGTTTTAAACCATCACAATGTACCAGTGCTTTCTGAGTGGCTTTGCAATCGATTGGTCCTATGGTTATCCCACACTTTTGTTAATAAAACCTTCATATACAAACCACAAATCATTGCAGAGCAATATACAGTACATTCTTTATCAGATCCGATTGCATAGCTGACTATAAACATATTGTAAAGAACATTAGAGAAATACATTTCCTAATGGGATTTTTTCTTAAAGCAATCCTTTCATGTTATTACCTTTTACAGGTGTACAGTAAGTTGTTTGCCTTCTCATTTAAGAAACTGCTGCTTCAAGACTTTGGAACGCGCTGTCAACACTGAAGGGAGTGATATTGATATCACATTTCAAAAGCAGCAAAACTTGATTAATGGCCTCTATTGCAATGAGACATCACACTGCAGTGTTATGGATATACTTTCCTATGAATGTAAAGAAAGTGAGAAGAATGAGAAGGATGTGTTTAAAAAGCCAGATCACAGGCCTTCAGACAGTGGTATTTATTCCACAGATTAAAGTTTGTGGATTTAGGGATGGGGGGACTGTTGCTTTTACCTAGCCCTGGAAGTGATGAAGGGAGCCATAAACTTAATAGTCAATAAACCTTATGGAAACATGACATTGAGTCTTAAATTAGCATGTACTAAATGAGATATTTATTACAGGATTCAGTGCCAAATATCTTTGCATTGTTTGTAAAACATCGCATGTATCTTTGCAGACAAAGCTAAGAACACTGCAAGAAACTTTTTCAATTTTAGAACCAGGAGTTATAAAATACTGATTAGGTACTCTGATAAATGGGAAGCATTTAAACATTTTGGATATATTGAAGTCATTCAGCTGTGAAGACATCTAACTTACGTCACCCAACTATATTTCTCTCCTGAATGTTAGAAGCATCCAATAAAGAACAAACATTAATTCTTGAATCCTCACTGAACAAAGCAGTTTTTACATTTCTAAGCAAGGCAGCCATGATAATGACATTTGCATTAAGTACACACGCCTTAAGAGGCACATCTATTCTCATCACTCAATTCAGTAACCATTTTTAAAGGCTGCCTTTGCTCTCACCCTGTGTCTTTTGTGTTTTCTCTATCATCCTTCTTAATGACAGAATTAGATCACAGAGTTGTAGCATGATTTAATAGCTAGTGTTTCAGGAGCAATTAATAAGAAAGCCACCTGCCTCTGCACTTCCTCGAAAGGCAGAATGCCTCATCCCACACCTCCCTGCCACTCACATGCCTACTGAGGGAGGAGGTGCCTGTAATACAGTGCTTCACACCAGCTGAGCTCTCGAATGAACAGAAACACACAAAACTGTGCAACAGAGGAACAAACCAGTCTTGCGGAATAGAATAAATGTTAAGATGACACACTGGGCACAATAAAACCAGGGCACATAATACATTAGCTACGGGGTTAATCAGCCTCACTTGTTATTTACAAGACACAGGAGACATTAAACAGGTGTCATTTGTACTCATAGAGTGGTCACAACTGCACCCAGTTT
This sequence comes from Onychostruthus taczanowskii, assembly GCF_017590055.1. Lineage (NCBI taxonomy): Eukaryota > Metazoa > Chordata > Aves > Passeriformes > Passeridae > Onychostruthus > Onychostruthus taczanowskii. The sequence continues at coordinate 14,565,383 of NW_024496525.1, read as the reverse complement.
GGACCACCAATACACTTAAAAGAAGGGCAAAAAAAACCATTTTCAAACAAAACTACAAAAAAGTTTAAGAGATTGTGTTACTTGGACAAAGTTAAGTCAGTCATGAAAAGCAGTGAGAGAAAAAAAGGCCATAAATGTCATCTAGCATCTAAAGATCACCATAAAGGTGACAGTAATAAATATCCACCACGTCCACTTGCAATAGAACTACAAGAATTCCGTATATCTTGCAGTAAAGAAGATTTAGCTTGGCTACCTGCAGAATCTTTCTTCCCATAAGGCTACTGAATCACTAAAAAAAGACACAGAGAAAACCATGGAATCTATTTCACAGGTTTAGAAGAAAAACATGTATGAATTTCCAAACCATGAGAATGATTACAACCTACATTTGTATATTCAATGACAACACTTTTTTATAAAATCTCTGGTGTGTTAAGAATTGTTTCATCTCAATACTAGTGTAAATTTAAAAACCTAATGAGTGTATTGTATTAATACTGATTAATAGTGATTAATGAGCATGAGGTATTGATTAAATAATACAAATACATAGAAATAGTCCGAAAAATCCACTTGCATAGCATAGAGCTAGAATCATTATGTTAACACATGCAACCATTCCCCCATGCAGCTTATTTTTGCATCTTCACCTTTATTAATAACTATGCTCTTCCCGCTCTGAAGACCTTTGCCTTAATTCTAGTTCTTTTCCATTTCCATATTTGGGTCCTTATTTTATGACCTTTTAAATATTATTATTAAATGTTATATAACTCTACCCCCTTGCCCTCAACCACACATTTCTTAAACAATTGTGCAGTCTCCAAAACTTCCAGAATTTAGTTAGCAGAAACAACCAAATGGCCATAGAGGTCTATCACCTAGCAAGGGAAAACAGAAAAAAAGCTGGGGGGGTGCGGGGAAGTGAGTGAAAAAAAATATTGTAAGGCCTCTCAATTCTAAATGCAGTTCCTGTTGTATCCTCATTCTTTCTAAAAATAAACACAAAGATATTACCATCTTATTGGTATTGTATCCAATTAAATTTTGCCAATATGATTTACAAAACTCAGCATAATCCCAGCTATTGTTCACTTACTTTTTTTTACTGTACAGGTGTGGTCCCAAGAAGGTGCCAAATACCCCACAGTATGAAAAGTTCCTTGTTCCAGAAACTTGTGATTTAAGCACAATGCAAGAGAGAACAGCTGTCTGTAATAAATGGGCAAGGCAACAGGGAGTGTAGTAGTGGGTAATGTGAGTCAGGCAAGGTCACTCTTTGCTCTTTGCTACTTGTTTCATTTGGGGAAGTAGGGAGGGCGAGAGAATTTTTAGCAGTAATCTTGCTAAAAATACCATTTCCAGTTCTTCCTACAAACCAAAGGGTGAGATCAGATCCCAAGATTTGAGAAGACCACCATACTCATGCCCATGCATTTTTACACATATCTTTATAACAACTATTTTTCAGAGTCAAAAGGGAAATTCAATTATTTCCTCAGTATGTGCACATGAAGATGTCGTGCACATATGTGAACTTCTTTCTTCCCTTTACACAATTCATTATCTCCTACATCAATTAAAATCAGAAGCATGAGAGAAAGTTTGCAGTTGAGGAATGGAAGTGTGTTCCTTTAAGCCTCTTGAGGAAAAGGGCAAAGACTCACATTGCTGATGTGAAACAAGAGTTTTCTAAATTTTATTTTCAGAATCAGAGGGAAAGAACTTTTCCTCTGCAATATTTGAACAGAACAGTACACAGCCATTTACCAAAGGTTTCAAGGACCCAACTGCATATGAAATGCCAATCTTTGAGACTGTGCCCTGCTTAGAAACAAAATACTCAGCTACCCTGAGAGCGCCTGTAGGAACAACGCAGCTGGATCTCTTCCACAGACAGAGAACGGGCAAATTCCCAGTGCAGAAACTCCCAGATTTTTCTGAAATTCATTCACCTTTATTTTCTTCTCTGCTTCTTCAATACCAAGAATATTGATAAAGCATGGATGCTGTTCAGGAAACAGAGACTAAAAATGCATGCACTTACAGCAAATTTGAGTTTCCAAGACAAGCTGGAAAACTCAACATGTTGTGCTATATATACATAGCTGAATCTGAGACATTTGGGGACACACAGTTCCTAGATTAATGAGCAAACAGCAGTGTCAGGGAGCCCTTTTCATAACCCTCCATGCACACATGCCCATATGTGAGACTTCCACTGATCACATCGGAGCCATCTGCCGAGGACTTCGCAAGTGAACAAAAACTTTCATTCCCTCCTCACGAACTGAACCTACACCAAAGCAGAAAGGCAACATTGCCATCCCCACTTAGCTTCTACTTCCCCTTGGAGATGAAGACCAGCATTTTAACAATAGCACACGACTTGCTCTACCTTTATCAGATTAACCAAAGACTGTCTTCTGACAACACTCACTAAACCTTTTAATCTGAACTAATACTGCCACTGTGTTAGTATGATTTTGGACATGTGTAGGCATCATCTCTTTTTTAAAAAGGAACTGGGTACAGTCAGAAATTAATATATAATGAATGCAGGAATACAGGTCTGCCAAATATTTTTGAGAGACAGGTTAGAGAATATACATCAGGCATTTATAATCAGCCAGATTATGTCCTAAGAATATGTAACAGACTATGATAGTCATTCTTGTGGTCAAATTTCCAGTAAGGAAAAAATAAAGACATGCTTTCATCTGCTCTACCTAAATTTCTCTCTCTGGCAGTCAGTTACAGTCACAGAATGGTTCTCTTTCCCTTGTACATGGGTGCTCCAGATACTGCAGTTGCAATATTGCCAGATGCAGTTGAAAACAAACTTCCGCCAATCCAGGCAAAAAAAGGTCACCCTAGTTGTTCTTTAACAATAAAGAATGTCAGCTGTCTCATTTTTATACTCTCAGGAAGAAATCTGGGTTTCTTTCACTCACCATCAGAATAATGAATAATCCAGGGCCTCCTGTATGCAGGTACTTCAACACAGAAACTACTACCTGCAACTGTAGTTTAAAAATGGCATTAATATCCCTGCAAACAAAACACACTTAAAGCCTTGAAAAAGAATCTAGTTGCTAGTAAGAAAATTTTGAGGTCACTAGAAAAACTAATTACAGATGATTGCCTTTAATTTGAATACTTCACTGGTATTTCCAGACGGTTACTTAGCTAATTCTAATCCTTTCTTTTAATAGTAAATTCCAACAGCTCTCAAAAAAAACCAACAAAAAAAACCCAAAACAAAACCAAAAAAAAACCCCAGTTGTTTCCAATTCAACTTTTTTGTTGTTGTTGTTTTTGTTTTGTTTTTTTAAAAGGAAAAAAAACTATAGAAACTGTTGAGATTGTGGTTTTGGCCAACAATCTCTATTCCTGAGAATTTTCTCAAGTTGGGAAACTCCCTTATCCTACACGAAACCTTTTAAAGCTTTTGGGTTTTACATTGAAAGGGAAAAGGCTGATGCAAACTGCACACAGCTAGATGTTACTTAAGAGCTCTGCAGTGCTGGGAATGGAATGTGTCAGGACATGTCCTCATGTTATAAACACAGACAGAAGCCACTGAAAACTCTAGAATGGAAAGAACACCCACCATAAACATTTCCTTCCGGTCAGTTTAAACCCAGCTCTTAAAATCCCCACTCTATCTTGGTTTGATGAGCTAAGCTATTTGCATGTCCTATTTGCTTGTATTTAGCACAGTTTCTAGTAGTCCTTCACTTCAGCAGGGCATGCAATGTCTGCAAGAAGGCAATTGCTTACTTTTTTTTTTTTTTGTTACACAATTCTGAATATAGACATATTTATCATCCAGATGAGTTCAGAAATGTACTTCTTATTACTATTCACTACAAGAACAGCTGTAGGTTTCCTTAAGCAGTATATCAGAAGAAAAAAGACTCTGAAGTTTTAAACTACTCTTTTCTTTACATTTCTGAAGAAATTTGGCCATCCTAGGGCTCTGGGCATGTGTCCCATAAATTAATGCACAAAAACAAATAACTGCCTGTAGACACTCACTTTGGCACACTCATCCCCACCAACTTTAGGGAGAAGAAAAAAAAACAAGGTTTGTAGCAAGTCCAGAAGTTAAAAAACAAATTCTTATAGTGCAGAGGAAGAGAACCATGATCTAAAGCCAAGTACTCCCAAATTATAAAGCCCTGCAGCCTGCAGGAGAATCCTTTCTTTATATTGACAGAACTCAAGCTGAACAGCTCTGCAGTTTTGGGGACAAGCAGGAGTGTATAGGGAGAGAAAGAAAATAAAGAAAAATGTAGGGTGGGAAAGGATAGCATTTCAGGAAATCAGACTAAATCCATTTACAGATCAGTGCCTAAAAATCACATTTATTACAGCAAATGTTTAAAGTAAAATAATGGATATGGGGAAGCAGTCAAAATCCAGAGGAAACTAAGAGATCCTTCCCTTCACGAAAAGCACATGGTCTTGGAGAAAAACAGAAGCATCCAGTTCCTCCCAATACTCTGTATACTATGACAGGACATAGACATCTGCATTGCCTTTTAGTGTGTTTGATGTCAATTTTTTTGCTCATTTCCCAACAGTCAGAACTCAGTTTTGACAATCACATTACATGCATACCAGCTTATCCCCCTCCTGAATAACAGAAAACAAACAAAACAAAGTATTAAGTTGCCTTCAAAGAGAAACTATAGCCATGACTGAGAATTTGTTCTACAATTCACTTACTCTGCCACAGACAGTCTTCCACGATTCCAGCAGCATTCACATCTTCAATGCCTTCATTGAATGACCTGGGCATTTACCTCATGGTGTCACTATCATGCTACAAAAACACACCTCTGACAAATAACAGTTCAGTCCTCTGCTTTCTCTTAGAAACTGCATTCTTTGAAAAGGAGAAAAAACAAAATAATACTTGATAGTATCGTGCACAATCCCGAGGAGAACAGAGCTCGATTTCTACTTCCTCAGTATTTCAGGTCAGAGAATCATTGTGTCCTCTAAAGAACACTTTGACCTGCAGATCGTGGTGGTAATACCACTCAAAACTATATTAAAGTAAAAGCTGACAAAACTCTCAGGGCAGCATGCTTCAGGAGCAGGGATGCTGATGAACCATTTAGGGCTTGCATGTACTGTCCCCACTGCTTTACTGTGCAAAGCTCTGTTGAAGGCCACATACTGATCCATGACTCTGTGGGGTCAAAGCTCCACACTGGACATAGAGATCTTTGTGCCCCAAACTCTGTAAGACTAACACTCACCCTAGAGGTTAGAGACAAGGGTATGTAGGAAAGAGTTTTCCATCACCTCCTCCCTTTTACACTATCTGTGGAAGGCTTTAGAACACCCTATACACAAACTTCTAGCACAGAAAGGAAGCACAGTTGAGATGAGCATCTTCACCTCATTGATGTACTGAGAGCTCAAGTTTATCCTTCACCATTTTTAAATGGTTTCCTTTCCTGGTCTTTCCAGCACTCTTTTATAAAAAGCAGGTTAGGATATGGAAAGGGATCACCTGATATCCACCCTGATATCTACCTGCTAGCAATCAGAAATCTCCAGACAAGAACAAATGCATCCCTGAAACTGCAGTGCATACATAAAAGGAGACAGAAAGAGTATTGTCAGATTTTTATAAACCTTAGGTGGGACCTGGTCTGTTTTATAGGAAACAAGTAGTATGATCATGTTATGAATTTTAAGTTCTGGATTTAAGTCCAAAAGGAGAGTAAAGAAAGCAGTTATCTGTGAAAATAAACTTTCCAACTCATAACATAAAGGACATAAAGTCAGGCTTATTTGTGTGACCACAAGACAATAGGATAACAAAATTAAACTCATGTTAGAGCTAGATAATTCACCAATACAGTACCAGAATTAGATAAAACTGTTGACATTCATTTTTCAAAACTCTACATCTGAACTGTAACCAATATTTACCTGTAGCAGGCTGACCACCTTTACTGTTAAAACCCCTGCATCAACATCCACTTCTTTCCTAAGTTAAAAACCATACATATATACATACTTATTTCAATAATCAACCATAGACATTTCATTCTCCATATTTATTTTATTTACTACATTCTATGCTTAGTAATTTCATCAAAATATTTTCAGACAGCTGCTCCAAGTTGTTTTTGTTGTTTTTTTTTTTTGAGGTTCCTTCATCTCTTCTTCATTCCCAACTTGCACAGGATTCATGTGACCAAAGGCTGTTACTGCAGAAACTCAGGTCACACTGTCAAGTACTGAGAGTGGAGCCTTCAAGGGGAGACCATAACACCTGCACTTTGACAGGAGAACCTGGGATTTTTTCTACATGCTTCATTAATTGATTGCACTCAGTGTCAGTTAATTCAAAACTTACTACTCCATGTCTTCTACTTTAGTAAAACACCGCAAAAGCAATTTAGAAGCCCCTGACAATTCTCACCAGTGGCAAAGCTGAGAACTCCAGGAATTGAGAACAGCCACTCTGCCCTCCCTTCACTTGAGTTGTGAAGCACAAAGTGCTGCAAGAACAGATAGATTGTGGTACCATAATTTCAGGGAAAATACAAGCTACAGCTATACTGCAGAAATTGGTCAGACCAATATGCAGCCAGAGATACTCTGCAAGTCATCGCATCTAACCCTGAAGCACTGACATGCAGCTGTTAGCTAGAATCACTACAGCATTTCCTTTCCACCCTTTCTGAAACTCAAATAGCTTCTAAGTCGAAGCAACAACAGCCTTTTGTTATCACACTGCAAAACTGAAAAAAAACCCACAGCTGCTGCACTGCAGGCGTTTAGTGAAACAACTTCATTTCCTTATTTCTAAATCACACCAAACAAAAATCAGTAATGGTCAAATTGTTACTAATCAAGTATACTAAACTCTATTCTGCAATATAAAAGCACTATGTTGTCTGCTGGGCATCAATGACACTTAGTTCAGCAACAAAATGTCAGCTCTGAACACACATGCATTGTATTCTATAAGGACGATAAGAAACATATGGGAAACAGCCATAAGATGCACTAGGCACACACTTGGGAAAGAAATCATCAGTAAGGAAAGGCTGGAAGTGTTCAGTTCACTAATGATGACAGATGAACTTCATCCCTTTCTGATTCCATGGAAACCATGAATTAGTTGAAGGACTGAATCTGACACAGGTGACCACTGGTGTTACACTTTGATTCTCTGGGACAGCTACTCATCGCAAACTGGAGTCTGAACAGTGCATTATATTTCAGTCAGATTCAGTAGAGCTGTTTTTTGATAAAACAGTCTAAGTAACTGAGATTTGCACACTGAGGAAATTACATGTAAAATTAATCCCATTTGAGATTAAAGTGCTCCAGTATCTGAATGTGTTTATATATATATATGTAAATATAGATAATAAAACCTGAAGTCCGTCAGGAAGGTTTTGCAGTTATTTCTGCACCAGCCATATGACTCAAGATGTTCTGAAAACTAAGTAAGCACAGACATTGCAAACATGAGAACTAAAAGCAGTACTACTATCAAAGCTGTGTTCATCCCATATCGTTAGCAGAATTATGACCAATGATGTACAACTCTGATGACTTAAAGCTGACCTTAAAAACCCACCGTTTTTACTTCAGGTTTAAAGATTCCACAGGAAAAACAAATTTAAGAGACCCACAAGAGACAGCCACCCACCCCAAAAAAAACTTAAACACACACTGCACTCTTACTTGACCAAGATTTAGTGCTAAATTTCATTTCTGTGTCTGTGAAAGATAGGGTGCTTTTGCCTTTAAAAATTTAGTAGGCAACTAAACTGAACATTATACACAGTAAGCATCTTAGTATTTTATTCGTTGCATCTTTTATACAGAATAAGCTTCACTGATACTTAATTCACTGCAGTATTCTCCTGATGTAGCAATAAAAGATTACATTATAAACAAAGAACAAAATCTTTACTTGAAATTTTTTTAAATGTGTGCAATTTTTGCAGTTGACAAACAGCATCAAAATTACTGAAAAAAATGAAAGAAGCACATAAACTATGGCCTGGTTTTTTTAATCTCCAATTGATAGTTTTTCTATGTTTATCATAAATATGAGAAGCTAAACTCCAGCAACTAAAAATAAACATACCTATAAATTCCTAGCAACCAGGATTCAAATAAAGGAGAAAACATGTAACAACAACAAAGTTTCTTTTCACTTAAGTTGACATCTGCGATCTATTTACACTATATGAGTTCAAATTCCACAAGATCATGAAGGGTAAGGATTTTTGAAAGAACCTGTTAAGCATTATTTAAAATGGCACTTCTGTAACTCAGGTCTGGGATTTTAGAATTGCTAAAACAACAAAAGACAATACACTGCAGTATGTCTATACCATTATAACACAAAAAAAAAAAAGAAACTACTCCATAAAGTGTCACTGAGATGGCTCAATCAAAGTAATATACATTTGTATCTTTATCAAGATAGATATTATGGTAAAAACGCTCACATTAAAAAATATAGTTATTATTTTTTGGATTTTCATTAAAACTAGAAGGGTCTACATGAGCCAAAGTATGAGGAATTTGGATATAATAACATGCTTCCTCATTTTATAGCGCTAATAAAAATAATAATAGAGAAAGCTCTATTAAAAATCTTTAATAACCACAGCTTAATTTCCTAGTATATTTTAAAAACTTTACTATGTGGGTGTATGTGCATGCATGTCTGCATAAACACACAAACAGATAAAAAAACTCCAAGTGTATATATTACACATACACACATGTCCACATTCCTGCATACAGCAGTTCCATAATGCAAACAGTATGCAGGGACTCTTCCATGTGACAAGCAGGCACCACATGCCATGCTCATATTTCTCTATGTTTATCCAGTAAACATAATAACCCTTTCATATTTGGCTGAATGGAAGTGTTAAGATTCTTTTAAAAAATGGTGAATTAGCCATTTAGCCACAACATCATACATAAAGAAATGGTACTGCAAATACTGCTGATCAGAAGTTCAACATGAAAATGGAATGTAAATTATTCTAAAAATTAGTATCCAAAGATTAGTTAAATATCATGGCAAAAAACGTGGAATTTATAGAAAGTTTAAAATGTAATTCACATTACAAAGACTGGAGATACTTTATAGATGGAATTTTTAAATATGGATATGACTGGCATTTATTCTTAAGCTTACTTCTATTAGAAATAGACTTGTTTCCTGTACAGGTGATGCTTTGTCTATGCCATATACAGTAGAAAAATAAATTCTTTAGCAACCTAGAAATAGTTTATAAAACTCTTGAAGTTTCATTTTCTTTGCTAAACATGCCAAGGTTAGACTGAAAACTATAAATAAAAGCTATATAGACAACAGGTAAACTAGAACAAGTTATGAATATTACAATTTACAGGACAGACTTTATTGTACTATTAGTTCCTGTGTGCTTTGCAATAGGAATAGGGACTTTTCTTTTTTGTTTATGTTTTCTTAAAAAAGATAATTACTTGCAAGAATATAACACAATATCAAGATAATTTATAATATACATGTACTTCAAACAGCAGCCAGGTTTATGGTATTTTAGTAATCTAGAATGATAATCCAAGTCATTAGAAGTACAATACCTAGGACATAAGTGGGAAAGGCAATTTTTATTTTGGGAAAATGGAGCAAATCAATCTCTTAATAAAAGCCTTAATTCTCAAAATCATCTATTTACTATAATACATACAAGACGATCTTAAATCTTGTTATAAGTGAAGATTACAACAGTGACCATCATAAAGCTTTTTTTTAAACTACACAAAACATTCTAGCAGCTGAATGATCCAAAACTTTCTTCTTTGCAGACCTAAAAAGGTACATTTTGAGCATGAAAGAAACAAGCTGCTATGAAAAGTCTCACAGGTAGTGTTTTATCTATGGTCTCCCCTCTGCTACAATTTGTAACCTTCTAATTTTTTTACCACTATCAAAATATTTAACCAAAAGATTTGTTTAAATTAAGCAGCATTCTTTTACAGCAAAATTTGTACCAATATAAAAGTAAAATAAATGAAAAAAAAAGATAATTTAAAAATACGATGAAAAAAAAAAAGTCATTTGAAATTTTAGTACAACATACCACAGGAAAAAAATATGAATACAATTTTATGTGATTTTATATATACACACTCCAAAGAGGTTAACGGTCAGTACCCAAAGTATTTATTGCCATGTATTAGCAATGCATTTTTGTATATCTTTAGAGGGTCACATAAAAATAGATTTAAAGAATAGATTAATTGAAGTCCTAGATTAAAACATTGTTTGGTTTAGAGAATTTTACTACAACAAAAGTCATGTTTATGTATGAAAAGTTATATAACCTTATATGAAAATGTCATGAACTATTTTCTAAACACTACATGTATTCCCAAGTGGGAAAAATTAAAATATCTAAAATATATTAGATTAAGTTTACAAGACCATCAATGATCTTTTAAACATGCAGCTGTTTACAGAATTAACAGTTTTACAAAATGTTTAGTTCGGTAATGGAACATAAAGAAATAAGTAGGCAACATCAAAATTTTTATACAATATTGGAAATTCACTTTTACAACAAGCATGTCCTTGGTATTGTGCTGTAAGAAATAATAAGCAAGTTCACCCACCCTTAAACTGTCCACAGGTTTACTTATATGTAAAGATGGATGGTGAGGGATTGTAAAATTCTCAACAGTGCATTTTGCATTCTTCCATAAACCACCCTAAGCATAAAGTCACATAAGTAGCCAGGAGATTACAAAATAAACTATAGCTGGGCTTTAATTGTTTACACAGAATGCTTGAATGTGAAGAAAATTGCCAAAAATAGCATGTTAAATAACAAAAACCAGCCATAAAGCAGGCTGTAAGCACTGAATGTTTCATAAATGTAATTTTTTTAATCATTTAATTTCTATAGAAAAATTTTTATTCACAATATATTGTGACAAACCGTCACAGGAATGATATAGTGATTGCAATAAGGTATCATGCAGCAGCAGCTTTGTACTTTATAGCTATTTTTGCTTTTAAAAATTAAACCTCTCCAGTCATGCTTATCACATAGTTTTTATCTGCAGCGTGTACAAATGAGGAACACAGTACGGGATATAACAAAAAGATGTCCAATCAGCTGGATGGGAATTATTTTTCATAAATATGAAGTACATTACTGTATCCTGAAACATGCATGTCTATAGCTTGTCTCTACTGTCCAGCGCCAGGCTGCCTGCAATCATCATCATCTGTCTACATAATGCCCAGAGGGTCTGCTGGTAACTGCGACTGGATCAGCTGAGGCTGCAGCGGGGGCGGCAGCTGCAGGGGTACCATGGGTTCCACCATCTGCACTGGGTTGGAAGGTGGTGGCTGACAAGCCACTGGGTTGGGTGCTTCTACAATCTCCCCGTTGTAAAAGAAAAACTGACATTGTTGAATGAAGGTCTCTATAACTGATTGGTGGATTTTGGTGGTAGAAAGAAACTCTCTGTTTTCAAAATCAGGTCTCATCAAAGTAGGCCAGAAACAAATCGATAAGTTATCAGCAGTCATATAGTTGGTCTTATATTGCTGACTAACCCTGAAATGAGAATGACACACACAGTTAATTAAAACCAGTATGCAATCAACTAGAAATATTCTTGAATATTTTATGCGATTATGCAGAGGAAAATTCAGAAACCGTATCATTTCCAGATTTGGATAGTTAACTAATATAAATCTGATTAAGGTTTTAATCAAGAAAAATTCAACATTCCACCAGCATTTTGAACTGACAATAATAAACAAACTGAAACAGGTTCTTCACTTATTATCTAAATTCACTACCGCAATACTATTACCAAACAAAAACAAAACACCTTCAAAGGATTAACAAACCATCCTATTATCAAATTTATAATCTACAAGTAAATACCTACTCAGAAAAATAAAATGCTTTCCACAGCAATAGGTTAGAAAGGGTCAGGGTATTTTGTTTTCTAAAATACTCTGCATTCTAAACTGACATCACAATTTTATCTAGAAGTAATTAGTGAGAGATACATGAAAAATCATGCGTTAATACATCTGGCAAACACCTAAGAGATGCATTCAGCTGGGAGCATGCATTTCCTGTACTACAGTAGATATCATAAAGGTAGCAGAGCTACAATTGTCATGTAGAAATAGGCAGAAAATACAATTTCAGAAATTTGTCAGTTAGAATTTTGATGATCAACAAGAGCAGCCCACAAAAATTTCTGACAGCTGGCTGTAGTCCATAGACTGAAGAGCTGTGAAAGCCATAGTAAACACTAGAATTAACACTATAAGAAAATATTTCCACTCATTTACAATGCATGTATAATGGTAAAGCATAAAAAATAGTGTGAAGGTATACAAATACTGCCTCTCAATCTGTTTTGAGTCAGTTTGGCCCAAAGGACATTGGGATACTATTTCTGAGTGGCAGTAAAATTCATAATCTCTTTGCTAAAAAAATTACATTTTAAATTCATTTACAGATCAAGGAATCAATGTAAACTTCATTTTGCTTAGCATTATTATTAAAATGCTGTACCCTCACAACCACCAGACTAAATAAAGGAAGTAATGGGAACTTATGACTAGATGTGAGAAAAAAAAGAAAGACATTGCACCTTTTCCTCAATAACAGCTCACCACCAGATTAAACAAAATGAAAAATCAACTTCATCCCCTCCTGTGCTTCAATTTTACCTTTGTCCTTTCTAAGAGTAAAGAAAACCATACCAAAGCTGTATGTTGGCCTCCAACCTCACCGCCTCTAACTACTTCACAATCTTCTTCTAAGCTTTCAGCAAGTGCTCACTGACCTTCTATGTCCACTCAAAATTAAAGATGATGTGTCTCTCTTGATCCTATCACTTCCTTCACTGCCAACTCTCAGGAACTTCAGACTGTAAACCCACTCTGACCAGACTTTAAAAGCTGTACACTGGTGTTTTCCCAGACTTCAGAAGCATATTATGCCATATTAGTCCTTATGTATGAAGGGTCTTGTTAAAAAAATATGTCTAAAGCACAACTAGTATCAAGAAGCCCAATGTCAATCCAACACTATCTTGTTTTTAAAGCTCACTTCTGCTTATAGATAACGAACCACAACAACCTGAAATGCTCACAAAGGTGCTTATAACATTAACGAAAAATTAATCTCACTGTTGCCATTTATTAAATTCTTATGGTTACTGGTCTCATACTATGTGAGTAAATAGTTTTTGTTTCAACAATCAGGTCTTGTGCTTGTGGACACAACAAAATAGTATCAATCACAAATCATTCCTAATTATACAGCAATAGCACATATTTTACTGTAATTATGTAGGATGTAAAAACAAAGCATCTAAAACATTAGCTTGTGCTGAGAGCTCTTTCATCATATAGAAGACTGCTTTACCTCATCAAATGAACAATTCATTTAGCATACATTTCCATTTTAATTATATACCAGCAGTATTTTACCACAAATTAGTCTCTTAAAAACAAATACAGACTATCAAGAATTTAGCTACAAGTTGCCTTTAAGATCCTGTACACAGCTGTATCCACCTCTTTCTATTTGCTTATGTCCAAGCAGATTTCTTGTTGAATGGAATGCAACTACATGACACTGCAAATGCAACAAAAAATGACAAGCCTTTCTTTAAGAAAATACAATTTTGTTACTAGCAACTTGCAATGTAAATCATGCATCACTAATAGAGAGGACCAGACCAGAAAGTTCAATGTACATCACTTACGCTCTCCGGTCAATTCTGTGATCAATATGTTTCATTTTTTGTAGACACACATGCACTAGAACCTACTCAGGATTTTTTTAAATTATGTTTAGTTCTTTGACTTGCAGCAACCCAGGTACTTGACATTGTACATTCAGCTGTGTGCGCTACGTCAATAGGTGACCAGATGAAGACTTTTGACACTTCCAAGACTGCCATTCTTCCACAAAAATTTCTATTAGATTGATTAAGAATTAACTTTTTAGGTAACTAATAACTTTGTCAAGTCTGAGATGTTTAGTTTTACTTCAGATACTTGCAAGCAATCTTGGAAGTTCTGTAATATGGGCATTTGATCATTGATATGGTTTTATCTATTTGAGGGCTGAATTTGTATTGGACAAGAATACAATGGAAAATTTGATCCATTTCCCTGACAAGGAAAATGGACAACTTTATAAAGGTTAAGTAAGCTGAACACGTGAAGGGGAGAAGTGTAAAAGTAGGCACCTAAATTCCAAAATCTTACACGTTCTGTGAAAAGTGCAAATGGAGGGTACCTACATTCTCCCTGTTGACAAAGTAGGAAAGTTAAATATTCTTAATTTCTATCCCTGTACTACAAGCTCAGTTAGATCTTTACAAATACCTGCAGAAACACAAACACACAAACAGTACTCCAGAACAATTAAATGCCATGAAAAGCTTATATATGTGTTTATACACAAAACTGCCTGGCTGAAAAGTAACACTGCACAGAGAGACAACGAAGTTCTGATGGACAACAAACTGAGCAGGAGTCAGCCAGGTGACCCTGTGGCTAGGGCAGCCAACAGCACCCTAGGCTGCATTAGGAGCGCTGCCAGCAGGTCTAGGGAGCTGATCTTTACCCTCCACTCAGCACTGCAAAGGCCACATCTGGAGTCTGGGATCCAGCTCTGGACCCTCCAGCACAACAGACATATGAACACACTGGAGTGAGCCCAATGAAGGGACATTAGGAAGAAGATTATTAAGAGATCAAAGATCCCTCAGATGAGGAAAAGCTGAGAATGTTAAGAGTGTTTAGCCTGGAAAAGCTCAGGGAAAGTCTTATCATTGGATGTAAGGAAGATGAATTGAGACTCTTCTGAGTGGTGCTCAGTGACAGGACAAAAGGCAACAGGCACAAACACCCACAGGAAATCCTCTTAGCATAAAAAAAAAAACCAAAAACATTTTATTGTGAGGATGACTCAGCACTGAAACAGGCTGTTCTGAGAGACTGGAGTCTAACTTCTTGGAGATACTGAAAGCTAACCGGATACCATCCTGGGCAATCTGTTGCAATTGACTGTCAAAGCAATGGGGTTGAATAAAACAATCTCCAAAGATGCCTTATAACCTCAACAATAATACAGTTTATCTCATTCTGTGCATTTCAGAAAATAATTTCATTTTAGCTGAATAAGAAGCACAAGTAAGCTGCTCTTCTCCTCTCTTTTTTATGATATTTTACACGTAAAGGCACAGGTTATGATGTGATATACATCTATTAATACTATTTTAGTGAATATGAAAGTAATTTTTAAATATAAAAATGTTAAATTTTGTGCAGGAAGCAAAATTTAAGAAGTAAGTGTGACCAATTTACTGTTACTTACAGCTTTGTTCTACATTTAACTATTCAGCACAGGGTTTGGACTCTATATTTTAGATTTTGATTGAAGATTTTAGAATTTATTTGATTTGACACCTGTTTTGGCAGGAGGGAGAAAGGGGGAGAGGGGGAAGAGGGTGTTTAGGCCAAATGACTCAAATTCCTTAAAACCTAGATTAGTCTATCATTTTAATAGCTATTACTTCCTGGGGGGGAGGGTCTGTAACAGTTATAATTAGGTACATTGTTATTACTAGGTGAAGTTACTCTTTCAAGCTTTTATTATGTACAGCATTCTTATAACTTTATAGTAGCATTGATGCCAGATAAATATATGTCAAAAAATGTGACAAACAAACCTATAAGGCTTTATTAATCAACTGCAACTCTTAATTTCTTTTTCCACATTTTTAATTCTAATAGATAACTCATTGTTAAAAACACAATCTTTATTGCAACTGTTACAACTTTAACAAAATTAAAAAATACTAAACCTGTTTAGATGTGTTATTATGTATCTGAAGACATCATAGTTCACTGGGTGGAATTTCTTCACAATCTCTTTTAACTCGTGTAGCCGTTCTGTCTTATCCATGATTTCTATAGAAATAAGTGACATTTTCTGATACATCTAGAAAGACATACTGAATAAAGTGTTGCTAAGTCTTCTTCCTAATATAATGGTACAAGTAACCCACAGAAAAATATCAAGTGAGAAAGCATTTAATAAAATTCCTATTTCCATAGAGTAACTTTTTTATTATAGAGTTTGTCCTGGTTACTCTAAGCACACTAAGTACACCCACTGCAAGTTTAACTAAGCACAAAAATATTTTTCTGAATTTAAGCAGAATTACTTATCTCTGTTCAGCAAATAATTACTTGACTAGCTTACTGATGGCTTGTAGAAAAACAATGTGACAGGGTCATTTCTTGTTAGAGTTCCCTCTGCTTGCAAAATGTTGTGACAGAAAGACATTCACATGAGCTTAGAATATTCTTAAAACTTCACAGTTATTCAAATAATAAAAAAATTACAAATAGGGCTGGTGCAGCTATTTTAAATAGGCTGCCTAAAAAAGAACAAGGATTGTTCACAGGCCCAAAGGACATGCTTCAAACAGGAAATAACCAACATGTAGGAAAGAAATATGAAATAAAGCAACATTTTTTTTTTTAAAAAGCAGCTACTAATGCTGTGGATCCATACAGCCTGCAGAATAGGCTTCTAATCAATGATGATTCATATCATAAAAAGGAATATAAGTTCCCCTCTATTACTTGACTGCATTGCTAAAAAGAACTTTGATCTATCCTAATACCATAGAAAAAATATTAAATACAGTCCAGTATATCCCAAATATAAATTCAGAACAGTATAAATGTCATTTTAAAACAGTAATTACACTTATATTCTAAGCTATTTTATGCTTTGACTGGAATTTAACTGTTACATTTTTAAGAAAAAATAAAACCAAAGTAACTACATTTAAACAAGCAATATGCCTGAAAAGCACAGCAGAAATACCAGAAATAGCTACTGACAGATATCATCACAAAACACAAATTTTCTACTGGGCCATATATTAATCAAGTCCAGGCCCAAGCCTTAGGCTCACACCAGTGCTTCCAGGTTTTGAACAAAAAATACTTTGGAATACTGTATGCCACAGTCGTATTCGTAAAAAAGCGTGGTGCTCGTTCTGTGGAACAGCTCGCTGCCAATACGAGACACTCATTTCAAAGACACGAATACTATGAAATGTCTGAAAAAATGTTTGTAAGGCAAAGGCAAACAAAACTAAGCATCTTATAAGAGCTCCAAAAGAATTAAAAAAAAACTCTTAAGTGAATTAGAGAATTACCATAATATCCCATAGCCGTGTCTGGTTTTTAAGTCTACTTTGAATGTAATAATTCATTAATTCAAGGGGTTTTTCCCATTAACAACTCCAAGAGCTTTCATCATTTTTATCACTTAACAAGAAATGGAAAAAAGTAGATGTCTCCAAATTAAATTTTCTAGGAAAAGGAGAAATAATATATAAACTTATTTTCAAAAATTAGTGTATTACATTAATCTCACCATGTACAGTTCTTCCAATTTTAAAGAATATTAAAAAATATGTGTGTCTAAGGAATTTTAAAAAATACAGATAGTCCTTTCAACTTACAATGAAGTAAAATTGCAATAAGGGCAATGGAAATAACACAATTAAATCAAGGAAAGGTTGTTAATTACTTACTTGATGTTTCTAACAACTCTTGATGCAAAGAGTAAGGAACTAATGGATCTGGCAAATCTGCAAAAAAAGCTTTCAGAGCTCCAGCCACAGCATTCACTGTTACTCCCATTGATTCTAGACTGATATTATGATCTGCAAAACAAAATTGAAAAAATAGCAGTGTAAGTAAAACCTACTGTTATCATTCCTTACAATACTTTATGAAGACAAGAATTTATTCAAAACATTGAGAACTAAAATTTTGCTAAATGATTATTAAGTAAAGAAGGAAAAGGTGAACCTATTGACAAGCTGCTATCACACCAACCTACAAAAAATCATATATAAGATCTGACAGTATAACAAAACAGTAGAAGATCAGAAAAATAAAGTTGTCTAATTCTCCATGAAGACCTGAATTATTTTGTATTTGTCATTAACTGGCTTCCAATTAATCAATTTTGCCCAGTAAGGAGTTATAAATTCTATTTCCCAAAATGCTGCTAAACAGCAAAGCATAAAGAAATAGCACATTTATTTTCTTTAACACCTAGGAGATATTTTACAATTTTTCACAGACTCAATTTCATGATTAACATTCAAGGATTTTTAATAAATATTTTCATTTTAAAATATAAACACATCAAAGTGAACAGTCTAAACTACCAATCACATTTTATTATATTCTACAATGACGAAGACTGTATTAGAAATTACCCAGACTTAATTGTTAATGTGTGGTATTCAAGAGAGCTTTCAGTGAAGAATTACTGTTTGTGGGGCATAAGATGCTGAAGTGAATGCCTTAATGCCTAGGGCTGATGAACTGTTAACACAAGGAGCAGCCAAGACTGCACTTAAAACTCTTTCAAACCCTCAAATACCACCTAGATAGTATTTTACACAGCATTTTAGCCAGCAACAAGATTCCCTTCCTATCCTTGGAGCTTCACTGGTAATAACCTATACCAATACTATACCAATACAACCCACCAGACCATTAAGGACACAGTGCTACAGAGGTTGGTTTGAAATTGCAATCCTTTTATATTGCACTGTGATAAACCCATAGCTTTAAATAATAAAATCTCTAATTACCTTGATCAAACTGTTTTTGAATGTTGTCTTGATCTGTCTTATTCCCACTAACACGGTACAGGCCTTCAGTACATAATCCTTAGAAGAGGAGAAAAATCAATATTAAAAAGCAAGTTTATATACTATAAAGCAAAGCAGAACCAGTTGTAACTACTAATTCAGAAATCAAAAGCAGGAATACATTTCTTAAGTGCCTAAAAAGTTAACACATTAACTATTACAATAGCAATATAGGAATACCAAAACACAAACTGTCAGTTGTCTATTGAGTCCATCATTCCATTTAACATGAGTCAGAGGAAATGACATTGTAGGATAAGAAGACTCCGATGCAGGTATTTGTTGAATAACGTAGCCAAAATTATTCTCTTACTGGTCTCTATTAGACTGTTGTTATTTGTACCATTTTTTAATAATCAAAAACCTAAATTCTGTGGTACCCACAACATTTATGTTTTTAAAAACTGTCTTCGCAGTTGGGGCTTAACAATTTATTATGGTAAGCAACAACACACTAAAAATACTCCGCAGGGTAAAAAACCCCAGGCATTTTTACTGAATCCTGATCTTTTAATTTCATGGTGTAACACACTCCTGTATATGACAAGAACTTAATCTTCCAACATGCTTTCCCGTTTACCATTTATATTTTATAAACTTTGAATTCATTTCTTCTCACTATCCAAGGTAAATTATCCCATCATTTACAAGTCTTTCTTTAAGAGGTGGGGGAAAAGGAGAAAGGTGTTAGGAAGCAGAGGTTCCCCAAGTTTCTCATGATTACTTTCTTTTACCACACGTTACAGAGTCATCGTAATTCCATCAGCCTTTCAAGGTAAACGTGGAACAGTCCAACTTAATTATGCACACACTCCACTCCAGTGGTTATGCTTCCTACCACAATGCTATTTTTTTTGCCCACAGCTACTCACAGAATGAAAGAGTCCATCCTGATAATCACACCATTACGCAAGATATTTTTCTTTTTTTAATTTAGAACCTATTAAGCAATATAAACAATTTATAGTTCCTCAATTCTTCAAGTTACCTTTATGGGTGCAAAATTATCTATACACTAGATCTCTGTAGCACTACATGGGTTTATTAAAAATTCACAGGTTTCACAGTTTTATGAAATCTCTTGGCCTTTTGCCATCATAGGCCAATAACTAAATGCATTTTAGATCATCGGATCAATACTTAACAGTTCTGTCACACTATAATTCACCCAATGTGTCCTTTAAGTTACCAAGAAACATTAAGAAACCTATGACAATGTTCAAAGTACAAAAAAATCACTTGAATGGTTCATACAGCTGGGACATTTTTAACTATTTCGCACGACTGTTCTAACTTATTCTTTCCTCCTTAATGTCTCAACAACTCAACGTGTCTCTTCACTGGCTGCATCAAGGCTTATTTAGTAAGCATTTCTTCAATAAAATTTCATGTCCACCATTTAGCTTTCCAATTCCATAGCCAAGGGTTTTCCTCTTGTAAATATACATGTGAACAGTCCCTTCATAAAACCTGAGCCTTCTTCACTGATATCCTTGAACACCACTAAAAGGTAGAATTTGGTGGCACAGAACAAAAAGTGGTTTCAATGATTCAGTGACTCCCACATCTTGAAAGAAGTTTCAAACCTGCCTTCAAAAAAAAAATCCCAAACGTGTTTCATGTGATCACAGACAGAAACACTTTAAATTCCTCTTTACAGCTTCCTCCAGAAGCTGTAAATAAATACAAAAACCACTGGTAGATGAGAACAAGCTATGACCAAGAATCTTTTTGTCTAGCATGAGAGAATTCTCTGTTGGGAGACCCTACAGCTCCAGGATAGTCTTTGTTTTATCCAATTACTATTCAATGTCCTTTTGCACAAAGGAAACTGCATGTGCTGCAATAGCTTTTCTGAGAAGTCTGACCCAGTCACTGTTTAGTAGGAGTCTATAAATCTCACAAACTTGAACTGGCTGCTTTGGAGACATATGCTCTAGTGTGGTATCTGCACTACAGTTCTAAGAAACAAAGAAAGACAACTTACAGTACTTCAGAAAATTTTCAGGTTAATCAAGGAGATGCCTTCTGAACTTAGAAATCTTCCAAAAATAATGAAGTGCTGCAATTCTGGATTAAGCTAACTAAATTTGTCTTCTAAATTCCTCAAGGAAAAAATTTTTCTTGCTTGTGTATATTCTAGAAAGTCACACTTCATGAAATGGTTGGTCAATTGTCATTACACTTTCTCTAAGGCATGGAAGAAGACAAGTTAATCTGTTTGTGTGTATACACAAAGCTAGAAGTCTGAAAGTATTCTTTAAGTAAAGCTCCAATTCTCTGTTCTTTCTATTATGCAACCAGGTCTCTCAAACGCTTCTTACATCAAGATCTTCCATCAAGTATCAGACTTCTAGTTCACTAGTTTTAGCTTTTAAACTCCTTGCATGTCTATAATATGTATGTATAATAAAAGAGGAAGACATAGAGAGCTCTCAACATTTCTTTTTTCTGATAGCTTTTTAAAAATTTGGTTCCTTCATCTGCATCCTCTTGATTTTTCAGAACTTTTTTCCATGTCCTTTCTTACTCTGCTTGTGTTCTGGTCCAGTTGTCATTCTGAACATATCTTTACCAAACACAACTGCTGCTGCAATATTATATATCAGAATCACATGATTTATTTGCTTCTCTGTCCTACTAGTTTTACAACACCTCTAGGTTTAAATAACTAGACCCTCCCTACGTGACATCACAATAACCTATTATTTATTTCAAGACAGTGCACATCCCCTTTGCCTAGGCTACTCTTTTCTCAAAATACCTCGTAGTGCCTAATAAATTCTCTCGCACCTTCTTTTGTGCTGCCAGTTGTGACCAGGGCTCCAGCCTACCTAACTGGAACTTCACCACATGGGGTTCAAAGCATTTCAGAGAAAATGAGCAAGGTGGATCTGCACCTACATGTATAATCAGTCTGCAGGACACTTCCATTTTCAAGCTCCAACATATTTCCACAACTCTTGGTTTCTCCATGGAACATACTAACTTCAGCACAAGGGAAGACCAAAGTCTTCCTTGGAACAATATCCTTTTTCCAGACCATATACTACACCATGCAGTGTATGCTTGAGGAGAGCAGAAAGGCTAGGAGAGAGAAAACCAAAACCTATCAGCAATATTTTTGTGGTATATCCTCCCAGCTTTCTGCAGATGGTGGCTTACGTAGGCTTTTGCATAAGGTGTTGTGAGAGCCACCTGGGGATTTACCATTCACTCAAACCCCTTCAAGCAATTTATGTGTAGTTTTTACATCATGGTGGATGCACTTTTGTCATTCCAGAACGTACATTATGAAAGCACAGAGTTTATGCTCAGTACCTAAAGTTTGCATTTTTTTTTTCTCTCAACAAGCAGCAATTTCTCCACATTTTCCCAGTGTCAGTTTTGTAATTTTATGAAATTTCTCTTCCTGAGAATGTTCTAAGCTAATCAATTTGGTGCATCTTTATCCAAGAGTTACTATTACTCCAATATCTATTATCTTTTCCAATTCTTTGCTATTGTGAGAACGGCTGAACCAAATTGCAGCCAATATCCAAACTGTGTGTATAGCATTGCATCATGTAATAGCACAATTTTTCTTCCTCCAGAACATTAACTCTTTTTTTCTTTTTGTTTGTTTGCTTGATAGCAAGTACAGAGAGTTTAAGTTTTCAGAGAGCTATCTATGATGATTTCAAAGGCTCTTCCCAAGCGACAACAGCTATACTAACATTTAGACTGCTGAAAAGTCATAGTGTCTGCTAACAACATCCACGGCCTGGTTCCACTATCATGTTCTGTGTGTGTTTCTGAATACATGCCACAATCACAGCAAGTCCATCTCTCCCAGTTCATTCCTTCCTCTACAGTGGCCAATGGAACCTCTCAAGACTCATTCTCCACTACAATGGCTGAGACTATCATTCCCACACCTACCATTGTAAATTTGGTGATCTGTATATTTCTCTAATTTTATTCCATGGATTGATCTGGTATACCTCTTTTCAACTCCTATGCTACAACACAAGACTAAAGGAACTGCCAATTTACTGATCCAAACCAGTAATTTCTATGTACACCTAGAATGTATATAATTACTGAGTAAAGAAGCCAAACTCTTAAGTAAGAATCTCACACTAACTTTACTTACATAAAACACATTTAATGTGTCCTCATCAACACTGACATTTAAAGTTCCATGACATTCATTCACACACTGAAAACCAGAACCAAAAGAAGTGTTTTACTGCTTCTTGTAATAAAATAATTTATAGCATATTGAAACATTCAATAAACAATAAGTAGTGGAAGGAAATAAGCAGTACTTTTAGAAAGACCCTCACAATAGGAAGCTCTCCAAAGCTGAATTATCATTTCTATAATTTACACTAACTCATTATTAAACAAGGTCTCAATCATTTTATGAAGTGTCACTCAAATCCATATTTTATGGCCTGCCCATTTAAAAAAAGAATACAAGACTACAATTAATATGACACTATGAACACGCCTAGGAGAAGCAAGTGCATTCTTTGCTTTAAAAATGGGTGCAACTGAAGCATTGTAGTTTTCCAGGCATGTAGCTGTTTGGTCACTTTGGGTCTGGAGAATGCTGAGGGAATAAATGGAGCAGCATAATTATCATAGATACCCTGGCATCTCTGTCCTACCTGAGCTGTTTAGGAATTCTTTATGTAATTCCCATGATGTTTCCTTTGAAGAGAACTCATTAGCAATACAACTCAAATGCACAACATGTGTTTTATGAGTATTTCAAAACAGATTTGTTTACAGTTTTCAGTGATTCTCTCACACTACTAAATTAATGCATGTGCTCCTCCCTTGTCTGGCAGTCAGTCTTCCATTAGGAGAAATGACTGATGCCTGTTTTACCCTCTTGAGTTTGTTTCCTCTCTGTTGATTAATTCCAAAGTTACAAACACAGACTGGTTTACAGTCTCCTAACTACCGAAACCTATTCTATGCCAATTTTGAAGTGATCACTTCAAAACTGAATATGAAGAATATGGAGCGATCATATTCTCAGGAGATCATCTAGTGCAACCTTCTGCTCAAGTAACAGTCAACACTGAAATCAGATATGGGTGCTTATCTAAACTTCCCTTTAATATCTCTAATTTATCCCACAGTCTCTCTGGATAACCCAAACCAGTGGTTTAATAACCTTCAGAGCAAAAGAATTCCCTTTCTTTCTAATCAGAACCTCCTATGTTAATGACATTGTACTTCAGTTCTTTAGCCTGGCTGTACCTTATCAGTAATCTTCTCATAGGTATGGGAAGCCTCCACTGGGTACCTCCTCAGCCTCTTTCTCTCCAAGCTGAATAAAAACACATTGGGAACTCCAGCCCTTGACCCTCCTTTGCTAGACTCAAGTTTGTCAACACCTTTCTTGCAGTATTTCAGATCATGTCCAACAAGTGTAGAGCAAACATCAGTAACCACTTCTACTGCTGTAGTGCTTGCCCCTTCTACTGGGAAAATCCAACACAGAAGGCATGATCAGCCTATTCTCTGCCACAACCACAAGATCATTTTCATTAGCACTGATATGGACCCAGTCAAGTGCTCAGCATCTACTGGTGCAGGGGTTTAGTCCTTGCAATT
The DNA here is from genome assembly GCF_017590055.1 of Onychostruthus taczanowskii. Classification (NCBI taxonomy): domain Eukaryota; kingdom Metazoa; phylum Chordata; class Aves; order Passeriformes; family Passeridae; genus Onychostruthus; species Onychostruthus taczanowskii. The sequence continues at coordinate 14,540,960 of NW_024496525.1, read as the reverse complement.
CTAGTTGAATGGCCTGGCATTTTGTCCTCACTGAATTCTTTCAGGTTCCTACTATCCCATTCCTCCAGCTTGTCTACGTTCCCTTCAGCAGAAGCCCTGGTCTTAAATACATTAACCACACCCCCCACTCTGGAACCACTCACCAACTTGGTGAGGGTACAAAATGTGTTGCAGAGCTATTTAAACCAGAATCATGAGTAACAGAGTCACGGCCTGTGTGCATTTTTTGCTAAACATAAAGCTTCACGGGCAGTTGAGTCAACTTAACTGAACAATATGACTGAAAACCATGGTCTCATCTCCCCACCTCACCAATCACTGCTTCTGTGATTGCTCCTGCTCCCTGCCTTGCACTTGTTTTGGCATGTATTTGCCTCTTAACTTAGCAGCTGTAATACTACACAGCAGGACTTTTACCACTTTTGCTGATACAACTTTTCAGAACAGTGAATTCCACTGATTCAGAGACATCTGACAAGTGTCCAAAATGAAAAGTGACAGAAACTCATATGCCAGGCCAAGGGGGTGTCAGGTTCTGTTCTCTCTGTCCAACACAACAGGTTCCTAAAGCCCTCCAGCTCTCCCAAGCCCCTCGAATAAAAGGGGAGGTAATCTATCTTGAATTTCACAATTTTCCAGCCACTAGGAATATATTTCAATTATGTTCCTGACTTTTTTATCACAACAAGCACGGCTGACTCATTTTCTTTGCCTATTTCTACCAAACCTCATTCTTTGGAGACAAACTTTTCCTTATCTATACTGTCAGTGTAAAAATCTAGCCTCACAGGAGATTCAGCATAAAAGACCATGGTGTAAGCTAGGTTTGAAGGAAATTCGAAGAAGGCAATATTCTTTTACTTGCATTACCTCCAAAACTGTAAATTTCCCGACATTACAAAAATGGTCTCAATAGCAAAATCAGTAATTATTGTACATATACCGAATACACAATTTTAACTTCTCTTACAGCTCTCCATAGGAACCATGTGAGATAGCAACATTTAGCTCTGTCAAATTCCTTCCTCTGTCTTTATTCCATTCCCTGTCTCACAACCGAGTAACTAAATTATTAAAACACAAATTATTATAATTAGCTTCTCTTTGCTAAATTATTTAATGTACAATAAACACTCTATTAAGGCTATCAGTTTTCTATGAAGTATGGAATCTAAAATTTATAATCTGGTCAATGAAGTACATGGATAGCAATATTCTAGAAAAAAGTTAAAAACATTTGAAAGCTCAGAGGAAAAAAACATTAAATACTGATATTAAAGTTGACTATTATCAAGAACTGTATGTACTCAATGGCAAAACTGCTAGTATTTATAATGTGAATTTGGTGTCTCCTTCCTTGGTAAAACAGAATGAAGTGCAATCTATATATCAAACTTTTCACCAATGCTTGAACAAATACAAAAAGTAAACCCAAAATTCAAAAAATTACTAAAATATTTAAAAACCACTGATATGGTAATAGTATCAGTTAGCATAAGTCATCTTGCCTGAATTATTTTAAGTTTAGGAAAACTTAAAAATCAACAACAGTAGGTGTTGACTAGTACACAAACAGTCCATGGAATACTTAATCACTAAATCTGAGGTGTGTGTATAAAAAAGTTACCAAGGAAACACTCAAGCTACAAAGTTGGAATAAATATGTACACTTTTTACACTTACAACTACAATATTTTCCCATTATACTGCAATACAAAATTCAAACTATATCAACATTTTGTGAGAGGCATTGAATTACCCTTCAGAAATCTGCTCCTCTCTATCAGAATATTGAATATCTACCTTATTCTCACCATGATAATTCTTAAGAGAAACATAGTACTCATGCAATTCATACAGCATACTTCAGAAAGTATCTCAATTCTGCTACCTATATTTCAAAAAAATTAGTTGTACTAAAAAGCTAATGGTTTACATTGGATTTTCTTATTTAAAAATAGCAGGTAATCTTTTTTCTAGCATATCTTAGCATAGCACCATTACTTGTACACAAAAACAGCCACTACAATTTTCTTAAAAATCAAAACCCTAGTTTCCCTGCTAAATACATTTTCATAAACCTAGTTTACAAAAAACAATACACGTGAAAAGTTAATTTCAAATGATACAACAAAATTAAGTTCTAACAAAACAAAACAAAACAAAAAAAGCAGTCCATCAGGAAAAAGCAAAATACAGACCAGAACAACTGTATCATCAAAATACTCTTTTGCAATCCCATAACCAAAAATAGCTGCCAATGACAATCAATTGAAATGGGCAAGTTACAAACTGATTTGCAAAGGATATGACAGAGGTAAAAGCACACAAATATCATACACATCACTAGTGACAGGAAAGTGCTCACATAGTCTGTAAAAGGTTATAGATAAGACCACAGTATCTTTACCAAAAATCAAGTTTTTTGAAAACATTATATATGTATACCAAGATGTTTAGTGGAGAACTTGGTAATTCATCATTGGCAAGTTACTTACCTGAAAGGAAAAAAAAAAATCTTTTGATCATCTTGTTCAGTGAACCAAGAAAGAGCTCTGACAAGCAACCAAAATATTACTCATCCTGCTATAATTACAATGAATTCAAAAATTAAAGGCTTGGATAGGAAAAAGGCTTTCCTATAATCATGGACAATGTAGAAACACAGAAGCAAAGTTTGTTTACAGTATTTAGCAAATCTTTCCTCCTTTCTTATCCAGAAGTGACAGTAGTAAAAAATTTAAGATGTTCTCACATGGTATTGTGATTTGTTTTTAATCAATAGATTCCAACAAAACCAAATATTATGTGCTATTGCTGCTTTGTACTCTCAGTACCAGTGACAGTGCAGGCAGCTGTGAAATAGAGGTTCTAACACATATTTACAGCTTAACAGCTTCACATATACTCAGGTATTAACCTGAGTTAATTGCCCCCCAATTTCTACTTCCAATACTATCAAAAAGATTCCAAGGGGATTCAAGCTCTGTTTCAAGAACTAATTGGTTGGCTCCATAAAGCTAAACCAGTTTAGAATAAAGATTTTTGTTGAAAAACACTAAAGAGGAACACAGAGACAATAACCTTCACCTATAGGCACAGACTTAGGATCCCTTATCTTGACCAGATCACCCTTTACATTGACAGGCACAATAAAGGAACTTCAGGAAAAAAAAAAAAAAACCAAAAAAACTGTTGATTTATAAAAAGCTAGAAATTTAAGCTCCTGAATTTACTTTAGTTTTTCCAAACTGTCCCTCTTCTGTTTATGCACACTTTTTTTTTGGTGACAATATTCCAGAACATTATGGTAAAACAAAAATCTGATGGTATTTTCTGCATGTGCTCAATTCTTTAAGGTTTATGGTGGAGCAAGAATCTTCAAAAACACTTTAAGGTACTATTGTCTCATCAGCATCTGAAATAGAGAAAACCGTTTTTCACTCTGACTTTCTAGCCTCGGCCAAAATTTAGATGAGATGGTACAAAGCACTGCCTTGTATAACTTCATGAGACAGAAACAGAACACACTAAAAATTAAGATCAGCCCTTCAAGTCAAGCTCAAGCACAAATTCAGCCACAATCCAAATTACATAGGAAGGAGCTTAGCCCATGGAAGTACCTGAAGAGGAAATGCTAAACAATTATATCCTCTGTAAGACAAACATACAGATTAGTTGGGCTGGAAAAGACTGCACTTCTTGATTAAGAAGACAATGATAATAAACACTGGTATCCAGTGCAGTTCAAACTGACAGCAGACTGACTTCCTGTGAGACAGATGAGTACTGAATGACTCCCCAGGGCCAAGCAGCTTTATCATACAGGAACGGTACCATTCTGGACTCTAGCCTAGAGCCAATAGGTCCCGACTTGCCTTGTGCAGACTGATAATCTACAACACTGTATTTGTAGAATTTTCTCACACAGTCCCAAAGTCACTGATATGACTGTGTATCAGTACAGGATTTGAAGGTAATGCAAGTGAACATTTTTTTCTCCCAAAGGCAACAAATACATTCTATCAGAACCCTGCTTGAAAATCAAATACCTACAGCATATTAATTCAATATAAAAATAATACACACCAGAAATAAAACTCCCATAGCCAAGTATGGAAGCTGAAAACAACACCAAAGCTACTCTACACAGAATCCAGAGTAGGAGATAGAAAACTGTACTACAGATCAAAAGCAGAGGTTTTATTCTAAGTGCTTAACAAAACTAGGAAGACAACTGGTGTCTTCACAGTCACAAACTATACAGATGGCACAATGTTTGTCCAGCTTACATTCATGGCCAGAATTAAAACTCTCCAGGCGTGCAGTAGCATTCCAGGATGAACTATATACACAACTAACAGAAAAGTTTTACCTTCTGGTCACCCCTTTTGAGGAGACCCTACAATTTGAACACATAGCAGCTTAACCCAATATCGTATTTTCCCAAGACAGGTCATGAGAAGTGAACATTTGTGCAAAATCTTTTGGCTGGTTGCATGGTTTGACAATTACGAGGAAAAAAGACAACAAATAATGTCCCCACACTATTATAGCTCTCTCTCTCACCCCACAAGCTGGTGAAAATTCTTTGGGAGAAATACTTTTTTTTGAATGTTCACCACAAAGACGACAATACTTTTAAGCAAATAAAACTTCTAGAATTGGATTTATAAATTCGTTGTTTGAAAGTATTCTTAAAAAGTGAAACATGCTCAAATTAAGTTATTGCTAGATTCTACAAACTCTTGAAATTGGTATTCAATACCAGTCAATACCTGTTTTATATAGCTGTGCATAGTAGCTGTACATAGCCACTTTTAAAGAACACCAGTGACAGTGACTCACCTATAAATAATGCTGGTTTGTTTTGGGTTGTTTTTATTTTTTTTGCTACAGAAAACAGCAAATACAACATATACCTATTAAACTGCCAACACCACTCTTATTACTCCTTGCCCTTCTTCCTCCTTTCCCATTTTTATCTGGGTGAGGTGGAAAAAGCAAAAGCAAGAGGGCAGAAAATACAGCTCTTACCTTTAATCCATAGAAAGTAAAGGTTAAAGACAGATCTGTTCCAATATCTCTGACTCCAAAAAGATCAGTGCCTGAGGTTTCACCTAATTTCTTTACTGCAATAATGCAGCATGTAAGTCTTCAAAAACAGCTATGAGGCTTACCACCTGTGGTAGTTATTTCCGAAATACTATTCTTAGAGATGGCAGCAAACTGAATTTAACTGTACAAAAGATAATCCTTAGCTTTATTCTTGCTAAAACTGCTACTCTCATCTTACAGCCAAAATTGTATTAGAGATCTAAGCAAATTTGGAAAAAAGATGATGTTTTACTTTGCACTAAACAATATTCCCATTGCTGACACACCAAAAGATGGTCCTGCACATGCTTCAGTTCAGTCACACTGTCACTTCAAATACAGCAATATAGCATTCATAGAACTTCAGAGCAAGCAGGATATATACACTAGCTGAAAACTAGTGCTCACAAACTTTAAAAACAAACAAAAAATAAATCCCACCCAAAACCCCAAACAAAACCCAACCACAGATCACTCCCAAACCTCCAAAAAAATCCCCACTCCTCACAGTAGTCTTCTGTTTGACCAGCAAAATCATCCTACTTGCCTCATGGTCACACTAAATAGACTGAAAGCTGGGACAAACACACAACAGAAAGCCAGGGAGAAAGAAGAGAGAGAAAACCATACTGTGAAATTTCACTCTAGTGTAAACACATATATGTGTTAATATTTTACATTAAACAGGGAAATTACACCTTCAATAGATGAACATTTTTTCATTAAGTACTACACAGTATTTAGAAAATTTAGAAATTTATAAAGTTTATGTCTCTGCAACAAGTTAAAATGCAAAGCTAGGTTTACCTTCAAACTCAAGAAAGCAAGCTGACTAACCATACCAAGTCAGAAGCCATTTCAAGCTCCTGTTTTCTGTAACTGGAAAAGGCAGATTTCAGAGCTTTTAAATACATAAAATAAAACAGAGTGGCAACAGTGAGACATGCAAGACTGGACTGCCATGGGGTTAAACGTCCTTCAGCACTAGGAAGTGATGTAAGTTTTATTAATTGCAGGGAACACATTAAACCGCAGACATTTGTCAAAAGGTAATTAAGTATTTGTACAAATAAAGTCAAAAAACCATCACATATTATGCATAAAATTTAGAAAACACATTCTACTTTTAATTTAAAATGTGTCTAGCCCACAATTATTTATTTCTAGGAAAAGAATCTGTAAGTACTTTAAAACAGAAAATGAGAGGTATTACTCATTATGCAAAATGGGAAAGTCTTTCCTCTAACAGTCCTCCTATCTTACCTGTATCTTCAATGAATTGCACACATTTTTCAACAAACAGAGGTATGGGTTTCTCAGGTGTAACCAAATCCTGTAGGGGCATCCCAAAGTAATTACTTTCCCAGTTTCTACGGATTGGAGGATTGAATGTCTTAGTTTTCTTTTTCGGCTACAACAAAACAGAGTTATTTAAGTAATATTCAAGCAACATTTAACCAACTCATATTTCAATCATTCAGTAAACACAACCAGATCATACATCTATCAGACATTAAAATTCCTCTATAGCAAACTGAATAAATAAAAATTAAATGTACTTTTAAAATTACAAAGTACTTAACTATAAAGTAATTACACATTAGATAAAAAGCACTCAACTTCTATAAGTTTTGGTCCTTTCTGTATTACATTAGGAACAGGATTAACCAATACATCAGAAACTGAAAGTATCACAGGAACAGAAGTAAAGACACCACTTGTTCAGAGTGCTGTGACTTGTTTAGTCTTTCAGCACTGCTCACAGGAATCACATCTGAACCATACCTCTTTAGAAATTGTCAGGATAAAACTCTGGTGTCATATCACCAAAACAAACTTGGTGTCTTCTGCATATACTTAAAGACACTAAATAATCTTTATATTGCAACTATACAAGAAACATGATGATGGAGAATGACTGACAAGCAATCAAGTCTTGAAGTTAAAGTTGCAGGCATTCATACTACACTAAGCATGAATGCTTTGTTACAGGCCAGGATTTTAGCCAAAAGGAGGTTTGTACACAATCAAATCTAAGATAGTGAGTTTGATATGGAATTCTCCTGGTTTTATTTTTTTTTCCACTGAGAAGGACTTTTATCAATGGAACTGATAAATCAGCCTTGGATGATTACAAGAATTGTGTTGTATCAGATGCCATAATTCATCTCTGAATACTGATGAAAATATAAATTACATCAAAAATATTTATTTAGGCAGTATGCAGTTCAGATGAGCAACAGCTGAAAGGGCCAAGCTGAAGCTAAACAATGTATAAAATTCAGTGAAAACATCTTTGTCAAATGTTAAATCAAAGATCATTTTAGATACATATATTAAGGCAGTAAAGAAAGGAAAAACACGTTTTTTTTTCCCAAGGTGTTCAGTACACATCTCCACCCTTGCAGAATAAATGAAGCAAGATATACTCAAGACTGTATATTTAAGATCAACAAGACAGAAAAAGGTTCTGTGTGTCTCTTGGAATAAACAAGGACTCTACAGAAATTTTATGAAAATTACAAATATTATTACTATTACAAACATCTGTGTAGAATGCCGGGAAATAGTATGAAATATCAGACACAGCTACAAAATTAGAGTAAAGAATGCTCTTTTCTAATAATTGTCCCGCTTTTAGAAGACAGGTTGCAAGGGAATGCCATATCACATTTGATATTATGCACACAGAAATGTAAAAGGTTTCTCAGATGAACTCTTTACCTGAAAACAGTTTAATCTCTAGTTTGGAAAGTAAGAATTTTTTTCTGAAGAACTTAATGAAGCATAAAGAATGAAATAAAGAGAAAAAGGAAAGAGAAAACCCCAACCCTGAAGTCCTTTGCAAATTGGTCTAAAGGCAGAATAGATGAGATGACCACTGCAAAACTATCCCATAAACATGAAACTACAATTTCATGAGGCAGTTACAAGAAGTTTATCAGCTACGTCTCATTATTTATCATTATGTATTTTGTATCTCTCCTGTCCAATATTTATTAAAATACCTCTCATTATTTTCCTTTCTTTTAGGGTGTGTCAGTGCATAAATTCTCCACTGACTGCATAAATCAAAGCCTCCCACAAAGAACACTATCTACATGATCTTTACAAAAAAATACTTCTGTAAATCAAAATAACATTTTAAGGCTTTAAGAAAAACCAACATGCTATTTCCTGATTTTAGACTTCCATAATTTCCTGAAGTCCAGATTGCTTAAATGGAGAACCTGTTCTGAACTAAAAGGTGTTCTGTGCTAGAGATCTAATTTTGCCAAAAGACCAACTGACTTCAGAGAAAAAAAATATGGGTCTTATTTCTAACAAAAGTAAGTCTCAGAGAAAGTTTTTCTTTAATCCCTGGTCCCCACTCTGAGAAAACAGCATTCTTTCTGATCCATTAGACACAGAATGGAACTTTTAGATTTGCTAGTCAACACAACAACTACCATAATTTTTTCTCTGTAAAATTAACTTTTAAAAGATCTCTAATGAAACAATAAACAGAAACTGTTAAGCATTAAATTATTCATTTAGTTAAACAGCAGCTGAGTAAGGTGGACCATTTTAAAATTCCTAGATTTTGGCCCAGTATTTTTGGTTCAGTCCTTCTCCCCAGTACACCTACGCCTTACAATGCAGCAGTCACACAATACTGCATGCAGCAAGTACCAATCTAGGCACAGCCAAACCAATTTTGTATGCTTCCCCTACATCATCATAAAAATGGACTAATAGGCACCAAGCTAAAGAAGACAAGAACCAGCACAAAAGTTTTGTTACTTAAGCCTAGCAAAAAAGCTATTGTTCACATACCGCTGTTTTCATGTTAGTAATTAAAACACAAGCCCAAGACCATAAAGTTGAAATCCTTAGTTTTCCTAGAGATCTGTGGGGCTTTGTTTAATTGATTGCTGGACTTATGTTGAGCTTTCAGCACGGGTTTCATCACTTGTTTCTTGCCAAAGACAACTGCTCTTCATACCGTAAGAGAGGTTAACGCCAAACCTCCAACTGATCCGTATATATTTTGGCAGGAAAGCATTTTAACTCTGAGAATTCCAAACTTGACTTATGTTGCATTTACTTGCAATATTGCTTTATTTTGCAGTACTTCAATCACCAAAATACATGTTGCAAAAGATTCGCTAAAGTCCTCTTAACGTAAGACAAGGTAAGCACAAAAACATTTACTCTATCATGGTACAGTATCCAAGTCTTGATTTCAAAACCAGAAATATTATTACAAAGAACATTAACTTGAAGAATACAGATATAAAGAATACTCAAGCTTAACCCTCTTGACTACAGGTACTAGGAGTGAAGCAGCTAAGCAGCACTCATCATCTAGAGAGAAACTAGGCTAAGACTTCAGCCAGCTGTGAGTCTTGAGAGTACAACACACTTAAATGCAACCTTTTAAAATTAATTTAGAAAACTAAAAACTGCCAAAATCCTATCAAGCCTCTTTATGGATGGGCTGCTTACTTTAGCAAGCCTTCTGTTCAAGACAGGCTTTTTTTCTCTCATTACCATCCCACCAGAACAACCATTAATTATCTATTTACTCAAGAAGAAATTCAGCCACTTCTGTACCTCCAAAAGACTCCACTGCTACTTTTGACGCAAAGGAGATTTTCTCCCTGCTTCATCTGCAGTCAGCCCTAGGGTCATGTAGTATTTTCAGGACTAGTAAAGTGACTATTTGACTATTTTCAAAGTCAGTATTTTCAGAACTAGTAAAATACTTCATAAAACCATGCACTGTGAACAGCATTCATTTTACAGGCTTAATAAAAGTGTTTGTAATCTCTAATTCATAGCTAGCTCTCCAGAAACGGTATGATAAATGAATAATGCAGATCATTGTCCCTAACATGCTCTTCCTTCCCTTCATGCCTTCTGCCATTTTTAGAATTCCAGTTTGTTACACTGTTTTAAACTACAAAGGCTTAAGAAGGCATATGGCCCTAAATATGTATATTAAGAGTGCTAAATTTGAACAGACAAAACCTGAAAGTACAGATTCTAATATTTCCTATATTTCTCAGGAGAAAAAAAAAATTCACTGCACATTCCAGTCTGAAGTAGACAGTATTTTACCAAATTAACCACTGAATTTACACAAGAACAGCTGAATAAAAACGTAAGTTGATCACCCATTGCTCACATGTTTACCATAGTCTTACTAAAACTGAGATCAACACACACGGGTTCTACGATTCCTCACACTATTTCCATAATAGTTTTAACATAAAATTTAATAAAGTTTTGAAATTATAATGGCAGAAAGCAAGTTTAAGCATAGAAAAATAGATGACAAATGCCCTGCTTCATGTTCTAAAAAGCCAGAGTAAAATATGTGAGAATTCATCGAGATGCTAGTGGATTTTTCTTGCTAAAATATTGAGAAAAGTTTTCGGATTAATTTAAAGTAAAAAGCATCTTACAATCATGTTGGTACAAAGGAAAACAGAAAGAAGTAATTCACAAACTTCTTTAGAAGCAACAAGTGTTGTCTGCAAACAGGGTTACAAGGCAGAATATTTCAAAACACTGTTCCTCAGATTTAATTTAGCAATATGGAAATTCCATTCACACAAAAAAAATTTTAAAAATCAGACCCTGAATAATTAAACTATTGGCCACTGGCCAATAAACCTAAATAATGAAACTTTTTTAGATTTCAACAATGGCATGCCAAAGAATTATCACTACACAGTTAATTTACTACATTGTTTACAAGATCTCTCTACTTAGGATATGTTTTCAGAAGTACTTAAATTCAAGATAAGGCTCTGCCTTACCCACTGCAAAAATTCATTCAGGATATTTGCTGTTCTTGATACATTGTAGTGAATAAAAACTTAAACAATTATACTCTCTCTATAAAAGGTGAAAAAAATACAGCCGAAATCCAACACTGAACATATCTCAAAGTGTTCACAAAGATAAGAGCTCTAAAGTAGGTGGGTAAAGTTTTGATACTCATCAATTCCATTGTAAAAACAAATAATAAGGTTATTGTCACTATATGGAATAGCTAAATTATAACAAGGATCAAAAATAACTAGCTATTATTTCATGGTAATAATAACAATAATAATAATTCTTCCATATTAACTTACAAATAGTTTTTAAAATGTTTACATTGGGCTTGTTTACACAGCGAGACAATGGAAAGCCAAGGACTACTGTGGTTTGGGCTTTATATTAATGCATAAAATGCATCAGTTGCAGCTTTAAGCTTACTGAAGCAGTTCATCCTATCTATGCTATTAGAAAGCTTCCTTCAGCAAGATCCTTTTCCTCTAGGAATCCTCACACCCTTTCCTGACCCGAATTTTTCTGCAGTTTCTGTTGTTTTGTGTCTCCAAACTCATTAAGTTAAACTGAAAACAAAAATAATTTATGATACAGCTGGCAAGCCTGCTGCTTTTCATGTACACCAACAACAATAATGTTTACACTAGACCTTAACATTAAAAATTCTAATTGAGACAAGCATCTAATTGTAATTCCCACTTCCAGTTTTTGATAAAGACACAAAGATAAATGAGCATACATGTCATCTGGAGAGGACTAACTTGGCAAAGAAGAAACAGCTGAGGCAAAGCTGCATTTTAACATTTCAGGGTGTGCTTAGTTCCTCGTAAGTTTGTGAACACCATGAAGGAAAGAAATAACCAAACATGGAAAGCATGCCAATAAAGGGGAGAATTCACTCTGCAAAATGCATTTTTTTGCTATTTTGTTTAACAGCAGAAAGGACAAGGGGCTTTTTCCTATTAAAAACTTACAGAAGAAGTTCTGTAGGCGAAGAAAAAAAGGCCACTACAGTTTAACAAGTATTAGCAAACAACATGCACTTCAAATACTGAACAACATGCACTTGAAATATTTCAAGCTCAGTGTGCACACACAACTAAATACACATGAACCTGGCTAAAGAGTCCTGTGACTCAAGCCAGTCTGCTTGCTTTCTTCCGCTCCTCCTTATTGCTCTTCGTATTTATCCCCACCAGAAAAAGTTAAACAGTTACACTTGTTAATAGCACATGCAAAGTCATATGACAAATTTTCTCAGAACATTTAGACATGTGCTAATAAAATAAAATAGGATAAAGGTGGGTGTATCACAAACTTGATTATACTGATTCAGCTTTTTCCATTTTCTCTTCTCTAGAGGCAAAGATTGAACTGCCATCTGTTGGTTTCACCAATCTAGACTTCAGTAAGGCACCTGGTGATGGCATATAGGAAACTATAGAGACAACTGGAGGAACAGAAAACAGATGATATTCAGCAACCAAAAGGACAAAATCATAGAGTAATGGAGAAATCCTGCACTGGGATGCACAACTAATAAAACTTATGTGCTGTAACGTGCCTGTAGCACACGCTGTAACGTACAGGTACTATACATGTGTGCACGTACAATAAACCACCTGTACTGTGCAGTATGGAGTCATTACCTGGAAATTATCAAGGACAAGAGCAGGCCACAGGTACCTAAAGCAACTGCAGCTAAGCAAAGGTTGGGTGCAATCACACAATTGTGTTGGGTAGCAATTTCCAGTAGATATCAGCAAACATTAAGATTACATGATGCACTGTTATGACATTCCTCGTAATACTATGTACAGTTTCAGTCATCCCCATTCAAAAACAGGTTCAGAAGAAAATTCCAATTTTTTTTTAATCTTTTAAAACTCAGGCCGAGAAGTAGCCATTTTCTCTTCACCAGTTTGGAGGTGACTGGCCAGAAAAAGAAACATTTCGGGATAAAGGATGCAATAAGGATGAGTGAAAACTAGGAATTGCAAGATTCTTCCCCAATACAGAGGAAACAGAAGCTCTGGATGAGTTTTTCAGAGTAGTAAGAATGAGGAGATTAAAGTCTTCAGAAGAATTATTTCTGTGATAATTGAAAGAGGAGCACAAGGACGATGCTCTTCCAGTTCTGACTACCAGTATACTGAAACAAGATCTAAGAACACTAGTGCAGTGTTTTGGACAAAAAGAATGGGCAAGTAATTTAGACCAAAGCACACTTGCTTAACTGGTCTGAGGTTTAAATTGAATAAGAAACCTTATGTGACCTTGCAAGTAATGTTACTTGCTTGCCACAGGTTTGTCATTGCTACACTTTCCACAAAAAAATATTTTAATTTATGCTTCCAAATAGCAACAAGTAGCACAATTCCGAGTATTTACTTCTGCCTTTAATAACCTATGTTCTCAATAGATTTTTAAAGTTTGATACACATGTTAGCCAAACTACAGCAGTTCATTTTCCTACTCTACTGTTTGTCAAATCTTTCTTCCTCCTTACTCACCCAACTACTGCCTTTTTCCCTTCCATTTTTTCACTTGAACCCTCCAATCACTTTACATCTATTCTCTGCCTCCCTGTATCTGTCCTAGTGCCTTTTTTTTAGTGTGATTTTATCCTGAGTTGGGACACTGGACCTGGAAGGATCAGGATAAGCATTGTTCAGCACAGTCATGTCTCTCCTGCAACACCTCACAAGAAACCCCACCCAGAAACACCATATCTCAAACCAAAAAAAATGCAAGGAGTATTAAGAATGTTACATCCTATTTGGGCTTAAAAGAAAATCTTGGAAAAAGACAATTAGGAGTTCAGACATTAAAATTCAAGTTTTTCCAAACAAATTCATTTTGTTCATAAGATTTCTGTATTTCAGAATCACTATAATTAAAGCAAGAATTTAATAGGATACACATGTATCCTGTTTTCCCTCTACATAAAGCTGAACAATTCAGAAAAAGTATCAGTAAGAGATTTAAAAAGTAGCCAGAAAGAAGTACACAAGTTCTATTTACCTCTCATATTCTAGGGGTCACAATTCTCAAAAAAACCCATCAAGCAGTCTGTAAATAGTGGTGCACTAACATCTCTCATATGGACCAAATAACACTTGACAAGGACAATATAATCTGAATAAATTTTGCATTTCTGTAATAAAAGACTACTAGCTGCTCATCCAAAACAACACAGGAAAATATGCAGAAAAATTTCCAAAACTAAAAATCTGCATCTCTTCTGAAATAAAATTAACTGTTAAAAACCCCAAAGAACAGATAATGAACTAGAATAACCCACTTGAACTGGAACTACTCTCACTTCAACTCCATTCAAGTCAACACACAGAGAAGTCATTACTTATCAAAAGCGCCGAGCACTCAAGATACTTTGAAAACTTGCAAACATTTGAGCTATCAAGTCAAATTTGTTTTCTCAATTACAATAATTTCCACAATTATTAGAAGTTTTTACTAATTAAAGAGTAGCAGCTTTGCTACTTGTGAGTATAATACAGCACCCTCCCTCAGAAACAAACACTCCGATAACCAACAAATCACCAACCAAACAGAACTTAATACAATTCTACTCTTCAAGAAATTTATCCACTAAAAAAATTAAAACAGCCTGTAACTTCCAACTCGGGCTTCTTCTCAACAGGCCAAACCCAGAAGTGGAGGCTTTGTTAGAGCCATCAGGGGATTTCCTGACATAATTTTAGGAAGACAAGACCTCCACTACAGTAATCTACTCAGTTTAACACATAAATAGATTTAACTCAGAGTAACTTGCTCTCAACTCAACAGCTGCAACAGTAGGAAGATTATGCAACTACATTTTGATTTCTATGTAGAAACACTACTTCAAGCAAAAGAAGTTCACAAGCTGGACTCAGTGATCTTTATGGGTTCCTTTCAACTCTGGATATTATCAATGATTCTATGAAAAGTATAAAATTACAGTTTTTTTTAAAATCTAAGTTTCTCCAAAAGAATAACTTCAAAGTATTTTTAACCATATGATTTTATACCCACAAGATATCATTATCCATGCATATGAGTAAGCCTTGAGAAAATTTAGTGGCCTTTAAATAAGTCATGTGTAATTCAAATCACAGCTGCATACCAGTAAGAATTTTATCTATTAGTTTAATTTAACTATGCTCTACTTGAACGAAACTTATTCATGCTATTCAAGCACCACCAGATTTAAGCTAAAAAAAATGACATTTGAAAAATGCTACAAAAGATAATATTACAAAGGTCAGATCGTTTTGGGACAAGAAAGAAAATATCTAACTGATCAGGAACACTCCTGATTTCATGTCAAAACTATACCTAACACAATGATTGCTGGCCTAAAATTAAAATCCAAACCATAAAGAATGTACATGAAGAACCCACACAACAAAGCCAGTCAAAAAATAAGTAACTCTCAGGCATGAAGATCAAACATTTTTGAAGTAAACTGCAACATTATTATTTTCCCTTTATTTTCCTGTTTTGTTCCCTTTATTCTGCTTGTATAGAGAATTGTAAAGGTAGTATAACTTTCAGCTTGATTACCTGTTTGCCCACACTAGGAAAATGCAGCAGTCAGTAGAACTACTAAATATGGTTTTCTTTTTATGCACTTGTTCTAGAGTTCCAGGCAGACAACTAAGAATTAAAAAGAAATCACTCGTTTCACTCACCAGCCCTAAAGCTCACTCCAACAGCAAAAATCGCAACAACTGAAAGAACCAGTTCTACTCAAGAACTCACAAAGCAGCTTTTTCCTTAAAAAAACCACATCACCTTACTCAAATGGAAGGAAGCCTCCACATGTAAGTACAGATGAAAATAACTCACATTTATTGAACAGCTGATAGACAAACTATATCATTCACTAAGCTTTCCCAGTTCCAAGCAACTTAATAGGAACTTAAGAAAAAAAAAAAAATCAAACAAATACAGTTTGAAAATTTTAAAGCACCTGTTTCAAAAGAGGATAGAACACTTGCATGTTTTGTCTCTTCCCGTTTTACAATCCACGAGAAGTTGTAAACAAAATTTAAATTAATTGACTTACCTTCTTATCTTCTTTTACTTTGTGGGGCTTCTTTTTAGTTTTTTTCTCATCCAATTCTTGGTCCGATGTAATAGCAGGATTATCTATGCCACCCTTCCATGTTTCAACAGGTGAAAGAAGTGGGTCTTCTTCACTTCCACGATGCCTTCCTTTTTTTTTAGCTTTAGAAGTGGTGAAAGCCTCATCATCACTTGCATCCGAATGTGTTCTCCTATAGTAAGACTTGGCTTTGCTGAACAGTGTCTTAGACTTGTACTTGTATTTTGAAGGCCTTCTTTCCCCATGACTTTTGGATACTCTATCAGAAAACCCATTTTCTTCCTCACCTTGGGTATTTATAACAATTGAGTTTCGAACTTTAATAATACGATTCTGACTATCCTCGGGAACCGCATAGATGTCATCTGCAAAGCCTTTATGTTTGTAAATCGTGTCAATAGGTTCAGCATAGTTGTCAGATTGGTCTGTATCTTCGGGTGCTGCTGCAGGCACTCGAGAAGGCTGTTTCCTGGGGTTTTTGCCAATACCTGCCTCAATTGTTTTCAGGAGGTTAGGATCCAGTTTTTTTACATTTGTTCTTGGAACAAGCGGTTTCGGTTTTATCGGAGGAGGCACTTTATGGTTGCGTTCATGGTCATGACAATTGATTGGTGTACTGTGAATAGGATACTCATTTCCTTCCAAATCCAGTCGGTACTTTGAACGATCACTAGGTGCTGGAAGTAACCTTACATCATCACCAATTGGACTGTAAGGTGGTGGTCCCTCAGCATCATCCTCTGAATCTGGGTAATTATAGTCAAGGGAACCTCCTCTCGGAGATCTTGGAAAAACATCTTCACTTGTATGCGTTGATTCCCTTGTGCTGTCTGACATGTAGGAACTTTCAATCATGTTTTTCTTCTCTAAGACATCACTGAAGAACAATGTGAAAACCTCAGTTTGACGATGATATTGAGATAATGAATATAGAGCTGTAAACTTAGCAGTAATTTCTGTTGCTATGTGCTCTCCTTCAGTCATGAGTTCCTTGATTGCTTCGTTCTCGAAGAAGTCTGCCTGGCTATCAGTAACAGCCACCAACTGGACAGGAATCGTATCCTGAACTTCAGAAAGAAATGCCCGAAGCATTCCCATGGATGCCTTTCGCTTTGCAGAATAGACCAGTATATATCCATGAACAAGTTCATCTTTCCTTACACCGATGGAAGAATGATACGATAATATAGTTATCTGTATTCGACGTCTCTTCTCACCTATTATTTTATCAAGCATTAAAGAATTATTCTGGCCAGCCTGAGCAGCACTACAGGAGTGAGAATCAAGGAAAGGTGAAAGAATAAGATCCACACTGAACGGATCGCCACACATGGCACACATGACAATCCTTAAGTCAGCTTCTGACAGATCTTTAATGGTGGGAACTGGACTTACAACATCAAAATTGTGTTTAACTGCTTCCAGTACTCCCCTCAGAGCTTGTTTTATTTGGGCCTCATTAAACTTGCGTGGGTACGTACCAGCAGGCACATCTACAAAAGGACACTGTAACTTGTTAGCCAATTGCTGTCCCTGATGTCTCAGAATAGGTAGATTCTTGCTAACACTGTCCCTCTGGTTAGCCAATATTAACGTAAATGAAAGATTAGCCATATACTTGTCTCTCCTTATCTGAGATGCTTCAGCCCTTATTTTTGCAATGCACTCCCCAATAAAAGTCAGTGATTCAATAGAGTTAAACACGCAGAAACAACCATGCGGTTTGAAGGCTGAGGTCCACAACTGAGTCAGCAAGTATGGGGATTTGGCATCAACAGGCCTAAGATCTAGTTCATATATTTTTCCATCTAATGCATATTCATCATCAGTGGATTGTGTCCGAATTTCATTTGCCAATTCTTGTGCAAGGCCATCTTTGCCCAAAATGAAAAGATTGATTTTATCAATGTTGGCACTATCATGGTATAAATTTGAGCGCCCGTGGTCTTGTTGCAGAAGACTGTTGGCAAGCAACTCTTCTACTTTTATGTCCATGCAGTTTTGGCCACTGAGACAAGTTTCTTTAGTTGGGTGATAAACAAATCCTATATGTTTGAGCAGAAGAGATTCTCTATCAGGTGCAAGTTTCTGTAAAGCTTTGTATCTGGGTTCTCCACTCAGAACTGCATGAATTTCACTCATTTTATCTGTACTTGGTGTTGCATTAAGATCCAGATCATAAAATAACTCTGAATGTTCGAAAAGCATTTCCTGAAACTCCTCTTTGGCTTTTTCAACAATCTCCCTCTGATGCCTAGCATACACTTCCTTACTATCTGCATCAGTGATGTATTTGAATGCTTCGTCCTCCACCACAAAACATATAACTTCTTCCCATGGCTGTCCAGGTGAAATTAATTGGATTTTCTCAAGAGTCTTTTTGAATTTCTCTTTCATTTCAACCCTCCTTTTTTCAGATATGAGATGCTGCACGTGGTTTTGATAAACTTTTTCTGCCTCTAGGGTATTGAGAAGGTCAAATGGAATCCTTCTGTCATTCACTTTATCTATGTGGTCAGTTTCATCCCAGGGTGTTTTTTCAAGCACTACGAAACAGGACTGGAAGTCAGGCCTTTTCTCCATTACCTTCAAGGCTTCTGACCAGCTCAAAAGTTCAATCTCATCAAGATTTGACAGAAGAGTATTAAGAGCTCTTGGCAATGCATTAATGTATTCCTCTTTTCTCTTTCTAATATGTTCCTGTTTAAGTTGCTCTATGTGTTTTGAAAATGTATTTTTGGCCTTTTTTGTTCCTTCCAAATTTATGTACTCTTCATAATCAGGGTGGTTTTTCAGTTTGTTACTAACAGTTTTCCAAGTTGCATGATAGTCTCTCACAGTTTGGACAAGTTTTTCAAACTTATCTGTTGCCGTAACAACTAACTGTCTTTGAGTTTTATAGGCATCCAGATAGGGGATTATTTTAGGTTTGCCACGAGTTTTATCCATCATTTGTACCAGTGCAGTAAAACATGTTTCAACATTGACATTGAATCTCGCTGATGTTTCCACGACCACAAGGTTCTTCTTATTTGAAGCAAAGGCCTGAACCTCTCGCAGATAATGATCCACACATTCATCACATTTTGTTGCCGCTATTATTATGGGTTTTTTAGATTTTGAGAGCTGGATATAAAGATTATTCACAAATTTAAGTTGATCATCGAACTTCCTATTGCATCCTTGGCTTACATCAATGCACAACAAGAACCCATCTATGTTTAATTTCCCTTCAGGCATTTGTTTTTGCTCAAAGTCTTGCTCCAAGCCTAGCTGATCTGTGCAAATGTACATTAGTTTTTCTGCAGACTGCAGTTTGGAGGCAGCTGCACGTTTGATGTACGGTTGTAAATTCGTACTCCGATGAGGCAAGAAAGTCTGATCATCGATGAATTCAGTCTGCTCAATTACATGAATTCTGCACTCAATTCCATCCTCACCGCTTTGTGTTACGTCACCCCAGTACAAAAAGTGATCATTGTTAACAACTCTTCCTCCAAAGTCAATTGTGCTAAGCACAGAGGTATGCTCAGGATAATATTCATCTGCTTTTGAACGAACGAATCTATTGCACAAACATGACTTTCCGACTCCACAATTACCTTTATCCTTTTCAGTTCCAGACAGTCCAACAACACTAACAGCATAAGATGGGGGGCGTGGCTCTTTGTTTTTTGCCATCATAACTTTCCTCTCATCCTTTTGCAATTATCAAGGTAACTGTATGTGGTTTTCATTCTGGAAAAGGTTCCTATAAATTTGAATTGTATATCCAAGGTTCCAGAAATGGCCTTCAGTTGTTCCTGCTTCAGCTTGTGATTAAGAGAACTTCAGGAAACTTGGACACGGAGCATCATCTTCCTAAAAAATACAGAGAAGAAAAAAATCAAGATTGCAGGTATTTCTTTGTAATATTCATGAGGGAAAAGAGATTTTAAGAAGCACTTGTGCTTGATCACCCTTTTTGTGTGTATGAAAATTCTACAACTACTTTGAACGAGATCATAAATTCATAATTCAGTAATGCTAATGCTATTTATACTACAGATTTTAAAATAAACATATTTTAGGCACAGTTTAGTAGTAGTTTGTCAGCTGTTTTGATAGCTGAGCAGCATACTTCTAAAAAAAAGACAACTCACACCCAAACCCCCAAACTACTGTTCTCCTCCTTAGCTTACAAATACTGGGCACTAAAAAGCAAAAATACAACATAAAAACTCTAAACCAAATATTCATGCACTTCTATTCACACTCAAATTTTCACTAGATATCATGCTCATCTGTAAGAATAACTTTACTTTTGCGTGCATTTGTAGGTTTGAGCTTAGGTTGCAGTAAAGGAAATTTCAAAACAAGTAGCTTTAAAAGCAGGCAGTTGGCCACACACCTCAGCTGCTACCTACATCCAGAAGTAGACTACTTGATCTGTATACTAACAGCAAACTGCTTTTAA
This sequence comes from Onychostruthus taczanowskii, assembly GCF_017590055.1. Classification (NCBI taxonomy): domain Eukaryota; kingdom Metazoa; phylum Chordata; class Aves; order Passeriformes; family Passeridae; genus Onychostruthus; species Onychostruthus taczanowskii. The sequence continues at coordinate 14,520,468 of NW_024496525.1, read as the reverse complement.
GGAAATGTTTTGAACATGAATTCTACAGAAAAACAATCATACAAATTCTAAGAGTAGGACTTATGTATATGTTTTAAGACTACAAAGTTTTTTTCATAGAGACAGAAGGAATGAAACAACAAACTTCCCTTAACTGGAAACAAAAACTACTGTATCTACATTCAGATTTTCACAGAATTACTATAAGGTTCCAGTGGCTTTATTGAAACTGTCATCAAGTATAACAATTACCACTAACTCTCAGTTATTAATCAGAAGACCTTCCTTGCATGCACACTGCAAATGAAAATGCATTTGCTGGTTTTGAACCAATTACATTATTATTAGGAAACCAGAAAAAATTGAATACCCAAATGACTGGCAGATAGTGACTAGTGGCATGAAATCTACTTGGGGGCCAGTAACCAGAAGCCAATACTGGGTCCAATACTGCCCAGTACCTTCATTAATAACTTGAATGTTGGGGGAGAACGTATCCTCAGCAAGTTTGCTGATGAAAAAACTAGGAGGAGCAAATGATACAGTCCTGCCTGCGGGGAGGAATAAGCCCATGCAGCAGTACATGCTGGAGCCAGCCGCCTAAAGAGCAGCTGTCCAGAGGGGGACCTGGGGATCCCAGTGGACACGAACACCACCCAGCAGTGTGCACCTGTGGCAAACAAGGCTCAGAGCACCCTGGGCGGCATCAGACAAAGTAATGCCAGCAGGTCAAGGCAGGTTAACCTTCCCCTCTTTGCAGCACTGGTAAGCCCACACCTGATGCACTGTGTCCAGTTCCACAGTACAGGAGAGATACAGAACTATTAGAGAATGCACCAAAGGGCTAAAGCACCACAGCAGCTCTCATTTAAGAAAAGACTAGGACTCTTCAACCTGGCAAAGACTCAGGGAAGATCTCATCAATGTGTACAAATATTTGGAGGAAAGGTGAAAAGAAGGCAGAGCCAGACTCCGTTCAGTGGTCCCAGGAACAAGACAGGAGGCAATGGGCACAGACCAAAATACAGAAGATGCCGTATGAACATCAGGAAACACTTTTTTTTATTGTGAGGGCGACTGAGCACTGGCCTGGTTTGCCCAGGAAGTTGTAAAGGCTCCTGCACTGTTCAAAAGACACCTGGACACAGATCTTGGCAAACTGCCCTAGGTGACCCTGCTTGAGCAGGGAAGCTGGACGAGATGACATTCAGAGGTCTCTTCCAACCTACACTGTTCTGTCCTCTCCGAAAATATTTTTATAAAAATACTTCTAATTTTCTTGGTAAAAAGACAACTACTACATGGCACTATAAAAGAAAGGCAGATACTATTGTACTCAACATATTTGCTTTTACAGTTGTAGAGTACAAAGTAACAACACAAATGTACTTAAACTATAAATAGTCCTTATCAGAATGAAAGCATAACAAGCGTCAATATTGAAATTTTAGTGTGATATACTTTGTCCTTCTTAGCAACAATTAACTAACCAAAATATAAAATACAAGCTAAAAAAAACAAGCTGTTTGTTATGGAAATCATAGAAAAGTAAAGTACTTTTTTTTAGGAAGAAAGTATCAACTTCATTACAAAATGAAGAGGAACACCTTATTTTTATACTCAAGAGCTTTTATACTGCAAAAACTGAACCTTTTATGCCAGATTTTAGAATTCTTTTTCAGTTAAATCAGATTACTCAAAGACCCATTCAGAAAGACAAGTCATATTTTAAATTTTGCTTCTCACTGTTTCCACTGTGTTTATTATATTCTTAAACACAGAATTTGGATCTAACAGAAAATGGCTTCAGGAATAAAAATACTTAGCAAAAATAGCATCCTTTACAAGCAGTATTTATATTACTACAAATAAACCCAGTGTTTTCTTTCTAAAGCAAATCTTATCATAGTAGCATCATTCAAACTGTTAGAATGAGAAATTCAGTCAGCACTTCCACTATAAAATGTTTTCTGTTTGCCACAGCACAATACAGATTTCATGTGGACTAAACTAGAACACAAAAATCTTCATCCACATGATTACTTCATTTCATCAGGAAGACATTGTCAATTTGCAATTAGTTTATAAGAAACAATCAATATTTTCAGATACTCCATATCCTCAGCAGCAAAAGTTGTTCCTCTTCCATCTACAAAATGTTTTGTTAAATCAATACATTTTTAAGCAACTAAGTACAAAGAGTAAGGAGAAGGGGAACACTGACAAAGGGAGAACAAACACATCAGTCTCTCATTAAAGTTCTGACATGAAATATTTTAACCATAGTAGAAGCTGAATCACTAAAGATATTTAAAACCAGTGTGGGTTTGTTTTTGGGTTTTTTTTTTAAATACATTTCCTACTTTGCACTGATTGTACAAAGTCACAGAATGAAATCTATGTTAATTAAGTAATAAAACTGGTAAAATCTGACATTGTAATGGCTTCACATTTAATATGTAATCATCATTAAATTGTTCTCCAAATGGAAGATCTTTCAGTTCACTATACCACTAATGTAAATGTACTTTATCATTTCGTACTGTTTTAAAGCATACACACTGGAAATTCATTCTAAATTAGTTCCATTACCTTAGTTCAATCTGTCTAATTCAATTATAACAAATTGTAAACACTACAATTCATCTAACCCTCCCCACCACCTCTGTTACAGATTCAAAGAAGGGGTTGTTTTATTTCCCCAACTAATTTCAATCTTAGGATTGAAAATAATACAAAGCATCTGACATCACTGCAGGAAGAATCTCTGACCATCTACAGATGCACTGCAGGACCTTGTCTCTACAGACTTTTATATTTCCAAGTATAGTTATAAAGAAAATAAGGTAACAGTTTGTATTTATTTACCCACCTTTAAACACATTATAAAGACCTAAAGCCCAAACTTACCCTTAGGAAAAAGAGGTGCAAAGCAAGATGACTCTCCTGCTGCGATCTTCCTGCAGTTATGTCACACATTTAAACAGTGCCCTTCAGTAAGTCCTTCCCTGAGGGATCTGAAAACAAAAGATAAGAACCATTAAAAGTTTCAAGTTTATGAAGGAAGAAGCAGCAATCAGAAAAGGTACAACACTTCACCTATGCATGAGGATTGTTTTCCTTATTTTAAACCCATAAACAAAACCCAAGCTGGTCTTTGTCTAAATTTGGAGGGTTTAACTCCTGTAAGCACAACTATTAATATCTGAGAGTGGGCAGAGTTCGTAAGTCATTGTGATTTGAATTTCAACTTGATACTTCAATAATACCTAGGTTGCAGAAGCCTGTAATGAAAAAAAATTCATGTAGTTTCTCAGAAAACATATAAAATATGAGCTATAAAAATCACCTGTAGAAAATTTGGAACTCTAAAGCATTTAGAACATAGGTTTGCAAGATGAAGTTGGTATAGTCATAAGTACAAAATATATGAAACAAACGTATGTCTATGTATATATGTATTCTATTAATAGGAAAAAAGTACAGCCTACCTCAAAACCCTTTTACCTGTAGTACACCACTTGTAAATTAAAAGGACGCACAAACTGTGACAAATTAGCAATAGACAGTATAATTATATTTGAAGATTTTGAATTCTCAACTAGGGTACAAATTATTAATACAACCCTTTTAAGTGCTGATCTCACTGCAGGGATGCTACTATAAAGTAATCAAAACCAGAACTCTCTTCCATTGTTCTTCCCTTTGCATCCACACAAAACCCAGACTTTGCCAGGCCGGTGATCCACACACTATGATGCAGAACAGCAAAGGAACTTGAGGCACTTGCACTGGAATATTATGTAAGGCATTTTCAACTAAGGAAAGGTGTCATTGTTAAGCAAGATGCAGCACCATGCTGTATATCTGCTAAATACTACATCAAAACAACAGAGCTATTTCTTGTTTTGCCATTTACAATTATATTCTTAATAACTTCACTTTGCTTTGGAAATAATATTCACTTTGCTCCAGTAGTTTTCTTTTGGACAAAAAAGATTGGTAATACTCATAAACAATATATCAATACAACAGTAACTAATCTGGTGGTACCAAACAACACCAAAATCAACAGGCAGCAGTCTATCAGTCGCGCATGAAGCCTGGCTGAGCTTCAGTGCTAAATTCTATCACTTGACAGAGAAGACAGGCGGGAAGTCCTGTTCCCTGCCCTTACCTCCAAGCTGTGGCACTCCTCTACATCCACAGCTAGCTGAGCAGAGCAGACACTTGCTCTTGAGGAAAAACACAATGGGGCTCTGAAGAACTCAGAGTATGTGGAAGAGCAGAGACAGTGAGAGAAAAGTGTCTCCAGTTGCAAGAATGCATCTGAGGCTTGAGGGGCCCTGCCTCAAGAGAAAGCTCAAACAGAGGCCCCTACAACATCAGTCAGAAACATTAAGACATCAGAGAAAGCCCTATTTACAAATACATGTTTCCCAAAGTCTTCCAAGCTGAATTCTAAAGACTAGAACAGAATGCCACATTATTAGCAAGTAATAAATTCTTCAAGAATTAATAATCTATCAGTATTAAGTAATTGTGGCTGCACAGGAACTTGTAGATGAGTCCACAGTCAAGAAAATCACTTTACAGATAAATGCCCTTGAGTATTTCTCAATACCCTCCAAAATTGCTTTCTGAACCTACAAATGTTTTAGACCTAATATGGCTGAAGCAAACATGTTGTCTGAAAGAGTCCACAGAATTGCTTATGACCATCAACTATTTAAGGGAAAATAAAGAGTGTTTTCCACAAGTCCTTTACTCACTCTGTAGTGTTGCCTAGACACAACACTTTATGGATCAGTATTTTCTGGGGTTTCTTCTCAAGCAAAAAGAAGCACATGTGAATAAAAGGCCCATCACAGCCTAGTCTGCTTTACAAGGTATACAAATACACCAAAAGAAACTTACTGTAACCTCACCAAGTAAATTCAAACACATTAGGTGTCACTGAAATGGTCTGGAGGATGAGTTTGAAAGTGTTGTGCACTCAAAATACACAGATCATGACTCCAAGGAAGTTACAGCTCCAGATTCAAGTTACTACTGACACCAAATTTTTATACCAAGTCATTCCTCACCTCATACTTTTTGAGAACCAAAACCTGCCATTGAAAAACTTACTACAGCACTTAATGTCTGAGATCTATCAGCACAACAGTAACTATAGCCCTACCCAAAACAGAGTAAGAATTGCACTGTTTTCCCTTCTAACAACCAGTTAGAAAAAAAAAAAATGTTGATATACCGTAACATAACATTATCATTTCTCATTCAGTATTTACCAAGAGTTATCTTTTTTGCTCAAACAAGCATAAGAAATCTTCCCTTCAGGTGAAAATCTTTTTCAGAAATGAAACCAAAGTGTGCCAGTGTCACCTTATCAATAATTTCAAATCACTTAAGTCTGTTGAGGTCCTAACACAGTGTGTCCTGCCCATATTTACACATCAATATTCTTGCCTTCACGAGTGCTGGTGATCTTAACTAACCATACTTGAAATCTTATTTATAAATAATGTAACAATTACAACAATTACCCAAGTATCGGCCAACATGAGAAAAAACATTATTCAGATTGCTAATCAGAAATTAAGCTCAACCAAGCAACAGCAAGACAGCAAGGGACAACAGTGATCCTCTGGCTGAAAAGAAATTCAGTCAAAGTGGTATGCTGATTAATGAGGCCAGGGAAATGAAGGATGGGAATGGATGACTCCAACTGCTGCTCATTTCAGACTTGGTTAGTATGACGGCCAACTGTAATCCCTAAAGGAGTTCTGTAGCCTAGATAATTCCCCCCACACAAAAGCAAAGTAATCAATGTATTAAAAATAAAAAAAAGAGAAACATCAACTGATCAACTTCACATTATAAAGCAACAAAAAACCGTGTTTAAAAACAGAAGTTCAAAGCCCTTAGTTCCTACAAAGCTCAATAAATGTCTTCTATTAATAATACACTGAAGACTGTCTATGTATTACTCAAAATTAAATCAGAGCCTAAATATTACTTCTGAACTCAAAACATCATTCTTTAGGTGGAATCTAGCAGTCCCAGGGCATCTATTATCATTATTGCTCTCCACAAAAAAAAACCCCAACAAACAAGAGAAAAACCAAACCAACCTACATAAATTAAATCAAGGTACAATAAAAAGGTAAAGTGTAAAGGTTCGAATTACCAGCACAGCAGTAGTCTGAACTCAGGCCTCTCAAGTTACTTATTTTCAGATTTTTGACTATCTGAAAGCATTCAATATAGTTTCAAAGCCTGTATTTTAACAGGGAAGGAAAGTGCAAGATTACAGAAGAAATAAATTCTTAATTCTTTTTGCACAGGATAAGCTCCAACCAAAACATGCAGAGTGATCAGAGAAGTTTCTCAGGACAAGTCTCCCGATCAGGCTTATTTGTGGAGATACTCAGGAAAAAAACAAACAACTAATGGAGAAATTTTACAAAGGGAATCCATAAAAATACTTATAAAAATAGAAGAAAGGAAGCAGACAAAGAAGGAGGGATCATAGTAAGGACAGAAAAAGGGCTAAAATGCATTTCCTAGGAGAAAAAAACATGAAAAATTTACATCCTGGTATGGGCAATTACAACTAATTTTACTGATCCACAGATCTGGATCGTTTCATACTATTTTGCTTCATGAGCAACTGCAGTACAGAATCCAGGACTCAACACCATAAAGCTTAGTTTGTTGTTTGACCTTGTACAAGCTATATGTGTCATTTCTACCTGTGTAAAACAACACTGATTAACCTCTTTTTAAAACTACTAAATGAGAAAGGGAAATGGCATATATAAGCAGCAAATAATATTCTGCATAAAAATTAGCCAACTTAAATAAATAAATGCCAAAATGCAACTATATATACTTTTCCAAAAATTGTGCATGCAGGTATTGGTTTTGCTTTTTTTAATGCAAACATTCTTCTGTCATGTTTGAATGTCAACTGATGCAGAACTGCAAAAATGCGTGGGAATTTTAACTCAAAGCCAAAGAAACAACTCTTATTTACCACAAAATGTAATGTGCAGAACTAGCCACAGATTAATTATTTTGTTTTCCAATAGATGTACTAGAAAAACACAGCTGACACGCAAATTCAAAATAACTTCACAGTTGTTTCAGATTTTCTTACGAGGAATTATAAACTCCTTTTTCTTTAAATATTTCACCAAATCTGTAAATACCAGGAAGTGATGAGATGGTTCAAACAACAATCTATAAAATGCAATACTCTTCCAGCTCACTTACACTGACCTTTAGGCTAAAAATTCTCAAAGTAGAAAAGAAAAAAAGAACCAACCAAACAAAGAGTGATTAAAGAGCGATTAAGTATTTTGTGTGCCCATTAGGAGAGACGTAACACAGATCCGGGGGAGGAGAAAGCCCCGGGAGCGCTAATCCGGACTCCCAGTGAGCGGGACCCCCCGAACCGCGCTGCGCTCCCTGCGGGCGGGGGGCGCGGACACAGCCCCCTGGCGGCAGCGCCTCCCCGGCCGCGGGACGCAGGCCCCTCTGGAAAGCATTCCTGCCTTATCACCGAGCAGGAATGCACCACGGGCTCGCTCGCACGGCTACGTCACGGCCACAAACGGGCTGTTTTCAGCTCGCCCGGCCAGCAGCGCTCCGCGATGGGCGCTCGGCTTCCTAAGCGCCGCTCTCTCGGAGAAGGTCACGGAGCATCACGCCCCAGGAACGCCTTCTGCACAGGATCCTAAGACACACCGCCTAGGAGCAGCCTGCTAAACGGAGTGACGAGCACTGCTCCGTGAAGTTTTATGTGAAACATTCCTGAAAGATGCCAGTACATGCGATTTATCTTGTGTCAAGAAAGTACTTTTGGAAGACTTAAGATAGCGTCAGCATCCTTCTAATATCTTTATTAAACATAATGGAATTATTTTTGCACTATCTACTCAAATAACAAGTCTCAAAAGGGAAAGTTACAGAGAACAATCTATTATTATGATCAGTGCTTTTCTTTTCTACGAAGTCTGCACATGGAAAAAACACCTACAGCTTTAGGAAAGCACATAGCTTGAAAAACATGTGGAGCATTTGGTTCTGTTAGTGCTAAATATAGCATTTAAAACAATTTAGTCTGAGGCTAAAGTATTTAATTGGATTATGTTACACATGCAACACCTTAGCTAAAGTGAAGTCCAATACCACGGAGTGGTAGGCATTTGGTTGCAATTATTTACGATTTTACAACAATGGCAGCTGCTTTAGGTAGGGATACTTCAGGAGAAAATGCTATTTCAGCTCAGTATGTTCCACGCTTATAAGCAACTTCTACAAAAACAAGTTAGTGATAAGGTAACAAATGCTTAAACAATTTCCCATACTTCAAGTACTACAGACTTTAAAAAAACCCCTTACATTTGCATCATACTTTTTGAGCTCTAGTACCAGAGTTTTAGCAGAGTACTATAAATAGAATTTTAAGAATTTTAGCACTTCTTAAAATAATTTTCAAAGCAGCACAAAAAATGAAAGTAACCCCTTACAAAAACGCACTTGGATGAACATTTGTAATGCCCTTACTTTAGCTATGTACTATAAATAAGTATCAGAAGGCAGTTAACTCCGGTCACTGATGTCACTGCTGAAAACAACTGTCATGCGGAAGACTCTTCAGAAGGTAAGACAGCACAACTGACAAAAATGCCACCTATTAACTCCTCATTCTTTATGAAATAAGTACACAGGCATCAGTGCTGCAACTGGCTTCAATGCACAGGTTTAAAATGGACGTCCAATTGACCAGCTAATGCTGTTCCCTCTCTACTGCTTTTACTCTGCAGTGTAGAGTTTTCAAATTTCTATCAAGGATCTCTATTAAGAAAAAAAAAAAACCCATCGGTTTATCTGCATGACACTAAACTAAAGAATACACACATACCCCCACAGGCCTATTTTGGTCTAGATTAAAATCGTTCCCCTCCTACTTATTAAGGAAATATTCCACACTGATATCAAAAGCGATACTGGAGAGAGCAAAAGAGGGGGGTACAGAGGGGTGGGGTGTATTGTGGGGAGATGGTGACAAGTATGTCTTCCTTTTATAACTATATAGCCCTGGTTCTTTTTTTAATTAAAGCAGCGTTTCATACTCCTTATATCCTTAGCTACAACACCATAGCATTGCATCTGTACGTCTCTGGTGATTCCCTTGGGTGGAGAGAGTCTAAAGGTTATGCTGGTTGAAGGGATTCAAATCGCTCGAAAGCTGCAACACTGCAACTGGCTACCCTATTCCAAAGCCTTAAAATCCACCTGGTGGAAAAACAGAAACGCACACACATCATTAGGAGAGTGAAGTTTTCTGAAATTTAATATCGAGCAATATTTGAAGGTGAAAGGAAGGAGGAGGGGAATGGACAACTGTTCAAATTTAGTAGAGGAAGAAAAGAGCAGAGAAGGCGTGAATGAGTATTAGGGGTAATGAAGAGGAAAATAAGTACAGAGAAAAGAGAAAAGGGGGGGAAGGCATTTGGAATGGAAGCAGGGAGGAAGCTAAAGGACTAGGCAGAAGAAGGGAATGAGGAAGGAAGAAGAGAGGAGCAGGGAAGCTCCCCTTCCTGCCTTCCTCCCTCCCTAGAGAGCCGTGACCAGCTGGCAGCCTCGTACAGCAGGCTCAGACCCTCCCATTGCTCAGGCCTTCATCACCTGTCTGGGACCAGGCACCCCTGTCCCTGCCCTTCCCGCCTGCCCTCCGTGGCGCGGCGGGGCCGAGGGGGCCGGGCGGGGGGCGCGGGGCCGGTGCCCGCTCCCCACGCGGCCCCAGCCCTCCGAACTGGTTACAGCCAGCGGCCGCCGCGCCGGCTCGCCGGGCTGCAGCCGCCTCCTCCCCCCGCTCCCCTTCCGCCTGCCGGGCCGGCCGCCCCGCTTCAGGCCGGGCCGGCTCCCACGGGACCGCATTCCTCCCCTCACCTCGCGCCGTCGGGATCCGGCTCCTCGGCGGCGGCGGGAGCGGCAGCATTCCCGGGACGCTCTCTCCACGCCGGCGCCCCCGGCGGCTTCTCCTCCCCGCGGGGCTCTCTCCGCTCTCCGGCCCGCAGCTCCCGAGCGCTCCCGGCCGCCGCAGCCCCGTCCCGCCTCTCCGCTCTCTCCCCGGCGCTCAGTAATGGCGGCCGCCGAGCCTCCCCGGCTCTCGCTTCGCTGACGGAGTCTCTCTCTCCCCCTAACTTTACCTCAGCAGCTTCCCTCCCCTCCCCCCTCCCTCCCGCCGCCGCGGCTCAGCGCGCGCCCGCCCGGCCAGCTGCGCGTGCGCGGGAAAGAGCCTCTTCCTGCTGTCGCTGGATTCCCTGGGAAGCCTGGGAGGGCGCGCGCGGCCGGCACCCAGCTGCGCGCGCACGCGCGCCGCCCCGCCTCCCCCCTCCTCCCTGGCCCGTGCGGGGGCGCGCTCGGCGCGCACCCGCTCGTGCCCTGGTGGCTGCGCGGGTATCGCGGGGAGCAGGGAGTCCTGGGGACAGCGGTTCGAGTCCCGCCTCGGGCAGCGGCGCAGGCCGGGACGCTGCCGCGCCCCATCGTGAGAGTGGCTCCGAGGTGTGCAGGCGGCCACGGGCTTGATCCCGGGCCACCGGCTCTGTCGGGTGCGGGCCGGCCTAAGCTGGGGCCTACACTAAGCCTGCAGCCAGCAGCTGTGCCTACGAGGAAGGAAATTGGCGTTTGACTGGGACGGAATTAAGAGATGCCAAAATGCTGGTTTGGTCAGCCCTGTGCCCCCAGCACCCATCCTCCCCTACTGGCTGTAACTTCACAACATTTCCCAGGTTTAGCCCGTGTAACACAGCACTTCTTTCGTTTGTTAATCATTAAAAAGAGAAAGAGCACTGCAGTGGGGCTGTTCGCAGCTGGCAGGTGGGATGCCCACCTGTGTGGGACAATGCATAGGACATTCTTTCACAGGCCACACCAGGCACTGGACACCTGGGGAATCCCTGTAGGACAGTCCTTCACAGGTCACACCAGGCACTGGACATCTTGGGAATCCCTGTAGGACATTCCTTCACAGGCCACACCAGGCACTGGACACCTGGGGAATCCCTGTAGGACATTCCTTCACAGGCCACACCAGGCCCTGGGTGCCCTGGCAGTAGGTTAAGCAGCCCAAAGCAGCACAGGCACTTGGAGGGGTCCCCACATGGCTTGCAGGAGGTGAAATCCCACTGTCAGAACCCTCCAGGGCTGTACGTAAACCCCAACCCCACAGGGATGGGGCTGAGGAGCTTTGTGCTCCTGCCTCTGGAGCTGGGTTTCCTCAGGCAGTGGCAGGTGAGGCATGGCACGCATAGATGAGCGGGTAAGTGCTAATCTATTCTATCCACCACAGGGAACAGGCCATGTGTGGTCATCATACACATACACCTTATCTCGGTGCACACAGAAATGCATATTCTGTGCATCATTTATTACTAAAGATCATTTATATGTATGCATACAAAGGAACAAATTAATATTTTTCTAGCAACCTCATTCTTGGCACAGTCCAAGTTTTGACTTATATTTGTAATCATAATATTTAATAACAATATGGTTCATTCTGTGCAATTTTACATACTGTATGCACATCTTAAGGTTTTACATCTGAAAATTATGAAATTCAAAGATTTACAACATCAGATCCTTTCTAAAAACACATTGCCTGTAAACTTGAATTTTTGAGAAAATTCTAACTCGCTAAACCATTTTGTATTAAATGTGACTGATTAGCCTAGCATGGACACTGCATTACATGAGAATATTTGGAAAATAGAAATTACTTTGATCATGATTTTAGTTTAAAAAGAAGCTCAGCAAGGTGAATAGGCTTGGGAATAACAGGAAGTTTCTCCCAGCAAGCTCAGCCGTGAAGCATGCAAGGCCAGTGAGGAGTGCCTCAGTTGGAAAGAGCTTGCAGGAGCGTTGGCTGCAGGGAGTGTGAAGGGGCTCTCTTCACAAGGATGCACAGCAGCCAGACAAAAGGCAGCAGGCACCAGTGGTTTCCTGTGATGTTACCCTGGTAAGACACACCACCAGCTCCAAAAGCACTCCTTGTTGAAAGAAAAAAAGAGGTTTTCAGGAAGAATTAGATCAGCTAATTTTTCTTCCTCTGATCCTAAATAGTCCTCCAAAAATTAATATAACACAGGAAGACTGTAAAGCCAGAAATTGATTTTCATATAGATTTCTGCACATCAGATCACCACCATCAGAGAGAACTGCTGTGCAGAAACTCACTTTGCTTGTAGTGTTCCAGGCAGCATACAAAAGTTCTGTCAGGCTGCAGTAGGCATCTTGCTATGGTATTGCAGAGCTTATTAAACCCCTTGATTTTGCGTAAAGCTACAAAAAGTCAATAATTATGTCCAATGAACCAACAAGCAGGGTTCTAACAGATTAGTGACACAGTGTTTTTCCTAGACTCTACGAAATTTATAATTTTGGAGTTTAATGTAAACCATTGGGCAGAGATGCACCCATAGATCATGTCAGATGCATATTAAAAAGACATGCAAGGTTTATAAAGTTTCAAAGGGAAAGTGGTGAGAAAATTGAAAATTCATGACAAAACAGGTAGTTTTCATATGCCCTTATGAGAGCATAATATTTAGATTTCTAGGGCTACTTAAAGATTTTATATCACTAATGAAGCAGTAAGATAAATTAAAGCAATTCCATCAAGATATTTTAATATAAAATTTTATTTAAATTGTTCAGAAATATTTGTGAATATTTGTCAGAAGAAATCTTTCAAAAAGCCCTTTCAATGTCTGAGTAGAATACAGGGAGCATAGTAACTCAGAGAAGGCATAAAAATAAACTATAATAATGAAAAACTATTAATAATTTAGGTAGGTTAGTGTTTTCTAAATTATACAGAAAGGCAGTTCAAAGAAACATTTTAGTAAACCTTCAGGAACTCAGAAGAAAGTCATTAATGATTTGCAACATTTGTTATTTATAATGACTATTGTTACTCGAGCCTTTTCCTGTAGCAGATTTCCCCTTAGAAATATCCTCATACTTCAAGGGTTGATTATAAACACAAATAAAGTAAGCACTTGGTATATCTCTGGTAGCCTGCACATCAATTTCCTCTGATTTTGGTGATCTGAAGCTAGATGGGAGGCAAATGCATATCTCCTCATGCTTCTGGAATTGGTGGATTTCAAACCACAAGTCAGATGAGCAATGCACATACTTCTCATGGGTACAGCATTTTCTTAATTGCCCTCACTCCTCCATCACTGCTTTCACTGCAGCACTTGGAAATGCAAAACAAGCAATCTTACCAGTGTACTGAACCAAAAATCAATGTGCTGTTGGTGGTTGCAGAACATGAAATCTGCACATATTATTTTACTACAAGCTGCTTTTCAGACCTCTTCCCCAATATCCCTCATTAAACAGGAGAACTGCCAGGTCTGTCTCACTTCAAGGGAAAAGCACTGTTTTGCATTAAGTTTAAGAATCAGTGTTAAGCACCTTCTTTGGGAGAAAATCTTCATACAATTTGAAATTGTTATACTGTCTATGCTCATGTTAATTCATTGTGTTCCATGTAAAAACATTTGTATAAAGGAAGAGAGGGCAAAATAGAAGCATAAATACTCATACCATCGTATCAAATTATTAAGGGGAGCTTGTTTGGTCTCTAATATAAATCATTTAGATAAATTCATTTACTTACTAAGAGACCCACATCACTACACAATTCCATGGCATTGAGGGGAAAGGTCACCAGCATTACTAGTTTTCTGATCAGTACACATGACAAAACAAAGAGCAGATAAAAAACGCACCTTTTTTTACCTTTCTCATTCTCCCCTTGTTTGGGGGTTCAGGTTTTGGGGTTGTGTTTTTTTAACAAATGTTTTATTCATTTTTTTTAATTAAACACTACATTGATCACCATTTTTGATTAATTTGGATCATCTACCATTTCAAAATAAACATCGAGAGCATGATCAGTGATTGCAATGAACCTGGCTTATGCAAAAGCAAGCATTCACATAATTCACACATTCAGTATTTGTGCTATGAAGGCCTGCTTTTTTCTAAGCCTTGCTATGTTCTACTCTGCTGGTATGAACCCCATGACTTCCTGGGACTGGGAAATCCCAAATGAGTGCAGAAAGATATAACAGAGCATGAGAGGGAAACTGAGAAAAAATATTGAATCTATAATTCTTCTTTTAAAAATTAACTGGAAAAGAAAATTAGCCAGACACCTTACATGTATGCATTAGTTCAGGAAAATAAAGGAGAAAAAAAATTGGCAAAACTTCCAGAATAGTTTAGCACTTACATAAATATATGTATATATAATGAAACCTAAACACTGAGTAGTGATTGCTTAGCTCAACACAGAGAACAGAGAAGGAAATCGAGGATTGTTTTAGTTTGTTATTTTATGTGTGAGCCACTTTTCCCTCCTGCCCCCAGCCCCTGGCTGCTCTAGCCCAGCCTTACGGAAGCCTTGGCCACAGCGGAGCACCAAGCACCCCCAGCACCCTGCACCCTTTGCTGGAGCCCCCAGCCAGCCTGGCCAGCATCCTGTGCAGCCCACAGAGGGTACTGCTGTGGGGCTGGGTACCAGTTCCTATGGACTTCCTGAAGATACCTCGTTTCAGTACAGGCATCAGTGTGATGAAGGGAAAGGGTAGATTTGTATGAACAACACCTCTTCTGTTGCTTGCTTGCTTGTTGAAATCAGTGAGTTGAAGCACTGGGAGCTGCTGAGAAGAGATTACACTTATCACAGGTGAACCAGGAGAGGGCTGTGAGAAGAAGATACCAGAAAAGGCTCATGGGGTCAAGGTCATAAAGAAGGCTTGCTTTTGCTATCACCATGTCTCCCTGTGTGCTTTCAGGCAGCTCAGGCTTTCCTGTTTAGAGGCACATTGGTTATAGGAGTACAGGGAGAAGAGAGATTTGAGAGTGAGAAGGTTTTCTTGATTGCTTTCTGCTAAGTAATTAGTATTGATATGTTTTTGTTTCAGATGCCTCAGGGATAATAGAGCTTTAGGAAATGGGTGGATTTCAGTTGCCTGTTTGCTTTACAGCTATAATTGAGAATTTCTTTTTCTAAAAACGGGGGAAAAAAGGTGCTAAATGTGCCTCGGGAGAGGTGATGGAAAATATTATGACACTAGTCAAGATGATTGCAAACACGGTGAGGCTGAAATGTGTTCAGCTGACCTAACTAAGCATGAATAATACATTGCTTCTTTTGACTACAATATTTCTGGTCAAATTCTGAACGTAACAAGGTGATTTCAATAACCAAGTTATTGTACTATCGGATAGTAACAGTTTAGATGTTATGAGAAAAATATGCTAAAACATTTCTAAAGAAACAGTACTCAGCATTGTGTTTTAAAGCAGTCTTTCTTATAGGGCAAGCACCTTTCCTTCGCTAATAAAATGTTGTCAGAGACTGTATTTTTTTAATATCATAATAGGAGTTTCCTCCAAATTGCAAACATCAGAGGAGATTTAAAGGCAACAAATGCCAAGGGAAGGAGCAGGGAAGACATTCATTTCAGCAGCAGATTACAATTACAAAGTGATCACACCATTGATCATACTGATTTCTACTATTGCAACTTCCTTGTAAAGGTATTTTACTTATATAGAAATTATCTTAAATAGCTAATCTAATGCACAGAAAGAATATTCACCAACTACCAAGCTTGCAATAGTTCCAAGACAAATTACTATTATAGGACTGTATGTGCTTGTGTCTCCCCTTCTCAGATGTAAAGAGAGATCTCGGAAAAAAGTATGCTGGAAAGAGCAGCTGAATCTTGCCTCAAAGCTTGGAGAGACAGAATCCTGGGCAAAGGCAAACAAATACCTCTTCTGGAAATTACTGTTTGTGCATATGTGTTTGAGTTTTTTCGCCAAAATTTTATGTGGCTCTTCTATTTATTTTCGGCTTGGAGAACACAGAACAGCCATTATTTTCCTAATATATGCTAACTGCCTTCAATAGATACAGAACTATATTCTTTTGCCCGGTGTTATGAATCCTATATTCAGTCAGGTGAGACACATGAGGAGAATTCAGGCTGAGCTCATAGTAAGTTAATAAAACAGTAAACATTCACTTCTGAAACTTGGATTCTAAGCTATGAGTCTGAAATCGGTTCTATATGCCTATGACAAATACTTTACATGCTACATTAAAACACATATGCATGAAAATAGTCAGTCGAGCAAACATGTCTTAAAAGGTGCTGCCAAATAAAAGCCCAAGTTATTATCCACCTACAATAAACAGGAAAAATATCTTTTGTTGTCATTGTAAGATGAGTTAATGGATTCATATGAGTACATTTAAATGCAAATCAAAATTTATTCATATAATAGAATTTTTGACATTATGGTGTATACATCTCTTTTATTAAGGTAATTTCTGCCCAAATTTTGAAGAAAAAAATGCAAAACCTTTGGATTTAAATCCTTGGTGTGAAGAATGTGCTTTGGAGCTCGACAACAGTGAAGAAATACAACTGTGGGATATATCCTCTAGAAACCTATTGTTCCTGCACATGTGTTCTATTTTTTCACCAAAAGTGTACGTGGCTCTTTAGCCTGTGTGAAGAATGCAGAACAGCCATGTCTTCATAATAGATGATAATTGCCTTGAATAGATATGCAGTTCTCTTCTTTTGCCCTTTTTTGGTATCAATTCAGGATAACAGGCCTATTCTTCCCATTCTCCATCTGTAGATTTGACACACTGCAGTCAAGACAACTACTCTACAGAGTAGAAACAACTTAAGTACATATCCATTTATGAGAATCAATAAACACAACATAGACATTTTTCTCATCTGATGTCTGAAAAGGATGAAAGGGGTTCTTTCATAGGTAAAATCCTAAAATACTTATCACTTACAGAAGTTACATATTTACCTAGATAACATGACAATCAGTGCTTCCACTGTAAGCTTTTTTTCCTGTGTTCCTGCCTTTCCAGTTACTTGTGCGTGCACCCACTCTTCATAAGCACCACATCAAATGGTCCAGCAACTGGCTGAAAGGCTCTGCTAGGAAGGTTTTGTTGCTGAACAGCTGCTCTCCTCCTTTACTGTATTCATGAACCTGCCAACTTCTTCCTTGGCTGACAGTGAATCTGCTGTGCACATCAAAGAGGTGTGTCACTCCTCTCTATGTCTGAACACGTAAATAAGAGAAAATACAGCATTTACTAAACACTAGGTATCATTATTGCCATTTGTTTTCATATAATCTAATCCTTCTTTACCAAGTTTCATCTTAATAAGACTGAAAGGAAAACAATCATGTCAAGTGATAGATGTATTTGTGAACTAAAAGTCTTATTACATCTAATATGGCACCACATTACTTTTGCAATTAGGTGAATTTTTCCTTTTAGTAAAACAGAAAATGAAACACATTTCAGTCATTCTGGGTGCTATGAGATACATCAAGCATTTAAAATGTATTCATAACTTTAATATAGACTTTCCTATGTAAATAATTTAAATTAGAGAAGCTACTATGATTATATCCTTAAAAAGCAAAATGTTTTTTAAAAATCTTTTACTCTTCAACAGTCACATGTCTAAAGTTTTGGGCAGCATAGCTATAAGGAAAAGTAAATACCCTCCTTGAATTCCTGCTCTCAAAAGTGATCTCTTCTCCTAGAATGCTCCTTGAAACTTCTATTTTGCCTGGCAAACAAATCAGATTTTTTAACAAAAAGAGTAAAATTATGCAGGAAGTGGTTTACAGGATGAAAAATTTTAATAAATATTATTTGCTCATAAAGTATATGGAAGGAATTTCAGAATTGCTAAATGTAATTTAATACAGTCCAGAAGTGAAGTGATTAATATTTTATAGAAATGTCTGTATTTCGAGACACATTAATCACACAGATTGCATTCAGAAAACTGACTGGTTGGTTTTGCTCTTTGCTTTAAAAAAGAACATTTATTCTCACTTTTCTAGAAGTATCATTTTAGCTTTGTCTGAAAAATAAAAGTAGCAGTTTATTTCTATTTCAAGTTAAATGCATTACCTGAAGAACTTAAAGAGTTCATGGGACAGCTAATGGTTGCTTTGTTTCAAAAGCTTGCCAGCAGCAGGGCAGGCCATTTTTGCTGAGAAATACCCCACAGGAATCCATTAGTGTCCTTAGTCTCAACTGGGTTCAACTATGTCTGCTGTTTAGTCAGTGGGATGCTTGCCAATCTCCACTAGGATCCAAATTTCTCTCATGATGCACATATATGATTCATTAATATAATAAGATGCAAGCAGTGTGTGGCAAATAATCCCCAGCAGAGCTGAGCCAAACCTACATCTAGAATACAGATAGAAGAGCTCTTTCCCAGGTACTTACAAGGTTTCCCCACCTTACATTGGGGTGTGCAATCCATTGTGGCCAAAAATGGCAAAAAACAATTCTTTTTACACTGTCAAAAACCCTTTCTCCACTACGAGAGGTAACTAGATTCTCTGGCATTTGTACCTTTGTACATCACACAAATTGCTGAATCTGCCTCAGGCTTTTAAAATTCCTTCCAAGAGTACAGAAGTTACAGTTTCTGCTCATGGAATAGAAACATGTATTAGTTTTGCCATTAAATTGCTTTCTGGAATCAACAAATTGCTTAAAGCCAGATTCAAAAAATTTGAATACATATACAAAGCAGGACACCAACACATGCAGAAAACCCCTCCCAACCCACGGTTGTCAGATCATTCTGTGTTGCATTGGCCAGGGAATTTCCTTAGGAGTAAGGACTTCTGGCCCTCTATTCCAGTGCTGTAAACTATTTCAGTCCTTTTATTTTTCTCTAGCAACTGTCTATCATAGGGTGGATGGGAAGACTAGTGTTTCAGCATCCTCCAGTCCAGCTAGTGATCCAACTACGGTGTCAGGCTCTTCTTTACTCTCCTAGTAATCACGTGAGTCTTTCCTTCCATTCTGCACAGTGGCACAGCTTCATCAGAAACATTTTCCTCCTTTCAATGGTTTGGTCTTTCCATGGTAATAAAAGAAGTTTGAATTTGCGCCATCTGAAGAGAAAAGGTGAAGACCACATTGAACATATCCACTTCTTTGTTCTCCTAGGACTTTCCGCAGCACTCAGCTCTTTGAACTAAGAGGCATAGCCATCTCTAGGGTGGCTTCCCAAACTTCCTTTGGCATCTTTACATCACTATCCATTCACCAGATGGTGCTGTGAATAGCAAAGCTCCCTGAATTGCTAAAGGGAGCCTAAGCGTCTAGCCTGGTTTTGAATCCCATTCTTAGTCCCAGGTGCCTTAAACTTACAAGCTGTACACCTAATTTATAGGTGCTTCTGCCTTTTACTATAAATACTTCTTCATTTTTGCAGCTTAGATTCCCAGCTCAGATCCATAAACAAATTGTAATGCAATCTCTCAGGTTATTGTTAGGCTTCATAATTCCAGATCTGTAAAAAACCTAGAAACCATCAGAAAAATGCATAGTACTCTTGCTATCATTGTTGTTCTTTAAGAGAATGGGTCTGAACATCCCTAAGTGTTATCTTTCCACATGTTGGTTTGCCTTTTGAGCCAAGTTCAACGTGCAGTTTGAATATGTAGAGCATATATTTCAGCGACTACAGGGCCACAGCTTCTCTCCATGTGATGGGTAAGAGAAAATGACATTAAAAGAAATAACATCCATCATTATTTTTCTGAGATTTTCTTTTTCTGACATGCATTTCAATTCCAGGTAGCCACTTAATGATTTAGTGACTTTATTAGTTTTTTGGTGAAAAAACTCAAACACATATGCACAAACAGTAATTTCCAGAAGAGGTATTTGTTTGCCTTTGCCTGGATGTAGACACAACCAGCCTGGGAATTGCTGCAAAAACTCACTAGCACTTCCTCAGGACTCAAAATGGTGCATAATTCTGATCAGTAAGCCATTCTGATAGTGGCACAAGTGACATTGTAAATTATTCAGAGATAAGATGAAGCATTAATTTATAAGAATATTTCCTATTGCTGGGATTTTAAAGTGAGGTAGCTCAGCTGTTCAAAATCTCTTGCTTCTCCCCGCAATTAAGATTTTTAAGTGAGTTGATGTCACTTTTGATATACCCTGAAAATAGTAAGGGTTTGTTTCGTTAATTTTTTTTTTTTTTTTTTTTTTTTGTATATGGTGCATTTTGGAAATAAATTAATGGACAGGTGACAGAAATACGATTGTGAAGAACTGCTTGACTGTGGAGGTGTCCTCAGTTCATCCCCATACACTGAGGGTCCTCTGACTGCTTGCTGCCCTTGCACTTGAATATGTTGGCAGAGTCAGCAGAAATTGCAGAAGTGGTACTAGGGAAAGCCAGCAAAAAGTAATGTAAAGAAACCTGCTTTTGCTGTAAATTAAACTTCCATTTTCCTGAAAATAGAAACAGTATTTGCACTGCTCACAACATAGACAAAAACCCTCTGATTGTCAAATCAGGTCGTAGGACCAGAACTATTAAATTCATGGATCAATCCATATATTAGAAAGGAGCAATGACTTAAAGCTATGTGTTAAGTATCTTAACAGTACTGTCAGACATCAGCTTGCAAATGACCACAAGACCATCCCTGTCATTACATTTAGTCAATTTGAGCTAAATTATAATTTAATTTTAAAAGATCAGGCATTACTGTGGATGAGTAAAGTAAAGCTATGTTCCAAAGTTCTCCAAACAAATTTTAAAGATTTTTCAACAAGTATTTCTTTTAAAATGCTAATAAAGTCAGATTTCTAGTGGGATTGCTGAAGTCCTTCAAGGATCTATGCTGAACAAAGAAAACTTGCTTTTATAAAGAATAAACATATCACAAAATGAATTTTTATTATTGTTTTTTATCACCACCAAATATTATACAAGCCTGTAAAACCACGTTCTGGTACTGTCACTTCTAGCAGGTTTTACCCAGTATTTGACATTGACATAGTTTTCCCAACTTGATTTTCAAAAATAGAAATAGTGAATGTCTCAAAAAAGAAGAAAAAAAAAAACTGGCTCAAGCATAATCTGCCAAAGACAGCAGCACAGAAGTACACAGAAAAGAGCAAAACACTTAACTGAAACTTTATTTGAACTCTATGTAGGACAATGTCCTTTTATTTGTCAAAACTGTGGTTAGCACAGGAACTTACTATCTCCTCCTCATAATCTGCCAGGTAAATACTAAGAAACATTTTCTACTGTCTCCAAATTCCTAGAAGAATGTGTATATTCCTTTTGTATGAGGACTTTTCGGCCATGATGTAGAAATGTGACCTTTTTTGCTCCTACTTATGGCTTTTATCCAAGAATTGTTAAAGCCTCCTATCAGTACAAAATGCTCAGTTGCTGCTTTAGAGAGCATTTCACCTGGGATTCAGGCAAGTGGGTATTTTTAAGTTCAAAGAATTTTTTCGTGCAGCCCCATGGCCTGGCAGTAGGGCTCTGTCCATGACCTACTGTCACAGCAATATTTGTCATGTTGAATTCTTCAGTCTACTAAGCCTGGATTGAAGGGATCTCAAGGTGCACAATTGACACAGCTAGGGAGACTTTCTGGCCTTGTTCCAGGCACTCCCTGGAAGGCAGCAACCAATGGCTTCCCCTTCTTCCAGAAGCTACCTGAGGTCAAAGAAGCCCCTGCACAAGCTAGAATTCTTCCACAAAAGCAGAAAAACTACAGATCTTACAACTGATCATGGAGTGAATGACACTCCTGGTTTACTCTTCTATCCCCAAAGTAATCTTGACAACTCCCCGTGGTGGGGATAGCAAAGACAGGCACAAAGTTGCCTTTGGGGCACCTCAGGATTCCTTCATGCCAAAGGTACTCTTAATAGCACATTTAGAAATGCACTGGAGATACTTCATGTCATTTTAACATGCACTGGGAATCTGTCAGAAAGATGTGGGGATTGCATCTGAAAGGTCAACAGACCTAAACCATTCTTCTTTTTTAATCAGGACTTCCTTACCCGGCAAGAGGTGACTTAGAAAAAGGATCAAGGTTCATGGCAAATAACGTCTGAATACAAGTTTCAGTGCACTGGTGTAAGGTAATCTTTGTATAGGCAGGAACTACTCTCAATTATGCACTCTAGCTGACCCTGCTTTAAGCAGGACATTGTTCCAGACAAGGTCTAGACATCCCTCCTAAACTACATGATTCTCCAATTTTACAAATACACATCGTTATACTAACATTGCTAGCACATCTGAAATCATGTTTGTAAAGGAAGTACTAGAAAATCCATATACCTGTTCAGAATTTGCATTCTAAATCACAAAGGCTTTGGAAATGCATTGCAAGCTTGGACAAAAGTTTGAAAAACCTGTCCTGCCCTGTATGTTTTACTTCTCCATCAGAATATGGGCTGTTTTGTTTATGCTCTCTATTTGTTTTCACTGGTATAGTAAAGGACCCCTTAGTCTAGTAATTAAGAGAATTCGCAAGTAATCAAGAGAATAGTGATTACAGGTTGCTGATGCTTTTCTTTTAATAATCAATTCATTAGATGTGGTGTCTGTGCTATGAAAGGAGCTGAAACCAAATAATACTGTTCTCTGGTCTTAAAAAGTCAATGAATCTGGCCAATACAATTCAATGTCAATAGGTTCTCAGCAATCACCACAAGTGCTGAATCAGTTCTTGCAGGAGACTAGAGCAAGTGTTTCTCTGTTGATTTCTATATCCAAAGTTCACACTGTCAGAATCGTATCTTTCATTTCCAGAAAAGAACAAAAATGGAACACAGTGCAGATAGGCAATCACCCAGAAGAATAAAAGGTTTATTTTGTGACTAAGCATTAAAATAGTGGCAGTAAATATTTACAACAGACTAGTCCTGCAAAGACTTGACAGTCCATGCCAGCTGGAGACTTTGCTTCACAGCAGAGTTATGGAATTTCACCCTCTACTTCAATTTATTCATGCAAAAATTACTAACATTACAATTGCACCACAGGACTTTATTGTATTTTACTGCAGATATTTATATTCATTTAGGTTTGTTCATTATTGTGACAGTGTAATGTATACTTTTGAATGTATTAATCACAGCTGTAATGGGACATAAAGGAAAGAGAATATGTTCCTGTAATAATGTATTGGAAGTTTAATTTCAATTTAATATGCCCTAAAATCAGACAAATTATAGATATAAGCATTTAATTAAACTGATTACTCTGGCTATACCCATTCTATCTCTTTTAACAGCACACAGATGCACATATCATTTGCCAGAGCCAATCCAGTGCCCTGGCCTTGGCAAAGCCCACAATGGTGTCCATCTCATGTTTTGGAAGAGCACCATGAACTATCCCACAGGTCTTTGCAGTCTACAAACACAAGGTTTTTTACTATGCAAGGTTCAGTAAACTCTGCTGCTGTAGACATTCTTATGTTAAGAGTAAGGATAACTTTTCTTTTGTGTTAAAAGGAGTAAAATTTGATAGACCCTTGCATTCCAGCTGGTCCTCAGATGTCAGAGTGGCTGGGCATCATTGGGCTTATATTCTGAGTGATAGCCAATTCAGCACTAAGCAGCAGAAACGGAGAGCCAGTGTGGCACTGTAAGTGTGGTCATGCTCAATAAGAACTACCAGGATTATGGATTCACAAATAATGTAATGGACTCCAAGCCGGGTCGTGCCGAAAGGAATCACACAGCCAGACTAGAAGTCCAGTCACATTCAGTATCTCTCACATCCAGGTGCAAAATAGCGTTATTTATTGAGCAAGAGAAATGCACGTTCTTACTGTGTTGCTGCTGATATACTCTCTGCAGAAGCTCACATGAATACATGAAATATAAATGATAGAGCCAGTGACAAATACATTAAGTTTCAAGATGACTATAGCACTGCAAGTTTGACACAAACATGAGCTTGCCTTCTGAATTTCCTGCAGAAGCACTCAGTATGACCAAGTATTCAGGTCCCAGCCAATGAGCATAGGCATCCCCAAGGGAAAGGAGGCAGGTACAGCCCATCAACTGCCCCAGGACACAAAAGTGGAGCCCCCTCTGTTCCTCTTCCTCACTGCACTGAAGCTATATTTATATTGTTTTCTTTGAGGAAGGAGAAAATGTAAAGTTGCGATTGACGTCATTTCATGTTTGGGTGGAATTTTAGTGACTTTAGTTGCACATAAAAAGCATGTACAAGTTTTTACTTTATTAGCATATTCAGGGCATGAAAAGTAGCATAGTTTTGATATATTGAAGCAATATTCAGCACTTGGTCATTCCTTTGGTGCCATTACCTGCATTTTTTTAAACAGAGTATGACTGCAACATGTCCGTGCTGGCCCACCCTTTATTTCATCCCTCTTTCAGAGTGGTACACCAAGCTCCTTAAGTGTTCCTGCCCCTGAAGTGTGCAGAAGTTTGTCCCTGGCAAACTATAGCCAACACATGCACGCCTTCTTGCCAAACTTAGTTATTTGGTATTTTCCCAACAGATACCTCCTGAGATTGCCCCAGTGTGCTTTATATAATCTAGATCTCTTTTTTTGCTGTCCTTCAGGTTCTGTCCTGAAACTGAGGGGCAGTGAACCCATATTAGGGCCATCCTGCATCTCCATCAGATGTCTAGGCAAAGGGGAGGGATCCAGCATGTCCTACCTGATCCACGCTCATGCACAGGAGAAGAGCAGGCCTGCCTCTCTCTGTATACCAGTCTTTAGCTATAGTCCAGAGTAGTCTCACCTTTGCACAGGGCCAGGCATGAACAAAAACTGATAGCATGAATCATAGAGCACTCCAGCCTTGCCATGGCCAGGAGCCTTTTTTAGCTAGTGCTGTGCCTGGACAAGGGTTAAACTTCCTCTCTGCAGAAAACTGAGGAACACACTTTCATATTTTACCACTTTAAAAGGTACACCTACAGCCAGGTTAGCAAGTATAGGATGTCTGCACAGGGTGCTTCAGTGTTTTCTCACTTTCAAGTGGCTCAATTGCCATGAGCAGCTATACTAATCAAGTTCACCTTCTCCTGTCCAGGTATTCTGCTCCTTTTCACCACACATATTATCTGCTTTCATGACAGCAGAGAGACTTTCTTGATTTCAAGTTACCTGCCTGCCCTGCAGATAATATAATTCTTGAACTATGGACCATATGACCCTAACTAGTCAGTCTACACACCAAGTTACCAACAACACTGCCTTCCCAAACTTCCTTATTCTCAGAGGACACACATTTGTGTACTAATGGAGTGCTTTACCAAGGACTTGGCAGCATGAGGAGACAAGTGGATGGGACATAGCCCTTATCTAAGCCTGCCACATAACCCTGCTGTTGTCCCTTTGTCTGAAATTCCTTCCAGAGAAAGAACGCAGAAATTGGTGCATTTGTCCTGGTGTCCCAATGAGTGGCAGGAAAACCTTTTTTTCTTCCTAGAGTTGTTAGATATTGCACAGAGCCATACTTTGTTTAACTATAAAGCTGTCAATGCAGAGAAGTGACCAGAATGTGGCAAAAATAGTGAGTAGATAATCCTCAGAGGGAATGATACTGACTTGTGCCTCAACAAGTCCACGAGTCGAGGCAGAGCCAGAAGGGGGGAGGTGCCTGAGAGATTGTCTGCTTAGGGTGGGGAGGGCCTGATCAGAATCAGATCAGGCCATGTAATCATAGCAGAGTTCTGCCAGGTAATTGTTTACCAATCTGAATGGTGTGTTTGCTTTCAGCAGTTGCGTAGAACCACTTGAACATGCTGCCATGGCAGCTAATCCAGCCTGGTATAGAAAGGGGAAGGAAGGTTGTGTGTACAGGTCACTTGCAGATGCCTGGGAAGGTCTATGTCCCTTCCCTGTTGGAAGGCAGAAAGAAATGCCTTCCAACACTGTCTTCATAAACTAACTGGACACAGGACTCAAAGGTATGCTAAGTTTGCTGATGAAACAAAGTTAGGAGGAGCTGTTGACTTCCTCAAAGGCAGGAGGTCTCCGCAGTGAGATCTAAACAAATGAGAGGGCTGAGCAATCACCAGCCATATGAAATTTAACAAGGGTAAGTGCTGGATTCTGCACATGGGATGGGGCAATCCTGGATGTACAAACAGACTGGGAAATGAGAGGCTGGAGAGGAGCTCCACAGAAATGGATCTGGAGGATTCTGGCTGAAGGCAAGTTGCATCTGAGCCAACAGTGCCCTGCAGCCAGGATGCAACCCTGTCCTGGGGTGCCACAGCTGCTACCAAAAATAGCAATAAATGGCATGTATGAGTAGAGCTTCTTTCAACATGGCATCACCAGCCAGGCAAGGGAGGGGATTGTCCCGCTCTGCTCTGCACTGGGCCAGCCTCACCTTGAATATTGTGTCCAGTTTTGGGTGCCACAGTATAAGAAGGACATTAGATAGGATAGGATAAAGAGGATATTAGAGAGCATCTAAATGAGGGCTACAAAGATGGTGAAGATTCTAGAGAGGGACCATACAAGGAGCATCATAGAGGTCATTAGGAAAAATGAAAAAACATTGTTGCTAAAAATCTAGCATGATTTTTGTGAAAAAAACCAGTCTGACCACAAACTTCAGGTCAGACTTGCCTATCTCTTGCTATGTGCCTGATGATACCTGTTTAAACTTTAGGTTATGGATATCAGCTGGACAGTAGGAAGAGAGCATGTCTGATGCTGAGAAAGGACAGATTATTTTGCTTTTCTGCTCTCATTCCTCATCATGGGAATGATTTATGTTTGGCAGAAAGAACTGTCAAAGGTAATGAAACGTTAGCTTGAAGTGATATAACACAGGAACCTATAGCAGAATGTTGTTCAATCACAATTGGAACCAGAAAGACCTTCAGAATAAATGTATTTTGTTTGAAGAAAGCCATTCTTGCCTACATGATAGGCAGAGTGGTAGCAGAGCTCCTATGCTGATGTTATATACACAAGATATCAAAAACACAACACCAAGAAAATTATGGTATTATGTGAAACCAATCCACATAAATATTTTATATTGTATATATCCTCCCTAGGATGGGTAAAAAGGATATGTGGTATGTCTAATGCATTGCTGAATTGAATATTATTTTCTGTTTATTCACTAGCAGACAGGTAGAGCATACTGAATTTATAAACTGAATTTTTCTTTTCAGGCTTGTTAGCTCATAATATGTGTGCAAGATATGTCCACTGTAAAGATACTGGAAACAAACTTGTAACATGTCTTATAAATATGGCTTTGAAGTTAAGAAAAGTATGGAACAAAATTTTTCCTTTTTCAAGTTGATCATTATTAGATTTCACCAAAGTTTGTTTTCTGGTTTGGTGGGGTTTTTTTTTTTGTTTTTGTTTGTTTGTTTGTTTGTTTGTTTGTTTTGGGTTTTTTTTTGTTGTTGTTGTTGTTTTTTTTTTGTTGGTTTTTTTTTTTTAAGGATATGAATAATTTTCTGGACATTCAAAAAACTGATGTGGCTCAGCTGTATGACATTCCAGTTAGTAACAGTTATGGTTGAGAGGTGAGGGGGGGCTGGTTCTTCATGTACTGTTATAATCAGGTGTCATATTTATAACAGCATAAGTAGTACTTTTTGTAGGCTAGCTCTAAATAGCTGGTAATTGACACAGTAAACTCTTGAAGACGATCTTGAAATTTCCTTGAAGTTGTCTCTATCAGAGAGAAAAAAATTGACAGAAAGAAAAGGTTCAGAGAGGGACTAGAGATCAGAAACGAAATAAAGACGAGCAATAGTTAGTGCAGGAATCCTGCAGAAAAGTTAAATATTGGATTTACTGACCTGTCCTCTGCTTGATTCCTGCCTTTTCCCTGAAAAGCCCCTGAGTTTTTCCATGTTCTCTATTGCAAAGGCAGAACCCCCCTTAGCTTCTGCTTGCAGACTCTTCCTTAGTTATGTTGTTCTGGTTGCATTTGCTGTACTTTTGTTGTGAAAGATGGTAGCATGAAAATGAAATGCAGAGGAGAGACCAAGCCTTTGGACAGGGCATTGAAGATTCAGGATATTAATTTTGTTTCTTCTAGGGAAAGATTTTTTTTTTTTCTTCTAGGGAAGTATTGTTTTTCAGATGCAGCGTTTGATTCTTTTCTACTGAAATAAACTCTCACAAATTTAAGTATTAAAGTAGTGTTGAACTTAGAGCCACACTATCTCTACAGGCCAGTTTTTTTCTCTACCACATGCTTAACTTTATGTTCACTGTTGGGTTTTAATCTTTGGTCAGATTAGAAATTTTGATACAAAGTATTTTTGATTTAATGGATTTCTATGACATTATAAAAAAATTTGCTCTAAGTGTTGATTGTGAAACTCATAGATATTTCCCTTGGGAAATTTTTAGTATCCTTCAAAATAATCCATAAGTAGGATGTTCTTAATAAACACGACAGTTTATTCTCTTCTAGGGATTTCATTCTAAGCTCTTCATTCAAGACGTTTCCAGAAGAGGAAGAACGCTTTTAAAGCATCTACTCCCCCAGCAGAACATTTGTTATGACTAATATGCATCTCATGCTCTGAATGATAAAGAAGACACTGCACAGTGATTTGCTCTTTTGTTTTAAAAATATTTACCATATTTTATTTCTAGTCACCTCTCTCTTTTGGTAATACACAAACTAATGACAACGGTAGCCAACTACCCCCACTGACTTCCACCAGATATTTTTCTAGTGATTATAAAAATTATGCATATTTCCAGTTATCTCATTTAATAGACATTTTTACTCTCTTTACTATAGAACCACAACACTTCTTTTATTGATATGAACACTTTTTAAATTGTTATTTTTATTAGATTCTGATATCCCCCCCTCCCCCATTAAGTAGAGTGCCACTGTATTTACATTCCAAAACATATGTAAATTTACATGCAGAATGTGCGTAGAATATTCCAGGCACTCCAGAGGATTGTATTCAGTAAACTTTTCTTCATTCCAGGGAAAAAAAAAATATAACAACAAAATCATTAAAAGGTCCTTCAGGCAGATATAAATATAAATTACATTAATATATATGTATATTTGCATTGCTTTACTCAAATACAATCTATTTACACTGGATTAAGTTCCTCAGTTAAACAAAAGGTCTGTGAAAGACCTTATGTATCTCTTCAGTCCTATTTTACACATTTTCTTTCACAGAAAGAAAATACTAACTAGTACAGTTTGTTTCTGTCACCACACTGTAGACAGGACAGATGCCCAGAGCTTGGATCTCTGGTGAGAAGGACATTCCTCCCTTGCTGCCAAGGGTGGCCCACCACGGGCTGTGTGACAGCACCGTGCTCTGCCACCTGTGCTGGCCAGCCCCTGGTGGTGGGGTGCTGCAGCTGGGTGATGTGGCCTCACAAAAATGGCTGCAGATTCTGGCATTCAGACGGTGACAATATCGTCACACAGGCTGAAGCCAAAGCTCTCTTACTGCTCCCATCCTGGCTTGCCAAGAGGGATGAGTAGGGAGACTCCAAGCTCAAAACCAGTGCAACACACACCTGCTGCTACAGGCACAAGCACCAGGAGCAGTGGACTTTGGCTCAGACATAGCTAATATCAAAAGTAAAGAACAGTTACTGGGACTACTGACTACTGTCACGCCTTTTCTGTGTGGTGTGTCCCTCTTGACTTACATTTAGCCTGCGTGCTCGGTGGCTGCAGGGTGACTTGGGCTGCCTTACTGCTTTAGCAGATGTCTGGCTCAACTAAAGCAAGACGTAAGCACAAAACAACTAAAATACTGGCAAACCAGTGAATTGTCCTGTCACTTTTCAGCCTAGATTTCATATGAAGGATGGAGTGGAAACATAGGGGGCAAGGAGACAAAACAGGACTCCTGTTTCTAGCATCTGCCTGTAGGTGAACTGCCTGGTGTGTAACAGGCAGCAGCACCACCTTCTGAAGGGGGACGTGAGCAAACTGCACACAGCGTGTTTTCAAAGCACACTTCCACTAAACCTCATCCCCCCAAAACAAAATCCTCCAAGTTCAAAATGACCAGAAGTGAAATAGCAGAAATTTAGAAAAGCTATCAGGTTAAGAAATAACAGAAATGTGTTTACACAGCAACAAAAGCAGAATCAGAATAATTCAAGAGAGGCTTTTATTAAATAAATTAAGTGTATTTAAAGCAAACTTCTCAGCCTTGGACAAAGCTGAATTAGACCTAGTAAATAATCTGGTAAACAGCATTCTTCCAACTATGCTGAAATTTTCACAATCTGTTGCTACCTAGAGAGTGAACCAGTGAATTTGTATAGTGACATATATTTATTTACACAAACTACATTTTTGCCTCATTCTAATGTCTATGAATCAATTTTAAAAGGAATGACCAAAAATAGCAATAAATGCATGTATGGGTACAGCTTCTTTCAACATGGCATCACCTACAGCTAATACAGTACTTGTGTCTCGGGGTCCTTGATTACATAGGTAAGCTTTCAATTCCCAATATACACTTTTGGGTCACTTGTATTCCACCATAGTACTCAGAATTTTGATGAAACACCTCAGTTTAGCAATAAAAGTCTGGTCATAGCCCTGGAGAAGAAAGCAAAGTTCAATTTTATAAACAGACCTGGTAGAAGGTTGTTCTCTAGCTACTTTTTTTCCTGCTTTTTGGTTGTCAGAATGTTTCTTGCAGAAGCAAAGAGTTGTTATAGAAAGGAGCTCATAATAATTCAGAAGCTTTCAAAAAAAGGAGGAAGTGACTTTCTTCTAAAACTGACAAATTTGGATCATGCAACCTTTTAGTGTTTGATGTTATCCTTCAGAGCAGTCTTTGTTCTGGAGAAAATATTCCATGAACACTGAATATTATAAGATACTTCTAAAACAAAATAAAAATAAGTAACTGTAGGAATTTGATACAAGCTCCAGAGCTACAGAAAAACAAACAAAAACATTACTTCAATTCATGTTTACATCCCTTCAGTGGCAGGATAAAGAAACTCTCTTAAACATTTGTGGTTTGCCTTTTGGTTTCAAAACAAAGAAATACTTAGATCCCAAAAATTATGCCTCTTCAAAGATGTCCTTGTAATTTTTCACTACAGTGGCTCCCCACTATAATTGTCAACAACATCAGAGCCTGTCACTAGACACTGGAGAGCACTCCTGGCAGAAGCTCCTTGACTCATCTCCTGCAGAAAGTCAGAGGTGACCTTCATCAATGAGCTCCCGTGTAGATGACTGCTCTTTGGGACCATTCCATCAACTTTTACCTGGGCACATCTCCCACAGACTTCCAGTGGGCAGTGTTTTATCTGCACAAGCGCCTCAGGGCCAGGATCTGGATACCAGTATAATGCTTCCCAGTGAGGAGTGACCAGTCACCCATTCACAAGTTCCCAGTGTGTCTTTATGATGTCTAGTCAGCAAGTCCAAGATCAATGAAGATCTATTTGCTTGCCATTCAGTTTTATCACTTTTGTCCTATGAAATATTTACTCTAGTTCCAATAACCAAACACACCTTGAAGCAAAATTGTGTATAGTAAAAACTTTGCTGACATAAAGGATCAATTTATAGGTATAGATAAAGTTTTAGTTAGTCACCAGAGCATGCAGCATGGGTTTATGAGTTTGATCCCAGGAGAAGTGCATGAGTGCATTAGTGTGCTTTTGGGAATCACAATCCCAAACACTTCAGCTTCATTCTGCAAGGCCAGGTGATGAGAGTGGAAATGATACTGTCATGCAGAACTGCCTAATGAGACCTGGAGTCTGTAAGAAAGCACTGCAGAGTCTTTCTGTGACAGCCTTGTGTGTTCCTGGTTTGGGGTTAGGCTGCCAAGAGTTCACTGCAGGTGTCCATACAGCTGTGTGCACCATTGATACAGTGATGAATGTCAGCTCTTTGCTACTTCCAGCCCTCATCTTACCACCTCCCTTTAGTCCCCTACTCTGTTTGAGCCATGAGCTTTGCATTTTTGTCTTCATGAATACAGTAAACACATAAAAGATTGCAAATAGTCTGAAAGTTCTTTAAGGCTCATTAAGGTAAGGAATACCCAGTTTATTGGTGCAGACTATATTGTTAAATGAGTTTCATTTCTAAAAAGAGTGGCTATGCACATTCATATTTGCTATGTGCATCATAATTTAAAAATCTATGATATTTGTGAGTAATTCCTTGATGATTAGAACCATTGAAAAACAGAACAGGGGTGGGGGACTCTCATAAGCACAGAAGGAACTTCCCTTGTGACTGTGAGTATAGGCTCTAAGGACAAATTTTGGAGCCCCCTGAGAGGTGTGGCACCTCCTGCCCTGTGAAACCTCCAGCACTGAGAAATTGCATATATTTTGTAGTGTTTGGTGTGCCGTAGCACAGGAAACAAAAATTACTATGGTTTTACAGAATGCCTGTGTGCCTGGTTCCCAGTAAAATAATAGTACCAGACATGCAAATGCTTTAAAAACTATAATAGTGCACTCCACAGTAAAGTATTTAAAGCTTAAGTACCTGTAAAATCTGTGCCTTCCTGCCCAATAATTTTTAGAAAACCTTTTAGCTACAGAGATGGATTTGATTCTATGTTGTAGCTGTCAGACCAGAGCTCATATTCCAGCCATAGTGCAGTAAATTTTCCCTAGTATTATCTTCATACTGACACTTTGATAAACTAGAACTCCAGCTCTGATGAGAAGTAGTGTGATAGTAATCTCTGGCAAACATTCACAAATGAAAAAGAGAAGTGGGAACACTGGTGTACTGTATTGCTTCCCAGCATTAGACAGAGCTCCTGCTAGAGACAGCTGGGCAGTTCATTGTACTTCCCTCTCCTTTGCACTCTCTCTCTCCCCTGCTCTGCTCCTCATTCACTTTTAATTTTGGAAATCAGAAATGTAATGAGATGTAACCCATAATTTAGCATAGTGTGAAAACAGGAAGTCTGAAATCAATGGTAAACCTCCTCTTTTGGGATAAATCAAGAGTATAAGCTGGGAAATCAGACCCTATATTCACAATGAACCAGAAACACTGAGCACAATCAAATCAAAACATATATGTTCAAGTTAATCTTATCAGTGATACTCTTGATTTATTTTATTTTATTTATCTTTTATAATGGCTCTTCTTATTGAATCACCTTCACTAATAGCATAGGATTTTTATTGAACCTATAGAACTGAGGGCCAGATCTAAAGTTATTTCTTTGGTTGACCGTTGGTAATATTTTTTATTTTAAAAAATCTTTAGTCCTTTCCTCACTGTGTGGTGCAATCAAGCTTCTCAGGTTGCTGGTAGCCCTTAGTATGCTGTTAATTATGGCAGGTGACAGTGGTGACAGACACACTCCCAAGGATCTTCCCATTATCCTCTCTAGTGATGCCCACAGCTGAGGTAGTGTGTCACTGACTGCTCCAGATATCAAAAAGAAAAAAAAAAAAGAAAAAAAAGAGCAGAGGATTTTCTGGATAACTGTCTGAAAATTTTGTGTGCTTGTTTCTTCTACTGACCTTGTAAAAGATGAGAATAAAACCCATGTACAGATGATATAAGAACCAGTGTTTGTGGGACATAAGGCTTTTATTCTGAGTTTAGACTAATTGATGTATTTATGTGTTCATTAAATTAATTTCTAACTGATAGAAGCAACACATCAAAACCATGAAAAATGTCTGCAGAGTAAAACTTCATAAAAACATCTGAAATTGACTCAGAGTTGAATTTCCAGCTCTCCAATGTTTAAAAAATGTTTAAACATAACTGAAGATGCATGAAGATGCACCTATTACTGAGGTTTAACTATTTACATCTGTTGAGCATTTTTAAGTATCCCAGTAGGATCCATATTTCCAAAAGGACCACAACTGTACCATTTCTAACAGAGGAAAAGCCTTCCAAAGAAGATATGTTAGTCTGTACATGTGTGCATTCTTAGATGAAGGAATTCTGGAATTTATGTAAGTCGTTTAGAGTGTGTAAAGAAACAAACCTTGATCTACAACTGAAAGATTCACCATAGCTAACTTCACTTAGTAAGTAACTAACAACCATTAGTAAGTAACTTACAACCATTCATCACTAAAACAATAAATGCCACATGAAAAAATACTTAAAAGGTAAGAAACGTTTCATACTTACCTCCAGTTTTTTAAAAAAATAGTATTAAAATAACTTAAATCTCTTCTATAATTCTTACATAAACTTGCTCCATATCTTCCTTGATAGGAAAAAAACAGAGGCCTTTATTAATATAACTCAGAAGAAATAGGACATCAAGATCTAAGATGCATGTCTCTCACATTTGTTGCAAAATAATTACATTCCCCTGTTGAATCCTCAGTTTGGAGTAAAAGCAGCATTCCCACCTCCTGTGTCTCCAGGTTTCAGAAGGAATTCTGAAGATGCCAATGGAGGAAAATAAGAAGGAAGAGAAAAGGAGAGTCTTTTCTCCACGCTTACTCTTGTTCAGCTATTCCATCCCTTGTCAGAGATGTAGAGCTGGATTCTGATTTTAGTGACTGTTCAGTTAGGTCAAGGTAAGTTCACAATCACAGGGGTGTGGAGAGTTCCTCTGGATGGAGAATCAGACACACAGTGTGTCCCTTTGCCAGCTGAAGAGAAGGGAAATAAATATTTGCCTGGCACTAAGAGGGAGAAATGGGAATGCGCCTGTGGAAGTGTCTCTTTGTTAGTGAAGCAAGTCCTTGACTTTCTGCCTCCCTCTGAAACTGAGACAGAGAGACACAAGATAGAAAATAGAATAGAAAGGAAAACCATGAAAGTGTCCCTATTTTATCTTTAATTAACTAGTGAAGTCCATTTTCTCATTTTCATTATCTATGTATTTCACTAATACAGGCTAGTTAAGAATTTGGAGAATAAATGCACAAAATTATTAAAATTAATTACTCACCAGCCTTCATTAACATTTTAAATGCATTATTTTTATTATTTCTGAATAAATGAAGACATTTTTTCTTATTTTAATGTTCTCTGTGTAAAAAGTGAACAGGAATGTTTTATTGTTTTTTAAAAAATTATTAAAAATTTTACAATATAAAAAGTACCAAAATTTATGTCTATATCTGTGCTATGAGAGCATCTTTATTTGTTAAAGTAGAAACAAAGTCCTCCCTGCCTCATTCAGAAGCACAAGGGTTTCTAGCACTGAGAAATAGGTTATTAAAAAATTATCAACTTACAAGAATAAAGCGTAACAAAAACATTTATATTCTTTTTATGGCTGGGAAAGTCCTCTTAGCAGTCTACCCATTTACATAAGTTTAATAAACTTCCACTTTAAACTTAAAATACTTTTTCATTTGTCTTTACATTCCAATAGGTAGATCCAAGGACAGTGAAATACATTTTTCATATTCTGAGCCTGCTCCAAGGAAGAACTCCACCTCACACTGCACCAGCTCCATGAAGGCTGCCTGCTTGAGCAGCGTCTTGCTGCAGTGCATTGCAGCTCATCACAAGTCCCCACCTCCCAGTCCTCCTAATATGTTAGCCTGGGAGAGGCTGGAAAAATGCTGAGAAATACGGCAACTTTTCAGTCGTGTCTATCCTAAGCCTTCTCTGATAAGCGATTCCTCTGAAAAGACCGTGCCGTTGAACCCGCTGAGCTGACGCCGTGCAAACAGTGGCCCTGGTCGTTCAAAGGCTGTCAGATGCTCAGCCTTCAGGGACCTTCAGGAGCTGGATTCCTTGACACCAGAACCTATTCCTACTAAGTGCACCTAAGATCAGCGTGGAGTCAGTGTCTCGTCACAGGAAGGAGCACCTTGTGAACGGGCATCAGGCAGAGTCACCCAGAGCGGGAGCGGGAGGAGGCTCTCTCTCCCTGGAGCCACCAGGTGAAGAGGTGGACGTGCATGTGCACGTCTCTGACCACTACGTCCTCTTCCAAAACACCCATCCAGTCCGTGACTTTGCTGTAGATTTTAGAAAGAGTTTTTTTTTATTTTCCAGATCTTCCTTGACCTGTAGACTTTCTGCAGTGTTTTAAATACAGAAATGTGGGAGTAGGGAATGAGCTGGATTTTCCCTTCCTAAGTACCCAGGATCCATCAAAAGGCCTTGCTGCACCAGTCAAATTAAATAGGTATGCAGTTCTCACTAATATCTTATTAACAGCCATTGTATTTTTGAAATGCAAAAGAAGCAGACTAGTGAAACATACTTTCTACCCCTTTCAAAAGTTTACTTAATCCTGCTTAAATTTAATTAATCTTGTTTAAATGCTGACGTAAAAGCCACAAAGGAGCACCGAAATGCATTTTTGTATCATAGCAATTATTTGGATCAAAATTATAATAATCCTTATTCCTTTTATCATTATGATAGCAATTCATTATTGTTTTGCTCAAAAGGATTTTAATAAAACATATAGAAAGGGCCCTTCACTTCTACTAAAATCATATTTACTAAATCCACCAGTTACTTTCTCAATTTTATTTAATAGGTTGCAATTTTTTTCCCTGTTTCAGAGGCCTATTTGCACATGTACTGTACATTGACATAAAACAGGAAAATAACAACTGACAGGCACTGTAGGATTGCAGTAATTATTTTTAAATAAGGCTGATTTGTTCTACTGCTTCTTTCCCTGAGGCCAATAACTGGAGGTTAGTTATACTGAAAATCAACAAGCCAGAGGAAAAATAAATACCTGTTGCATATGATTATTTACTATTAAGATACAATGAATAATTCAACATGGATATTTTAAAAAGTAGCATCCTTATCATCCTTCTCTGTTCTTAACAAAGTGTCTGTAGAGGAAGAGAGAGGGGTCAGGTTAACCCAAAATACTGGCTGTGTCCTATCAGATATATTAGTCCACCCACTTCCTTATGCTTACCAAACACACAACTGGGCTTTTCCTGATCACTGAGGCAGCAGTGATACAGCTTCATCAGAATCATAGAATGGTTTGGGTTGGAAGAGACCTTTAAAGGTTATCAAGTCCACCCCTCTGTAAAGAGCAGACATGTCATCAGCTAGCTCAGGTTGCTCAGAACCCCATGCAACCTGACCTTGAAAGCTCCCCAGGATAGCATTCTGCTGATTTTCTACATTGTATATTAATAAAAATAATAAATTTAAAAAATTAATAATAAAAAATAGAAATACATACATGGATGTAAGCGAGCTGAAAATACCCAGCTGAGCACGGTGATGAATGTATGCAGTGGTCATTCCGAATAAGCAATTCCAAAGCTAAGGCAGAGTAATTAAGGGAAATTTAATAGTGATATGATTATTGTTTCATCTGAAATAATTTCCCATTTCACAAACGTCAGCAGGTGAATTCCTGTTGGGTGCAGAGGAATCTGGATAGATATTATTTAGCAGGTCAGTGATTCAGCATGTCTTACAATAATTCCCATATTGCTAAAATTTCATGAAAGACAATATAGGTCTTGTGCAACGACACCCCTTTGGGATTGCCAAAGCTCAAAAGATTTTAAAGAACTCAAATATGTCAATTGACTAATAAAAAATTATGAGCATACACCTTAAATGTATATCAAGATTGCTTAGCAGGTTGCAGCACTGGGCTTGCATGAAATAAGAGAAAATTTCTTACCAGTACAAATATACATTTCTTACCAGTAAATATACATATTTATTTCTTCTCAAACAGCATGTGAGGTAAGTTGCATGGTTTCAGCCTCAAGGATCCACAGAAAGAGAGAAACAGAAGCTCTGTTCATTATTAGCAGCAACCATAATAATAATTGTTTTACATCCTGTGATTCCTTGGGCACAAGCTGAGCCATCCAGGCTCTATCCTCATTCAATTCTACCAAGCATCCTCCTGAAATTCAAACTCAGCTGCTGTAAATATAAATCACCAGAACTTCCATTTCTAAAAGCTCATTCACTCAGAATATGACTTACAGGGACAAGTTATAATATTCTTTCTATAGCTCTACACATTTACTGGAAAGACAATCAATAGTACTCATGATTCACAAGGGGAAATAATGCTTTTGTTTAGATCCTGCCTACTGGCAGATCAGGCAATGAACTCAGTAATATTTTCAATGATTTTTAATATCCTTTCACAAACCAATCATTAAAGTAATAGCCCCAGAGGATGGTCTAATCCTGATTAGACCTGTACAAAAATGCATGTATTCTGGGGAAACAGACGCATTGTAGCACTGGGAGTGGTATTTCCAATGGTTTCTATGTTTCACAGTACTTATAAACAATACTGTAAGGAACTAATTCATTTCTGCAAATCAACATTTCTTCTCAATACTGTACAAAAAACTTTCCTCCCTTACAGTTGGGTAGAAAAGATGCTATCAAAATTCTCACCTTGGAACAGTAAGGAAGCTTTTTTCCCCACACCTTCTTTCCTCTTTTTCTACAAAATGCTCACAACTACTTAACTTGCAGGCTGTGTCACAGCACTCCTAAAGTATTGCAGCAGGCTTTGCAATCATAAGTAACTTTAAACCAGCTACAGATAGCATCTCTGGAAATGGAGACTTCTGCTTGTTTTTTTGGTGTTTTTTTTTTAGATTTAGGACTTAAAAATTTTTCACACATTTCAGTTGGGCTGGTGAGAGAGATTGTGGATGATCTCTATTTTAATTTTCACAGCTTTCTGTAAGACGTTTTGAGCAATATTTTATGTTCATGAACATTGTTAGCATGGTTCTTCTAGCAACTACAGTTTTCATGTTACCAGCCTTCTCTCCACCTGAGAAATCCATATCAGGTCAGAGTAAAGTCAAGTTGAATTAATTTTACCTAGGTCAGGAGTAAAAGGGGTTTCTAAGATAAATGTTGGATTTACATAATCTGTTAAGATTATTCCTTATTTTTCATAGATTATTCCAATCTTTTTCTGGATTAGACACCACCTTCATTTCTACAGCTGAACTTGCATAATTGCACAAACTCCTCTGGTTTGTTTTAAAATCTTATTTCGTCAGAATCCCCTTTATACTAACACAAATATTCACCTACTGTTTCCCATTTTCTTTTCCCATATAATTTATGAAATTGTAGGCATCTATTATCTCCCAGAAGTTGTTCTACTCTAGCCTTACTCAGAAGGTATGCAAAATATATGGTTTTATACTTGTGTTCTGTTCTTTTCTAATTCTTCTGTATTCATTTAGAGATTAAATCACCAAACTTAAAGCAATAATCAAGATGTGGGAATATTACATGTCCACAAACAGTTGTAATAATATTTATGTTTTGCTCTCAGCCCCTTTCCTAAGTTTAATTATATTCTCTTTGCAGCATTTTGTTGTTTTCTGAGAGAACCCAACAAATGTTTCAAAGCATTCTCTGGTGGCACTGCGATCCTGTCCCTTAGATGTCTCTTAGCAGTCTCCTTTGGCATCCAGCATCCAAGTCCTCATCATCACCACAGCATCAGCACTTCTGGTGAAGAAAAGCCACATAACTTAATTTTACTTCCCAAATGTAGCACCTTCTCCTGTGGTGACCTCCTCCATGTCTCATGAGTTGTTTCACTGTATGCTTCGACAGGAATATCACCATAATTGCATATGGCACTGCTACCAACCCATCTCTTTCCATAATGCCATGTCATGGCTGTCTCTGAGTGTCTCCCCAAAGCTTCTAATGACACACACAGCCAGGCTGCCAGTGACATCTCTTAGGACGATTCCTCTCACACACAGGAAATTATTACTCACCGAGAATCCTAAATATTGATGTTTTAAACAATAAGAAATCACACTCTAAGTTTATACCTAAACAGCTATATCCTTAAAAGTTCAATGTGTTTGAACTGCTAATTCATAATAAGGATAGTGTGTTCCAGCTATCACCTGAATCACAAATTATTTCCATGTGATACAGATGAGATCATCATATTTATATCACCATTACTTTTTCCTAAAGAGCTTGACTGGCAAAATACTGTTGCAAGCTACAAATGTGTGAGAAATAAGAAATACACCACATCATTCTGTACTCATTTTACCCCTCCTATATAGGTTGGTATTTTTATTGCACCTTTTGCCATTAAATTATTCAAAAAACAAACAAAAGAACAACATTTTATCAGAAGACAGCATCATTATACAGTAATAGCAATTTTAAAATCATTTTGCCTTGAATCAGTTTATTTGGAAAAAAATACTGGATAATATAAAATAGTGTTTTACATTGAAGACTGAAAAATATATGAATTTACCTCCCTAGCATCTGTGAGGTTTACCTTAACTTCCTAGTCACAAAGTTCTACCACCTTCAGTGTTCTTCCTCCTTAGCTCAGTGAAATATTTAATCTCTTTTCTGCTCCTCTTTGGTTCCCCCTATTCAGAATATGCCATACATTGAGAACACGATCCCATTTCCTCACATGGTCAAAAGGAAGGGACAAATCCAGGTTCTCTTAGGGCACCTCAGTGCCCCAGGCTAGAAGAAATGGCATGTGCTTCTTCTTATACCTTACAAGAAGCCAATGGCTACCACACGTTTCTTTTTAGAGGGGTCAGTAGTATTAAACGCATTCCAGAAATACCTGCAGCCCCAAACCCTTGAGAAGAAAAGTGTCTACTGTCCAGTTTGTGATTTTGATTACATCCTGTCACAGAACAGTGACACTTTGGAGCTTGTCCAAAAAAATACCACCAAAACCTGGAAAACTTTAGCTCAAAAGATAAGAATTCTGGTATCTTCAAGATCAGCTGGCAAATCAAGCAACGGTATTAAGCATTAAAATGTTGTATATAGGCTGAATTCCACCTAAAATGCCTAGAAGTCCTTTATTGGGTCTGGCTCCAAATGTCTTTAATTATATGATCAGGAAGGAAGAAAATCAAAACTTCAGGTGCAAATGTGACTGGAAATAGAGTTAATCCATCACATTCACATTATGTCATGCTGAAACAATATAAGAAGCCTTCTCTTACTTTCAAGAAATCCCAGCTGCAATATTTTAGCTCTACTTTGCAGGCTTTTATCACAGTTTTAATGAAGTATAGTTGGTTTTGAAGTAAAAGTCTGTCGGTTTTCATTAAAAGAATT
The DNA here is from genome assembly GCF_017590055.1 of Onychostruthus taczanowskii. Classification (NCBI taxonomy): domain Eukaryota; kingdom Metazoa; phylum Chordata; class Aves; order Passeriformes; family Passeridae; genus Onychostruthus; species Onychostruthus taczanowskii. Next base: position 14,479,493 of record NW_024496525.1, on the reverse strand, counting down.
AGATTCTTGTCTTGCACCGCCTGAGCAGCTTTAAAATAGGACTTAGTTCTCATTATCCTCTGAACAATATATTTTATGGAAATTAATTGTAGTGATACATTTTAACCTGATGTCACGACAGGCTCATTATCAAGAGCAGTATGCTAGCAGGCAAAGATGGATTATCTAAAAAACAGGCTCACGAGAAGAAAGTTTAAAAGATTAGGCTGTCTCCTGGGTAAAGGGTCTTTTCACCAAACTCAAGAGCCTTTGGAAATGCTCTGCATTCACTTTTTAATAGAAAAGACATCTTTTGGTTCTACAGAAGAGGCTTTAAATACCACAAGTGTAACTTCTTAGACTATTACTTATTGGTAGGAGGTAAGCAAACACCGAAATAGAAAGCAACCCCGAAGGTAACTGCCTGCCTTCTGGGGCCCCAGCACTGTAGCAAGCACCATGCTCTCAGAGTGGGAAGAGGTCAATATTTCCCTTGAAAATTTCCCAATTTAAGGAGATACATGGAACACATTAGGAGAAGATAAAGAGAAAATAATTATAGTTTGCTGCCCCTGGTTAGGGCTCTACCACCTCCAGATGTCATCCTACTGAATTCCTAATATTCAATCTGCACCAAATCCCATCCTGCTGCATTTGACAATTGTGTTGTTGGCTGTTGCATCCTGCTTCTTGCCTTTGGCACTTTGTGGCAGAGCTCTCACATGGGACTTCTCCTGCAATGGAGATGATCCCCGGGGATTCTGCCCCATCCCTCAAGCAGGAGAATACCTGCCCACCCTGTGCCCATCTGCCAAAGCCAACAAAAGACTTGAGAAGGTCGTTCCTCAGAGTGAAAATTGCCACTGTCATTGGTGTCTGTGCACCGAGACCCAAGTTTTGCACAGGTCCACCACCCTCAGCCAGCCTTCATCTGCCAACTCATAATCAGACTGAAGGCTGTGAATGGGGTTACTCATGGCTGGTGAGGGAAAAATTGATACCTCACAATCCTGTGCAGCCAGCCCTGCAGTCTCCAGTAGCAGTGCTTCTTTAGAGGGAAATAGGGAGATGCTTTAATAGGAGAATATGGTATTTGCTTCAAACAATCTTAACTGAGGAAGAATTACTGATGCAGCCTAGTGGCTTGACTAAATTGGAAATGAAACAGGCTTGAGAAAAATCTGTCTCAGGCGGTTTTTCAGAGAGAGAAAAGAGCATGTTAATATTTTTACAATCTCTCCAGCACTGTGAACCACTAGGAACCAGAAGACTGTTCTTATAAAGATGAAACTGCATGGAAATCTAAGAATTAAACCTTAATAACACTGAGATTGTAAAATTAAAAAAAAAAAAAAAAGCCTTGAAGGAGACAAAAAAAAAAAACCAAACCCAAGAAAGAATAGTTAAAACTTTTTAAAGTATTGTTGAATATGTATAGTTTCCATAGGGAAAAAAAAAAAAAAAAAAAAAAAAAAAAAAAATTTAAAGAGCAGGCCACAGGAGAAGAAAGAGACTTTTCAGGAAGAATCTGGAGAATCCAAAATGTCTTACAAAAGAGAGACATGAAATGTCTCCTCTACAGAAGATTTATATAACAGGGGAAACTCCCAGCAGGAGACCACCTCTATGATTAAAACCAGAAAAAAACAGTATCAACAAATTCCACAAGTTGCCAAATGTTTTTCATTACTTCCGCAGTGGAGGCTTCTGCCTTGAACTACAAAAAATGCTTTGACAAACAGCTTCCAAAAACTCAGCTTGAGGAAGCTACAAAGTTGTTTCATTTATAAGCAGAGACTACAAATTACTGGCAAAAAATGTGGCTTCCCAGCTGCAAGACAAAACACCCCAAAATAGCGCACTCAATTAGGTGGGATTTTTGAAGGAGTGGTTGCTGCCTAGCGAAAATGAGGGAGCTGATGAACATAATCTATCAGGCAAAGCACACTGAAGAGCCAGCTGCAGATTTTGTAACAGAAAGAGGAAACAAATTTGAAAGGATCTCACTCTTCGAGATTATAAACCATTGAAATATTTTATTGGTGGTGGTGGTGGTGGTTAAACCTCTCTACAATCTCAATGAACATTAGTGACTTCTGTAGAAAATATTTTATCAGCAATCAAAGCAGAGAGTTCTCAACTTTCTGTCTCCCATTTCTCCTTCTCTTTTCTTTTGCCTTTCCCTGTATACACATGAAGTGGAAAAAGGAATAAAAATCTGGATATGTAGGTAAATGCCCAAGCATGCATGTAAATACCTTGTATTAACTTTGAAGAACCCTGCTCAAAAATAAACAGTTTTATGGAGATTTAGATTTTCTGAATGGATATTTTCCATTGGAATTTGTAATCAAAATTTGATTTAAAATGTAAATGCGTTAGGGTAAATATTGAACTGTAACTTTTAGCTTCTTTCAGAAAGAGTAATAAAGAGAACTAAAATTCTCACAGGTATTGCAATACAAGTACAATGAACATAAATCCTTGTGTTGTACAGTTAATATACTCAGTTACCTTTTAATATGATGAAGTTCATTTAAACAGAGTGACTGGAGATCCGCTATCTTTTCTAAAAGTTAACCACAAACTGTCTGTGAATTTAGGCAAAAAGTATCTTGAACAGAGTGACAAAATGTGAAATATTTATTCTATATGAATATGCAAGGAGAATTTCTATGTTAGTGCTTTGAATTTTCTCCAATTTTCCTTCCAGGCACCAATTTTTCACCCTTTCAGCAGAAATTTTGAGAATACAAAATAAATAAAGAAATAAAAAAACAAATTTCATAAATAAAGCATGACTTACTCAAGATACTAAATTTTAAATCAGATTTTCATTGAAGGGATGTCTGTAGAGAGTGCATAGGAACAAGAATGTGGTTTATTCTGTGACATTGAGAGAATTCTCCCTGGCTATCTTTGTTACACTTCAACTCTGAAATACTTAAGAGCACATCCCTGAAATGCCTCTTTACTACAATTCAATGACAATTACTCCTCACTTGCCTGCAGATGTTGCTACAGCCAGTCATCTCTGCCAGATACATGGAGGAGGGTTGCAAAGACTTGTTGCCAGTTGGGAGGATACGAAGGGAAATTTACTCATTAGGGTCAGGGTTGATGCTACACAAAGATAATGGTAGGATACCAAACTGCAGCAGAAAGTCCATCAAAGAAATTGCCTTCTATTGTTTTCTTTTGGATCTGCAACAAGTGATGTAACTTCCACCACAGGAGAAATGGAGACATTTAAGAGCAAACATATCCAATTATTCAGAGGGTAGAAAATACAGCAGCCAAAAGAGAGACTACTGCTAAGGAACAAGTGACACAATGAGATCTAGTCAAAACCACTTCTCCTCTGACCAAGAATTATTTAGAGGAAATTCTGTGTACATAAAGAGAAATCTGTGGCTTTGGAAGGTGACTAATTGTAAGTGACGTTTGCTTTCCAAGCAAAAAGGTTGAGGGAAATGCCACTAATAATTCAGAGGCTTGCTATTCCCCAGTACAATAACCAATTGATATTTTTACCAGATAACTGTTAAAGCAACTGGGCAGAATTCTATTCTAAGCTTGGTTTTGTTATTAGTGAAGACATTCATAAAAGAATTTGGTCACAGGAACTCATTAATTGAATGGTGTGAAGCTGATGCCATTTAAATGAAATGCAAGAACAAACAAGAAGCATGGGCTGTAACTCAGTAAAATGGGGCATAAGCAGAGGTTCAAGTAATAAGCTGGGACATTAGCAGAGGTTGAAATAAAGCACCCTGGAGCTCAGGGCAGGGTGCAAAACCTACCTAAGAAACCGAGTAAGTTAGTCTAACTGCTGCAGTTAGAGCAGTGCAAGAGTAACCTAAATCAGAGCTGCCATGGATGTTTACACTACACTGTTGTTACTGCAAGAGTTGCAATACTCACAATAGTGAAAGCTCCAGGCTCGGAAGGACAAACTTTCAGGAAGTGAGGGGACTAGTGAAGTCAGCCAGGCAAAACAGCTCACCTCTATCTTCAGGAAAGTGGGAGTGTCATTAAGTCAAAGGTGCCAATCTTATCTGGAATTTATACACTAAGGCAGAGGTTTGTAGGAAAAGTCTCAAAAACATTACTGAAGATAAGGAAATGAAAAAAAAAAAAAAAAAAAGCCAAACCAAAACCAACAGTCAGCCAAGAAACAAATATTTTGCTAGTCAGTAGGTGTAAGAATAAAGTAAAGATATTCAATATTCAAAGGAAATTAAAACAATGCCCTTTAGTCATAAAACTGAAAAACAGGGAAAGAGAAAATTGTGCTGATTATACATGAAGGGAGAGTTATTAAAGGACACATGCATACTAGGGCATGCATGTGACACTAAAAGATACTAAAATTAAGCAAGGACAGGTCAGAAAAAGGGTATGGAACTTGTCTTGGAAGTCAATGTCCACATCTGAAGGACTCAGTCATCTCATTAATTGAATTTCAAAGGGAGGAGGACAGAAAATTCCAGATCTGATACCAAATATTAGGAATAAATTTATTCTGTTGAATGCTACTGATTAATCAGAATATCATGTATGTGACAGATGTATGAGAAGTAGTAAGGAAGGAGAAAAAGGCGTGGCTGAGACCATGACAGGCCCCTTAGACTGATCCAAACAAAATGCAAAGCTGTAGAAAGAGTTTCAAAGGGGAAAACAGTAAGACCTGAAGGTGCAATGAAAATGGAATGGAATATAACATGAGCTTCATCAATAGTTAAATCTAACAAAATCTTATCTTCCTTTTCCAAGGCAGCCAGCTCTAGCTAAAGGTAGTGCAGTACACCTATGCTGATTAGAGGATTGTAAAGCATTTGATTCAAAAAAATCAAATGAGAAATAGCTAGTGGTGCTAGAAAAAAAATGGGGTTTTTTAAATGAAGCTAGTACTCTTGATAATAATGTGTAGCCATAGCCATAGCCATTACCCTGGCAAGAACTAAGGAAAGACTGAGAGTTTATTTTCTCTGCCCAATAATAATAAGAATTTCATTGATATTGTTTAATGTTTTCAATATGCTTACCAATCCTGGAGCAATGTTTTGTCCATTAGATGAGAAACACACTGAGAAAATAGAAGATCAGCTCATAATTCATGGCAAAGTAGAAAATTATTTTGAAAGCAATGCTCAGCCTGAATTTTCACCATCTTGCTACCTGAATTCCCAAACAGAGAACAGTTGCCTTTAGTGAGGCAGTATTTGTTGCTGTTTTCATACTGTATATGACCACATAAGACACAAGAGGAGAAATCAGACTATTGTGCCAATTATAACAGAGGTATTGTTTATTTGGCTTTTCCTTCCTCTTCCCATTGTTACCAGAATGCTATTGAGGAAGCTAGAATTTACTGCCAGCTGCTCCAGCTGTTTATTTTCTGTCAAACACTTCAGGGAAATACTTAGCCTTTGTCAACACTCTTGTTTGATGCTCTACCCAGATGTACATGATGGCACAGCCTGGCAAAGGTGGTTAACACTGCCCAGGATTTCTCCAGCTGAGGAAGCTGGCTCTTTGCCCTGCCTTTTAGCTCACCTGGGGCTACCAGTCCATGAGAGGAGCTAAGGTTACTCAAGCTGTCATCCACACTTAGCACAGACCTGGCTCTCATTGAGCTCCCTTTCTAAATGTCATTTATTTTTTTACTATTTTGGAGGACTAATGAAGTGAACTATGAGAAAACCCTTCTAGGGACTGGCAAAATATTTCACCCATGCTTGTATATGTCTCTGTTTGACTTAACTTCTGAGTGAGAGCCAAAGATAATGACCAATCCAGCAGTCTGGCCACCTTAACAGATTACCAGGCAGAGGACTTGATGTGCATCCAGCTGCCATGGAGCAGCACATCCCTTCCATAGAGCTTTATGACATCACATGACTCACTGGCATTTTTAATATCGAAAATCAGCTGGGATTTTTTTCCTAAGAGAGAAGAAAATAGCCATTCTGTAAAGAAAATAATGTATAAGTGCTTTGCTAGGTTTTACTTACAGAGTTTAGGCTTTGTTGTACTATGTGTCTTACCAAGTACATACAGTTACAGATAAGTTACAATAGCATTCACAAGGGGGCCGTGCATACTGACATTGAAGTAATGCAGCCATTGTTGGCATGAAAAAAACAAGTAAGTACAAGAAATTGCAGATACTAACAAAAATGTCTTCCCCCCGCCTCACCCAAAGAAAATGAGAACATAAAATAATACTGGGATAACCTGGAAGCAGAACATTTCTAATATAGGAAAATCCTCCTGAAAGCCAGCTTCCCATGCAAGCTAACCCTAAATTCAGAAATAAACCCCCAAGAGCAGGGGAATTTAAATTAAAGCCAGTGTAAGATAGAAAGCCTCTGGGATATATTGTCAAAGTGACTCATGAGGTTTAAAGTCAATAGAAGTTGACGAGTGAGACCAAAATTCTGTGTAGTACTTTAAAAATATACCCTAAGGTACTAAGCAAAGAAATCAAGAGCTAATCCCTGCATACAAATACCATGCTGCAAACATTACTTCTGCTTTTTTAAAGAAAAGGTCACAAGGATTAGATTTTTCTGCCTGTCCTGGAGGGCAGAAAATATTTGGAAAGAAGCCCACCCTGCAGAAAGAGGCAGCCCAAATCTAATGGTTTAAGTGAAGTTTTATTCCTTTTATTCCTTTTATTCCTCTTCACTTCAGATTATGACAATCATTATCACTGATATGGTTATGTGCAGAGCACATGCACACCTGCTGAGTATGCATTTTCAACCTCTCAATCCATGTACAAATCTAAGATGGCTTTTCTTCTCACTTCTCCCTTCCCTTATTATCTTAAAGCAGGGACATGTAATAAAATGATCTAAAATCTTTCTGAAATCAGGACACTTGATTGTTAAACATATGCAAAAAATTATTTTGTTTACAACTGATTTTTTTAAGTATTTAGTTTTTGGATTGTGGTACAATCAGGGAACCAAATGAAATTTCAAGTAATAAAAACCCCAGAATGCATGCAAGCATCTAACAAAACCTATTGAATTGTTTGTTCTTCTGAGTCATGCTGCAGTTGGGAATGAGGCAGAGACAGAAAGATGACCTTTCTATTTACTGAACTCAGTGCTGCTGGTGCTTAATGGAATTTGTATCCTTTCAGTAACCATTTTTCTTTACTATCATTTTCTATGCTTAATTTCTCACGCTTTTTATTTAACATGGGCAGCAAAAATGGGACACTTCCTTGTGGACAAGTTCACCTGTCTCAGCTGAAGTGCCTCATGTGGACTCAGAGCAGGGTCTTTTGGCACGGGGGTGGTTTCTGGGCTGTGCTGACCCCGGCAGAGATCCCCGTGCGAGAGCTGAGCCCAGCCCCGAACAATGGCTGGCTGCCTCTGCTGGGTGGGACACACAAGTGGGCTCCCTCTTCCCTGCTGAGAGATCCTGACTTGTTTCTCTCCAAGAATGTACTGTGTGTTTATAGAGCAATTGTTGCAGTGGATAAATAAATAACCACATGCTCTGGAGACTTTTGGGCAGCAACAGCACAAATGGTCACTTCCTCAGTTACTTCCTATGAGGATGGCCATGTTATCCTCATCATAAGGACTACAGGCAATAATAAACTATACTGCTATTCCAAAAAGCAGGAAAACTTCATTCATCTTCCTAAAATTCATGTCTTTAAATTTTGCCTGGTTATTTTAGCTGCACATTATTGCTTAAGAAATTATTTCAGCATGAGGAATCTCTAGTAGGCTGCTGCAGTGATAGTCTGGTTTTGAAAAGCAACATTTGAAGGACAAAGCCAACCAAATTACAGCTGGACAGTGCTCCTCTAATGGCAACATTTCCATCTCTCTACCTGCAAAGGCACTTCTTGAACTGGACAGGCACTGAGAGGTTATCCAAAGGAATATTTCTAGACAATACCTCTAGCAGTGCTTTAGGATAATATTTTCTCATAAAGGAAAAGTTTCAGTTATTGTCTTTATCCAAATTCCACTCAGAGGAGCTGCAGATGAAGCTATTAAGACAATGTCCTTGATTTAGGCTTATAGGACTGTGGCATTAAAGTCACAAAGGAGCTTCTCTGACATCTACGCTGGCATAAAAGCCATTAGGAGTGGCAAATTAGTGAAGAGCAACAGAGCATGCAGTTCTGCCCCAGCTCCTGTTGTATGTACCAGCGTATGGACACCCAGCCTCTCTGCTCTGTCGTACCCAGAGGTCCCTGGCACAGGTGCTGCCTCCACTGGGAGAATGGCTCCTGCCTAACACTTTGAACACAGTCCATCCACTTGGTCCCTCTGGAGAGCCACTAAGAGCTGGAGTGGGCAGCTTGTGCAGCATGGAGCACTTTCACCGGAGTTGTGAGGAGCAGCCATGGGAATAAGCACTATGCAGCTCAGCTCCCAGGGGATGAGCTAATTGAGGACTAGCAGATGGCAAGTGACACCAACAGGAGTTGCTACAGTTAATGGAGTCCAAGCAGGCTTTAACAAACAAGTACTCTTAAGACCATTTTTATGCATGGCTCTCTTACGGGCATGAATTTGTTTTACCCTTCAGCAATGCTAAGTGTTGCACAGGAAATTCTACGTAATGCCTCCAAAAATAGGTAAGTTGAAATGTTTCTCTACTACTAATCCAATTCACAAAATACCATTCCTCCCAGAAATAAAAGGTGTCTGTAAATTGATTTCACTATATACCTATACACTATATATCCTACTTCAGCCTCGCTGAAGCTGATCTGCTCTCCCTGACAAGTCCTGTGTCAAGTCTCACTGGAACATGTGTAGCAAACACAGAAAGGGGAATCAGAGGTTGTTACCTGGACAGCAAAAGCTCAGCCCAGGCTGACAGAGTAATGCCATGGAGTTCAGGCTGGATGTGAGTCCTGCAGGGCTCTGGGGCAGCAGGTTCACAGAGCCAGGGTCCCAGACACACTGTTAGACTGGAGTGCAGAGGCACTTCCCTGTGCAAAGCAAGGCCTAGCCTTTAACATCTAGAAAGTCTTTTCATTGCATCACTGATTAAATGGTGATTGCTGCAGACATGAACTTACAGGAAACCTGGAACTGACACAGTGAATATTGTCACCTGGAATTAATGGTGAGATTCCTGATAGAAAGAAAAAAAAATCTTTTTTTTTTTTTTAATCCATTTTCTAATCCATTATTTCATTTCAAGTACTTTATCTTTCTTCATTGCCTGTTATTAGTGACCCTTTTTCTTTAAGCCCCATTCAAAATGAAAAAATGTTTACACTGATTAAATTCTGCCAGCAAAAAGTTTGCATACAGGGAGTACTTGAGGCCAGCTTTCACTTATCACTTCAGCAGAGCTGTTTCTCCTACATTCAGGTACATGTTCAACCTTTCCATACTACCATTACTAACACTGTAATCATAAATATATATGTCTACATACACATGCATAACTTTTGTTTTTCATGTAAAATGACTGGATAGAATTTTTTTTTTAAACAGCAATGTTAGCTTTCATTTGCAGTGAGGCCTTCTACCACACCTGATCACATCTGAAAGGGAAAGGAGACTTATAGGACAATCTGAAATACCTGAAAAGCTACAATAGATGACTCTATGTTAATGGATGTGCTGTGCATATAGAGCTATATATATTTATAAGTTATATAATGTATATGTATTAGAATATATAAATACATTAGAATAAATAAGTTTATGAATGCTAAATAATCTCCAAGTTCTTACTTAGATATGCATGATTATGATTAGAATCTTTAAATAACATTTATGACAATTAACTGCCTAATTATATAAATTAATGTCTCTCTTTTCTCATCTATAAGTGAATAGCTTTATTTTCAGCTATCTTGTACTTAAATTACACATTTCAAAAGTAGTTTTGTATACCTTTGTATTTATTTACTTAATGCATTTAGGAGCAGACTATAGTTCTTCCCCTGCATTTGAAATGCAAATACTTTTGTGGCAGTCAAATATTATTGTGATTTTGTGATTAAAAATTGACATTAATTTCCCCACAGACCATTCACCTCTAGCAAAAAGTTCACACAGTCGGTTCTTTCTTCCCTGCACAGTGATGCTCTTATTTTATCTGACATTCGCTAAAAATAAACGTGAGTGAATGAAGGATTTAGGTCACCTAGTGACATTACCGGAGCTAGAAGAATATTCAAGAAAAAAAGTTTGTGCTTGCGCCCGTGTTCCAGGTGGTGGAAGGGCGGCACGGGCACTGGAATCACGGCAGAGCCGGAGCAGAGCTGTGCCGGCACTGAGGCGGCAGCAGCAGCGCGCTCGCTCCTGTCACGGCACTTCACTCCCCAGGTTCTCAGCCAGCTCCGTTCTCAGTTTTAGAGCTTCCTGTGGAGTCAGGTCCTTTCACCTGCACGTCCTTTTTTAATAGACAAACCTGATATGGACAGTTTTATTTATTTGGGGAGCAAAGACTTAATCATAAAGAACAAGGAACTCTTACCTACAACACTGAGTCCAGATGCGGGAATACTGATGAGCCTTGGCCTTCGTATCTATGATGACTGAGCAGTGTGTAAAGAAGAGAAGCCCTGCTCCCTGAGTGCAGTGTATTCTCTTTAATAATCCTTGCCTCCTTACTCAACTGGTCTTTTATCATGACAACATACCTTGTGTTTCAGAAGAATTGCTGTTTGGTGCTCCTTGTTTTGCACCTCTGACTCCAAAAGTGCATGTTCTTGCTAAAAGACCAATATGCTCTCTGTGTAAAACTCACACGAGCTCTTCTGAGTTAAGGAGCAAGTTCAGGATCCAAATCTAGTTTCCTGTACATACCCCCCTGCTGGTGCTTTGGGGAAAACCCTTCCCTAGTTGTAGTGCTTGCAATGCTTTTATAGACATCTCAGGATTTACACCACCACATTCATCAAATCTGCTGCACACTGAGTTTGTAGGTGTGCTGGTAAAACAGCAAGCACTAATATTTCACATTGCTGGAGCTGTGACGCCAGCCACAATCGGCCCAGCTCATATGAAGCATTATACTGCCACAAAACAATCAGAGTGACCCAGAAAAACTGCACGTACAGAAATCTTTATATAGCCTTTACACCAGATCTGAATGCAGCCCTGCGCCTGCTTGATAAATGATGAGCTTTATATTACAGTGTTTGATTCACTGGGATGAGAGTCATGTGCTGAAAAACTCTGTGAGTCAAGAATCTTCCAGTACAGAGAGGAAACACATCAATAACGAGAGAGCAAGGACAGGTCACTTGTGACAGCAATGTGGGACTTCACAAACTGCAGTCAGGATGCAGCACTTTTCCCATGGTATGGAAGGGGCAGGGATTCTGTGTGTGCTGTTTCCTACTGGTTCAGCAGTGTGAGAGACCATATTTTCCTTAGGTATAGAACAAAAATGACCCGTGAAAACTGGGAAGGGCAGACATTCTGCAAGGAGTTTTCTGTTTTCTACCTTCACACTGTAGAAATCCACTCACCAAGGTGAAGAAGCCTCCTCACATCAGGGCTCTCCAGGACCCTTCCTCTTGAAAGCAACAAATTTCACTGAATATACACCAACAGGTTTGGTCTTCCAACACCCTTCTCAGGAATTTTACCAATGGAATGCAAAAGCAACCCCAGAGAGTGCCTCAAGGGCAACTTAAATCCATCTAAGTCTTTCCCCCCTTGTTCCTGTTTGTGTGTTCCTAGCCTTGATCAGCTTGACCAAAAAGCTGATCTAACCATGAACTCATGACTTTTATGGAGGATAGGTTTTCATCACTTCTCTGTAACAATTTGATCTGCAACCACACAAGCACCAGGGCAAGCACAAGGCTGGAAGTGAGAACAGGGTCTCAGCAAGTTCAGTCTATGATGTTCTGGATGGGCTTATTCAGTATCTTCAGTTTCCTAACACTTTGTAAGGCAAAGTCATAACCCATCTCAAAGACATTTTTCTCAGTTGTTGCAATACACAGTTCACCAGATAACTGATCAGTGCTCATACACATTAATTGTTCTGAGACTGTTCTCAAAAAGTGAGTGAATTTATGAGCTGGTTGTCTAATGAAACTCACATGAAATTAATAAAAACGCAAAACTCATCACAACATTGACTTACTTTTGCAGAAGAATCTAATCTCTTTGGCCATAGCAAACTTAACATCTCTCCTGGCCAGCTTTATTTGTGTGTGAGCTCTATGCACAGTGATCTTTTCACAGCACAGCAGCTGCCATGCTGACACGTGCAGTACCCTGACCACCAAAATGACTGTCTGTCCTCCCAAAGCGCTCCCACTGCCTGTGAACGCTTCATTGAATTTTGATGACACGAGATTTTATTGTGATGCTGACGGACTGTGTTGATTGTTTTGTTCTTCACAGAGGTGAATTCTAAAACAGAAAGCCTGTTCTGAACCTCAGATAGATAATAGCAAAAGATCTTAATTATATTTCACAAAACTGAAGGCTGTAAAAATGTGGCTTTAGAATCCTCCTCTCAGGCATACGTATTCCTGCTTGCAGTTTTGTTTTCATTTTGGTGATCCAAACAGTTTCCAAAATAAGGACAAAGCTGAAAACAGAGTGCTTCTGTTTAATACTGTAGGACTTTTTTTAGGCAGCTGCTAAAACAATGGCAAACATGTACATGAACATAAAGTTCCTGGATGTAACACTGCTTTATCTATCAATACTTTAACCACGAAAGTGTTTGGTATGAGTGGAGAAAAGAGGAGAGACAGAGGGCATAATGCCTCTTTCAGACAAGAGGCATCATACATTTTAATGTAACCTGGCTAAGGAGAAGGAAAGCTTCCGTGAGTGACAAAAATTTTTACAAAGTTCAACCTTTTGGAAATAAATTACTACTGTGCTTCACTTTAAATGACTGTATAAAGTTTACAAGGATGTTTTAAGGTAGCTTGTTCTTTATTTCCTGTGGCTGTAAATGCCACTTCAAGAACCAGAAAGTAAAAAAAAATCTTGGTAATTTTGCCTAAGGAAACACTGCTTTTTATCCAGCCCACCACTAGGGAAGAGTTTAGTCTTTTCTACTTTAATAGTGCATAGGCAGGAATACATCTGTGAGGGTTTTCTAAAACCAGTTTATAAATTTAGAACTAGATTTGCTAAAAGTCTTCAAATGTAGATATGTAAATAAAACCACCCAATGTCACATGGACATGCAGATCTTTGACAGGTCCAGCTAAAAGGACAAAGCCTTCTCATGTTCAGCACTGGTCTGCAAAACAAAGCCAAAAACCCAGGGCCTAACAAAGCACTTATCTTGTGGCTAAAACACCACAGCACCAGGTCCCTCAGCCCCTCTTTGTGTTGGTGTTGAGCACAAGCTGCTGCTCACTTCCATATTCTGTGCATTTCTGAGACTCCCCTGCCAAAAAGCACCCATATCTCTGGACACCCATTGTCCAGGTTCAGAATTTGTGTTGCATGTAACCCATTTTACTCTCTTCCTCTGTGTATGTGTTTGAAGCAAGGCCAGGCAAGAGGAAAGAACATATATGCTTTTCCTTACTGAATCCATTTACAGCACTGGAAGAAACAGAAAGCATTTAGCATCTAAGCTATTTTCCAGACCCTGAAAAAGGATTTCTGTGGTGGAGGCCCTGCTTGCTTTCTTTGTGTTCTTAGACTGCCATAGCTACAACAGCAGCATTACTACAGCGGAGCAGATGTATCATGTACAACATAAACATAGCACAACATAGAACAACTAACTGCACTGAAAGGAGGCAGTCTGAGAGACATCCATTAGGTCTAGATACCTCCCAATAACATTAATTACATTCAATAACAATATTCATAGAGTTCTTCAAGGCCTGTGTAGGAAAGCATTTCTAGAAACTCAGAAACCTGAAAAATCAGATGTATGTGGTCATGTCTATTTACAGATTTCTTTGATTTCTTGCAGGTTTGGAGGGCCTGCAAGGAGAAAGCTGCAGCCTTGCCCAAGTGTCTAAGCACCCTGCGGAGAGGAGGGAAGAGGCCTTCCCATGCAGACCACAAAGCCACAAGGCAGCTCCTGCACCCTGCCCTGCCCTGCCTTTCCTCCCTCTTCAGCAGGGGAGGAGCTCTGCTGCTGTGCACAGGCAAGAAGCTGCTTCCCAGAGGCAGAGGGTCGTGGCAGCACGGGCAGCCCCTGCCATGAGGGGCCGAGGGCACAAGGGGAGTTTGTGCCACTGCTCAGGTGCACCGTGCTGTGTCTGAGGTGCTCAGAGACACATGCACGGCTTTCACGTCTTTCATCCGATTTGTCTTTTATGAGATGAGCTGAATACAGCAGAAAAATGTGTGGTTTGGGGTTTGCATCGAGGCTAATATAGATTTCAGCTTCTGAGAAGTCAAGATGAGGAGATTTCATCTGTACCCACACAATTCATACACGAGCACATACAGATATGATATAGCATGCTGACACCAAATGTCAACATTTAGCTATTCCACTCATAAAGAAAACCTCTTTCAAACACACACAAGATTTTCTTTACAAGCTTATAATTTTTTCTCCTTTTTTATGATTCAGTTAAAGAAGTGATCAAATATATTTTCTTTCCTTACTCTCTTCCTTCTCAAGTACTGTTCTTATTATCAGTGTTCCTCATTATCAAAGCAGATATGAAGGAAGCACTGTGAATAAACAGAAGGGAATTTGGACTTCAGGACACACTTTACTGCAGGCTTTTATCATCCAATATAGTTTGCTAGAACCCATCTTTTATGCGACTGTTCCTTCCCCAAAGACATTCCTCATTACTGAATGCTACATGTTGCCCTGTTGGTCTGGAAGAAACATTTCATTAGCTACAATATCACTATAGATTGCATCTAGTTGCCATAGAAACTTTAGAGAAGAAGCTTGGGTTTAACCCTTGGAATAGACTGGATTTTTCATCCTTATAGCATTATAATTTTAAAAGATACCATGTCTTTTATTGACCTATATTTTTCAGTATAAAAGCTGACAGCTGCTGATAATTCATATAGGGTTGATGACTGTGAAATATTTTTATTACAATATCTACTATTTAACTGGGATAATACACTGAGGGACAAAATTGCTGTTGACTTCTCTGCAACTGTGATTTCAACCTCAACCACTCAAGGTCAAAGGCAGCTGTAAAAGTCACATAGAAAACTCCTTTTACTGGAGTGTTTTGGGGTCAGAGAGAGCCAGCCAGCACATGTGGGTGCTAGGCAGGGCTTTATCACAACTTCTGTTGGTCACAATTTGTTTTTCAAATAGGTGCAAGAACACTACCTGTTTCTGAGGTGCTTAGAGATCCTCAGGTAAAAGATGACTGTTTATAAACACTAGTTTGTTTTCTTCACATAACAGAGAATGCTTAAAGAGAATTTTTTATTTCTGCAAGTAAAACCAGCCCTTCAGCCCAAAGCTACAGATTAATCTATACATCAGGTTTTGCAGCTCCCTAAGCAGCAGCACTGCTATTAAAATGGGGCTTTTTTTAACCAAGACTCCTTCTCAGTGTGCAGAGAGACACTAAACTTCAGAGTATTTTCACACTGGAGAAATGCACCACTGTGCTCCAGATCACACCACTTGATCTGATAGCTAAATAGCTTGCTCAGTGGAGAAACATCAGCTCTCTCTGAAACTGGAGCCACAATCCTCTATCTGTCTGCACTTCAGACCTGAGCAACAAAGCATTTTTTCTTTACTGGTTTCGCCCCTGTAAAATGAAAAGCCTGAAGATTATGGTACTATCCCACTCACATAAGTGTAAATTGTGCAGTGGATGCTATTTTCACTCAATAAAGAGTTTCTTCTGCCTTACCAGGCTACATAAAAATGTGAAAAGCCTAGTCTCCAAAAGGTCTCAAGTTCTCCATCTCCCTTTTTCTTGTGTTCTTGTTTCCTCTCTTATTAGAAATACACCACCATCAACAAATGATAGTTTAAGGTTACAGCAGTGGAAGGGCCTGGCTTCCTCTCCTGCCAACATTCTTTGCAGGGTGGCTTCTGCACACTAGCACTTTTGTTCTTTTTGCTACAAGCTCCTTTCAATTTGCAAAACTCAGACTCTAGTTACAGCTGGTTTTGTTCCGAAAGAAAAACTGGAGGGGGATGTGTGTGTATGTGTGGGGATGGGGGAGCTTGTGCCCAGGCAGTTTTGTGACTATTCTATGGCAGGGTTGTGGAGGGGGTTATATTTAGCTAGATAACAGAGGTTTTGTTATTAAGATCCTTTTAACTACATTGCACAGCCCTTACTCATGTTGGTGGACCAAGAAGTATCACTGAAGTCAATGGGCCTGTGGTGCTTTATTATTTCAAATCACATAAAGATCACTGAAATAGGAAAGATCATAATGAAACACTTTCATCGTGAAGTCAATGGGTCTATTTGTACGAATGTTCACAAGCATGAATGAGAATTGCACAATTTAGGCCAATACATGCTATTTTCTGACAAGTTTAGTATCTTTTCTTGATAAAAACTCCATGAATAGCACTGTCTCACATGTGCAAACCACACAATGAACCTGGTTCTGCTTGGAATATCTAATTTGTCTCAGTAGCATTTCTCCCAAGGAATGCATTTAACTCTTTGGAGACCCTATTGGATTAGGACAAATCTGATGCTTTTAGCTGATTGACTAGGGATGGCTCAAAATAAAGGATCTTCTGTCCTTGAGAAACACTGGCTTTAAATAGTACTATGTCATTTGCAATGTCTTGCAGTTGAAGTAGTGCCTTAAAATGGTGGACCTGTGGAAATTCACATGAAGGAACCAAGATCCAGTATGAGAATTCCTATTAGAGGACAATTATATAGCTTGAAATAATGAGGTACCACAGTGAAAGCTGGCCAATGAATACAGAACCCATTTGCAAGTAGCTTCATATGTAATTAGCATTCAGTGCTTTGAGGCAGGAAGACAACTTTCTACCCAGTTGTACATTCAAATTTAGAATTACAAACACCAGCAAACCTAGTAAGCAAAGGAATTCTGTAGGAGCTGTCCCATTGAAGGTAGTCCCAGCATCATGAATAGGTAATTTGGCTGTGACAGCAAAACTGTAAACAGAGAGCTGCTTATCAAACATCAGAGTTATCAAACTCTCGATGAGGCACGTTAGGTAGTGACAGACATGCACCTTATCTTTCCAACAGCATTTCCTATGACACACTGGATAATTCAATATACTTCCTTTCTCCTTTTCTACTGGCAGCTAGATTTCTTCCACCTCTTCTACTTTTTCCTAAAATGACACAGCTTGAACAGAAACTTGTAGTTGCAAAAGGGAAGGACAAATTATTGCAACAGGCTTCATGTTTTGAGCAAATAACCATCTGAAAGAGACTGAGGCAGCCTCACACCTGGCCTAGCTGGAATGGGAGTGCATGACCCAAAGGACTGAGACTACAGAGGAGTTCACACTAGGTCAGGAGATTCCTTCTTCTGCTGGAATGTGGGATACAGCAGCCTTGTTTGCTTTGGAAGGGTAGCAGCATCAGTCCATGCAGAAAAAACATGGCATTATTTCTCTTCTCTGACTGCAGGAAGTCCATCTAAAGAGGTCCAAAAAGCATGAGGAAACTACATGGTTTCTTTCACGAGAGAGCCACAGTCTAATTCTTTGCCTGGCTGCAGTATGTCCAAGTTACTTTGGACATGTTTGGGTGTAAGAGGACAACTTAGGCTATTTTTCTGGATATCTGGTATCCTGGTTGAAGCAGATAAGAACTAAACATGATCAGGTTGACTTTAAATGACTCTAACATCTAAATGCATGCACAGTAAATCTGACATATCCAGAAGCTGGATTTATGGAACATGAATGACACAGTGTACGCACACAAATGTTTTCCTTGTTGAAATCATGGACAGAAATACGAAGGCCATACATTTTGGAGAGAGGCGTTTCTGCAGGGTGAAACTTGTAATAGCTACAAAAGTGAAAATACTCCAATGGTCTGCAGATACCAAAGATAACCAGACCAGTATTTGTGATACTCTCTAATTCAAACACAAAATCATTTTCTGAACCAATAGGAGTTCATCCCATTATCTCACTGTGTCATCCTAGTAGGACAGAGCAGTGAGAACAAGCAGTGTTGTGACCTTTCCCATGCTCATCCATCCTTACAAAATCACCAACAACCCTGGAGTGAGTAGTCTCACAGCCAGGCAATTCTAAGTACCTCTAATACTGCTCCCTCTGGCTCAGGAGTTCCCCATTTTTTCTTTGACTTGAGTCTCCTAGAAAACTGTTCAGATTCTCAAGAACTAAATGTTACATTAATGATTAGATTAATCTGTCCTTGTACTTTCAAGATGGAGCAGAAACATCTAAGAGAAAAATCTGACCTGAAAAGTCCCTAAATTCTGACACTCAGTAGGATGTACATTTAATACCAGACAGGATTTGTAAGTTTACAAATCTGTTGTCTGCCACAACTCTAAAACTTAGTGTACCTAAATTATCTAGCAGATGCATTTCTATAGCAATTCTACCTGCAGACATCCTGCCACAGAGAGACCAGATGTCAGTTCAACATCAGAAGGAACATCTCTGAGCCCCAGAAGTGCAAATAGCTCTTACACAAAAAAGGAAGAACATCTGTCTAAACAATCTTACAAAAACACTACAGCATTCTAGAAAAAAATAGCCCAAAAGCATGTAGCAATTACAGAATTCTACTACAGAATACTATAGGCTATTATTTTCAAGTTACTACTGTTTGAGTTTTCTAAAATCTGCACCTTTTGAAATATACTGAAGCATCTTTTTCACAGTTCATGCTCATATCCATTAAAGCCTGGTACCCCAAACTGGTACCAACCAAAATCAAGCCATTTGTGAAAATCAACTGCTTCTGGAATTTCTTTTTCTTCAGGATAAAATTACTCTTACGTACATGTGTATTTAAACTAATTTTAATAACAAATTGGTAGTTACCTCTAAGATATGACAGAAGAGCTTGTATATGGATGATGTTTGACTTGAATTTCATTTAATAACAATATGTACACCAGTAACACTGAACAGTGTAGTCCAGTATCAGTTAGATGGTGAGGTCCTGACTTTGTATAGATTTGCAGGTGTGCCTGCTGTACAGCAGAAGGCACTCAGATCTGTGCTCCCATTTCCCCTGCAAAATAGGGTGAGGCTTAACTAGGCATGCTCACTAAGGTGCATGAATGAGAGTGTACAGCTGAAAATCTTCCATAGAAATGAAGTGCTTTAGAACTAGAATTGCATTACTGGTGCTAAATTGAATTAATCAAGTTTTTTCACTCAAGATATCCCCAGGTATGGAACAGGTATTTTTGTCTCACCCCACCTTTAGACTTGGACTCTGACAGCTACACAGAGCAAGTATCTCAAAAAGGAAAATTAAGAACTTGGTAATAAATTCTAAGGGATATAAATTCCACAAAAATGGGTATCTATTTTAACTCCTTGTTTTTTCTTATAAACTGAAAAACAAGGAGTTAAAATTGAATCTTCTTTCATTTGTCTTTTGTTAAATTCTCCTCTTATTGACTATTTTGCACAGCATAGACACCCAACTGTTGTTTGTAAATAAATGGTTAAGGGATTAGAAACATACAGCAGTCATCCTGCCAGATTTATTGATGAGTCCTCAAACACGCAAGCCCTTGTAGAAGGATTTCAGTAAACAAAAAGCATTATGTATCTATAGAGACTGAGACAAGAGCTAATTGCACTTGCCAGATTGCAAACAGGACCGCACACAGGAAATAAATACGTGTTTAATTTCTAAAGGTGAATTGGGTTCAACATCTTAACCATCCTGTTGCCTAGTGACTCCTGGTCCTAAGCCCACTGCTGCATGTTTCATAGAGAGAAATAGGAGCTAAAGAAAGGGTTCACAGACATCAGCTGACAGTCCAAGCAACAACCTCAGCTTTCCAGCAAGAAACACTGCAAAGGCTTGAGAGCTTGAGTGTCCATGAGCTTTCCAAGCTGCCATAAAGACTCTCATTTAGATCCTCTTCAAGACATCAGCATCTATGTCACATCACTGTCTTGCACATCATAAAACTGGTCAGGCTTTCTGATATTTCACAGCATGGCTGAGCTCAGGTGAGCAGTCAGCAATCCAGAAGGAGCAAACAGGGCAAAGGCTCTTGCTTTTCATTCTTCCCTCCACCACACTCTATTCATATCAAGCTCTACCCAAACAGTAGACTGAGAAGAGAACAAAGAGCAGATGGAAAAAAAAATAGAAAAGAAATAAGAAAGTAGGAGTAGCTTCCACCTACTTTTTGCTACCACCTACACTAACTACCTTCTTCCTTCTCAAAGCCTTCTTTGGCTGTTTAGCAAAACTGTTTCCTGCTGCTAGAGGAGATTGAATGAAATAGTCTGAATAAAGCACTTAAATGTTCAGTAGGACAAAAAGCTTAAAAAAACAGTCTAATAGCCTCAGTAAAGACACATCCTGGGAAAAAATACACTTCAGTTTCTCTTCCACTAGGGATATTTGTATGCAGAAAAGCAATGTTCAAAGCAAAGTTCAACAGGTCTTGGACTGATGCACAGACAAGCTACGTTCACTCCGTGCCTCTTCACAAGCCAAAAGAAACCACAAAAATTAATGAACAGATTAAGCAATATCTTCAAGTTTTCCACGTGGTGAAAGATCGCACTGAAACACTGTCAGAGATGTACAATAGCCATCAGCAATCCTTTTGGAGCTTCTCCCTGCAGAGAGAACAGCTCATCCCGACCGCACCCGCAGGCTGTCATGTCGTGAGGGGTTCTTTTCCAAGGACAGCCTTGCTGTCCCACAGTCCTTGCTCTAAGCAGCACAGTGCCTTGCTTGAACAGCTAGCAGGGGACTGTCATACCCTGAGTGCTGGCGAGCAGCATCCTGCAGGAGGGCTCAGTGAGAGCCCACAGTGCTCATCAGACAACCAGCCATTTCTTGGGAAGAGGGGGGAGGACAAAAAAGGCTTCTTTGTTCCTCTTTCTTTATGACTGGGTCAAAATTATCCAGTAAAATACCTGCAAAGGTGAATCTTGATTCACCAGAGGGGCAAAGACTTATTCACAGTGTTACATTTTGTTCCATGCTTCTTCTAGGGCAAAGAACCATTACCACTCTTGCTAAATGATGGAATTTCCTGTTCTGGTTAGTGCTGCAGTTAAGGCTTTAAATTAACCCTCAACTGAATGTTTTCCTGGTTTAATTGCCAGGCTTTGGAAAGAGGCCTAGCACCCAGGCCCTGACAGGAGTGCAGCTATGCAATATCCAGCTGGCTGCAGTCCCACAGCAGTTAGAGCAGCCTCTGAGGAGAGAGATTTATATCCCTGTGGGATGAAATACTTGTAACTTCCCTCGCAGAGCTCTACCATCCCCTGCTACTGTAACCCGCCCTTTCCAAGTGACCGGGTTTTTTTGTAAGTCTTGCCAAGCCTTGGGAGAGCTGGACGGGCAGCTGGCTGCTGTGTCAGTCTGCAAATGCTGCTGGAGGGCTGCATAATGCTGGGATCTGCCCTGCAAGCAGCCTTGCCTCATGCTGCCTGAAAAATCCTTGCAGCTGAGTTTCTTCATCAGGAAGGGTGCTACCCCTTCCTCAACAGAAACAAGAGTTTCTGATTTTCTGTGGTTTAGACAAAGTATTTCCACTACTACTAATGCATAGAGTTTACTTGTTAATCTACATCCAGAAAAAAATAATTAACTTCTTGTTAACATCAATGTGATGGCTAATGTGCATTCATTCAACTTGATTATGATGATGGTATAAAGCCCCTGTTACTCTTTTCAGGCTGTTGCTTTTTAGGCACAGTGCTTAATTCTGTCCCCAGCTCATTTGATTACTCCTAAGCCGAGACTGAGGTAATTATTAGCTACCATCTTTTATTTTCGAAAAATGCTCAGTAATATTAGTCTCCTTTAGCTTTTTTTGCTTCTCCTGGGTTAGAAGGGACAGAGAGAATCAATTATTCACATGGAAAGGCTGTAGCAAACTCAGTTATTCCTCTGTAGTGCATCCAGGGCTGTTGTGCCAACGTCACCCATGTCCTCCTGGCCATCATTGTACTGCCCCATTTCCTGGGCACTCTCCTGAGGAGTTTTCAGGGAGCTACTGGCAAAAATCTCCTGTGCAAACTGTGCTGAGTACAGACCCCAGGTACAAAACTCAGTTCCTAGTGATGTACATCCCACTCCCAACCACCCCACTGGTTTATGAGCAGACCCCTACACGGTTATGGTAGCAATCCATCAGGTACAGTGATGGCCACAGTTGTTCTGGGGGCCAGTTCCATAATTTTCCTGGTGCTTGCACAGATTGTGACTATTTCCCAGAGCTGGTTTTACCAAAGAAGCTGCTTGAATTTTATCATAGTGATAGGGCAAGAAGAGTCGACATCAAGAGACTTAAGCCAGAAGCAGCTCTGGTCTGCACATCACTATTTAGGACCAGGTATTGAGAGCAGATCCTCAAAACACTACACCTGTTCAGCCCTGCAGCTAAGCCAGGATGCCTTTTCTCCAATAGGCAAAAGGGAAGTTTCTCAGCTCTCAGAGGGCTGGAGGCCCTTATTAAGAGAATCTGACCTTCTCTTCAAAGACAATATGAATGGAAAAGTACAGGGGTGTCAGTGCCAAGCTCCTCAGTTTGCTTGGGAAACAGCTGTAGCAGTTCAAGAAGAAAATATGTCACAGCTGCTCCAGACAGTAAATTCCTAGTGTTTCAAAGTGATGAGAAGCAGAAGATGAATGCAGGAAAACACTTTAATACATTTCACTACAAAGTTTAACCATTACCAAAATGACTTAACCTAATCTGACTTGGCATTGGAGGAGGCCAGAAGGACTAATTCAGTCCATCCCAAATGCTTCTCAGCTGAAGGCCAGGAACCAGTAGCTGAGAGTTCAAGGACACAGCTATGAGGTAACTGCAGTCCATACAACATGCCCTGAAGACTTGGAATAGAAGCATGGCCCTGCCTTGGATTGTTCTTTTAACCATATGTTGCTCAGACGTGTGTTTCAAAGGATGATGGGAATGGATGCAGGGCATTCAAAAGGTCACTTTGCCACAGCCCTAATTCCAGACCTATGGACATAATAATGTCTTTAGGTGTTGCAGATTTATGTTTTTAAAGGCTCTTATCCAAGTAATTAATTAGCCTACAGAGTTAAAATATATTACAACTGAAGGTTAGGCTTTTAAAAGAAACATTTTGGGTATAGGAATTTAAATTGCATTAAAGTTAACATCTTGGGCTTTATTAAACCGATTATCTGACATCCAGGCAAAACATGGACATGACTGAAGTAGGCTTATGGCTATCTACTGTGTGCTGCATATGTCTTTTCTCATGAAAAGAGACAACCAGAGATTTCTTCAAAGAACATGGGGTGTGAATAAAATAGAGGAGATCTTGTTCACCTCAAGTTGCCTTAATTGCTGAAGACACTTCTGGTGAATGTTGCCAAAGAAAATGGCACAGAAGATTACACTGAGACACAAGATGTCCCAGAGAAAATACTGACAGATGGGAACTCAAAGTTTTAGATGCGGAGCAGAAGCAAGGCAGAGGAGCGTGACTTGCTATTTGTGCATTACTAATTTTGAAAAGCAACTTATTGACCTTTTTTTTTTTTGCAGGCCACATTGTTGCAGGCTGTTACCCTGACTCTTGGAAAGCCGGGTAACTCAATGAAATGCCACTGCAAATTATATTTTTGTCAGCTCTCAAGAACATTGCATTCTTAAAAGAGGAACTGGCAGAGTTCAAGATGCAGTTAGGGTGGGGGAGGGCAGAAGCAGTGACCAGAAGGGAAGCATCTTGAGGCACTGGTTCCAGGGAAGAGTCTGAAAGCAAAACAAAGCGCACCAGGGAGTAAAACTCTAGGCAGTGCCTGCCAGGAGACAGACCTCTATTGCTGAAACACAGGCTTTTTGCACCACTGGAGGAAGATGCTCTTCATTTTGTCCCCTGGCTGCTCTCTCAGAGAAATAACAATAGATAGAATGACATACATGCATAGGAAGGAAAAACTTGGGTCCCAGCTTGGAATATTTCTCTTTCAGCTTTGATGCAAAATCTTATAATTTGCAGTATCATAACTGCGGTGCAGTGGATTTAAATCCATTGAGAAAAATAAAACCTCTGGACAAAGTCACAATTTCAGAGAAATTTTACCCGCCTTGGCTGAGTTTACTGTTCCTCATCAACACATTAGAGGAACAAACAGTATTCCACATTTTGCTTAGGTGGATTTAAAATGTGCACAGAGTGAATATATATTGTATGTTCATTGCTGCTTCAGTATTACCACAGCGTGCAGCTGTGGGTCAAATAACTATTAGCTGAATCACTTAGGCTGCATCAGGAAAAGAAGGGAAGGATAGAAGGTGAAGCTTAGAAAGACAGAGGTCTGTGCCTGATGAAGCAGTGACCAAAACCCAACTGCATA
This sequence comes from Onychostruthus taczanowskii, assembly GCF_017590055.1. Taxonomy (NCBI): domain Eukaryota; kingdom Metazoa; phylum Chordata; class Aves; order Passeriformes; family Passeridae; genus Onychostruthus; species Onychostruthus taczanowskii. The sequence goes on along the minus strand of NW_024496525.1, from coordinate 14,455,072 downwards.
CAGAAAACACACTGAGGAAAATTTAAAGATCAACAGCTTTGAGAGAGGACGGGACAGGAGAAATGGGATCGTATCATTGAAGCTGGGATCCTGTTCTGATAGTGTTTGGCTTTCATGGAGCACAGTGACCAAAGATGTATAGCCAGGGAATCTTGTACTTCTCCCAGCTAAACAAGGTGATTAAGTCCAATTAATACACTCATTAAGAACAAATACAGCTGACTATACTGAAAAGTTATGAAAAGTAGGAGTGAATCAGGCAGCAACTAGAAGTCAGTTAATCTCATCCTTGCACAAGCCAAAATACATGACAAATGAGCCTCCATGAAAGGGAAGCAGCTGAGCAATATGTAGTGCAATATAGACTCTAATGTTCAGTGATAAGAAAGCACAAGCATGCAGGATATACACAACTCGTGGGGAATGTCTGTGATATGATAATAAGTTTGGCAGCTCTGCACATCACTGAAAAAAAGAAGTTTCTCTTGTTTCTATTACAGCTTGTGCAGTTAACACATTCCAGGACTGACAGTGGGCAATTCATTAGGGAAATGGATATTATTTGCATGCAGCCTTTGCGCCTCATCACTTTTGTTATTTATTTAACTCTAATCCCTTCTGAAGTAGATGGCCAGAGTTCCCCAGAAAGGCAGTTCCCAGTGACCCTACTGATTTGTGTGCTCACATACTCCTTCCCTTATACTGAAAAATGTTTCTTACTGTGACTTTTTGCTCTCCCTGTTGCATCTAATGCAAATGAGGTCCAGAAGCTTGTACTATTAATGCAGCTCATCAAATCAAATCAATCAAGTTAACATAACCTTGCTGTCAGGTGTAGAGTCAATGCTTTGGCACCAAGATCGTTGCATCCCTCTTATAACTGAAATAGGACCAGACACAGACCATGTGCACACATTTACCAGTCACAGGCTGCAATATTTCACATTGTTCTTTCTCGTGCCTGCCGTAAGCAGGACAAGCATGCAAAAAGAAAAAGGGGCATGTAAAGCATTGTTCCAGAGGCAATCTGGATTAGAGGTTTGGCTTTGACTTCTGCCCTTAACTTAAAGACAAGGTTTAATCTAGGAGATGATTCTGAAGAAGGTTAAGGAAAGTCTCTGTAGCTCTGTGACTACTTCATTATTGTATACCTTTCTTTCATTGCATATTATTATAAAACAAAGTTTAAACCAGAAAGTAAATATTTGTACATCTGCAAAGAAAAATCATTTGAGTCTTTTCTATTCAGTGGCATCTACAATCACTGTCTGTAGGAAAACAATCATGTGCTTATTTCACAAATCATTTCATATTCATGGAAGTTATACCTGCTTCAAGTTAGAAAAACAATTATGAGAATATATATTGTGAAAATGTATTGACCTTTAAAAAAGTATTTATACTACATATTTCTAATCTTTAGTCAAAGTATATCTGTGTTTCTCCTGAATTAAAAGGTTTTAATATTTATTTATTCAAAGTCTATGAAAAAAATAATTTTTGTTTATTTCTTTTTATTATGTATAACCATGGAGAACATTCTCTTCTCAGCTTTCTCAGATATTAAATGGTTGACAATTACGTTCTTGCAATGAACATAAAGTCTGCCAGTTTTGATGCTGCCATCACTGTGGGCAGGATAACATGTCTGAGCCTGTTTCCATGAGACAGTAGAGAAAACTTCCCTGAATTTTCATGGCAAAGAATGAAGATTTTGAGGATGATCCACATTGCGTGGGTGTTAGATCTTTATTCAGAAGTGTCTGAGAGTTTGAAAGTGACTGATTTGGTTTGCTTGAATCAATTCATTAGCACATTTTCCAGTCAGAAGTACATACTCATAGGTTTCTTAGGATAGGATATGCAGTAGTGAGATCTTGAAGGATGCCACCTTTTTCCAGTGACCAACTACTAGTTAACACTGTAAATATAATGCTTAAAAATCACGATGCAAACATCTCATTAAAAGCACAGTGTGTGTAGCAGCTTTCTCACTTAGATCTTCTAATGGCAGCACGTTATGGGGTTGTTTCCTTTGGGTTTTGTGTTTGTTTTCTGATTGCTGATGCATGTACTAAGTCCTGCTATTGGGCCAGTGTTTGAAGAATTGGTATGTCCAAGGGGAGAGAAACTGCAGGTGAGAGAATAACAGATGAAGGGCACTTGGATTAGTGCTGCATTATTTTAGAGAATTCCAGTCTTAAAACACAGGTGAATCACTTAATGATTGAAGGTGGAAAGAAGATGGGGAGTTTAAATGCAATTGCTACAGGCAACATCTGTAAAAAGTGCAAACATTAATGTCACTTGTGGAATTTAACCCATGCTCTATTTATGTTATCAGCACTCATTCCTGTTGATATGAGAAAGGAAAATCTCTTATTAATATAATGAAAGCAAAAGTGAAAACTTGGCATTGCCCCCATCCAGTAATACCATCTGTGGCTCAGAAGGGGATTTTTCTGCTTATCTGGCAAATAAACAATCAAAAGGATTTTTATTGATAAAAGCAAAGATGGTACTAAAGTGGAAGTAGTGTAACTGTGCTAGAGAAACAACCCCTGTCGCGTGCTACCTCCTGCATTATGCAAAAACCAAGAAGAAGTGAAATCTACTTACAGGCACCTTAAAACATCTGCTCACAGACAGCTAATTAAAAGCAGATAGTTTAAGTAATCACAGCAACCAGCCTAAAGAAATACAAGATACAAGGGAAGCTGTAAGAACACACAAGAGTTGTGAGCCATGGCAAACTTGGTAAATCCAGCTATTGACAGTATTTCATGATAAGGTAAAGAAAGCATCGATTCCAATGAGGAAGAAAAATCTCTGTATTCCCTACTGGCTCTCAGCTTGCTGGTTATGGGTTGGCAGATCCTTACAGACAGGCCAGGAGAAGCAAGTACAGATGACAATGTTCAAGTGAAGTAGTTGTTTAGGTTATTGTATGTCTCTCTCAATGCAATCCAGTGGGCTTTTTTCATAAAGTGAACTTCTCACTATCATCTCAACAGATTTATAACTTGTCTAGTATATAAAAAGTGCTGCCATAAATAATCACAGTGAAGCAATTCCTAGAATCTCAGCTTGTGCAAATTTTCACTGAATTTAATAGGACTTTCTTCTAGGTAAAGGTGAAGGCACAAAGAGATCATATATCTGCTTAATACCAAGCCATTTTTCTTCTGGCTTTAATTGAATGCCCACACATCTGCAGGAGCTGGATAAAGAAATGTGCTTGACACACCACAGACACAAACTCCTGAACGGTGCCTTGGGGCTCAGGTGCCTGCAGCTGAAAGCCTGCCAACACACCTCACAAGACCTCAGAGGCTGCAGGACTACTGTGACACTGGGCCATTGTCTTCTGCTGGATTGTGGCACCTTCTGAGGTGCTCTGGCTGCAGCTGCACACACAGATCCCCAGCAGTGACATGGAGGGCCATGCCCTGACTCTAGTAAAAAACCTTCTTCTCTTTGCAACCATTTTTGTCTGCCCTCTCTACAGAGAGGAAACCAAGGAGACTTCCTGCACAGAACTGCCATCTTCTTCAGGTGACAAGACTTGGAGTGGGAACATGGTATTCCAATGTACCTGCTAGCCAGGGTGGTAGCAGTCCTATTCTGCCAGGAGGAAAAAAGAAGAAAGCTTTTTTCTAGCTCCTACCCGAAATCATGTTTGAAATAGTAATCATATCAGCATTGTAGTTTTTCTGTATTGCTCCTAATTGACTTCCAAGGTGGCTCTTTTTTTCCCATTCCTGGCATTTCTGAAATTCTGTAGTATTCAAATAGGGTTCACAGAGGGTTGTGGGGTTTTTTTTCCTCTCTGCACTCAATTTTCTGTTTGGGAACCTTGCTTACCTTTTCAGATGTCCTAGAAGTTCTCTTGAGTTTCCACATCTCTGATACCAACTCTCAGCCCAGTGTCCTGGCCTCTTCTGGCAGAACAAAATATGTTGATGGTTCCTTAGGAGACTCAGAACTGAGCATCAGTCACTGAGAACAGCCACTCCTGAGCAGAGAAGGGCTCCATAGAGGAGCAACATTGAGTTTTCAAGGTTGCTGCAAATCTCCCAGGTTGGCGATACTGCATAACATCATACACTCCATTTCCATTTACTGATGGCCAGGTCCAGCTTTGGGTGAATCAAGGGGGTTGCACCATTCCTTCTGCACTGGAAATGGCTGGAAATAGTCTCTTGCTCTTGTCCTGGATCCTTTATGTTTTCACCTTACAAGAACATGAGCATGAAGTCTCCAGACATGACAGTGGAAACAGAAACTGGGAAAAACAATAGTAGTGAAGAGAAGCCTATCCAGACAGGGGGTTTGCACATATTAGCTTTAATGCAGAAGCCTGGAGCCGTGAGAACACATTGCATTGCCTCCTTGCTCTCTCAGTTTGATCTTGGTTTGTTATTTTTCCTGACTGTTGCTGCATCAAAGCACTCACAGTGAAAAGGGCCTGGCATGACATGTCAGCAACAAGATTATGCTTAGGCATAAGGCTTTGATCTTGAAGATTCTTCAGCTACATACAGTGCACAAAGGTGCAGCCTTGGTACACACTAGCAATAGGAAAAAATTCCAGTGGAGAGTTTTGTCTGGTGAGTGAAGAGTTAGTGCAGGTCAGTAGTAAAGGCGGTGTGCGCATTTTTTTTTGTTGCTGATGCAGTTTTAGAACACTGAGCATATGCAGAGGAAGTCCTCACATGGTGGTAAGTTGCTGCATGCAGACTTTCTTTCTTATCTTTCTATGTATTTTTAGATATGCACAAGAAATTAAGTCTTCAACCAGCAGGATGTGTGAAAAGAACTTTCATTGCAATGTGTTTGTAAACCAAACATGCAGAGAAAAATAAATAGATAAGAGGTAAAGAAAAACGTTCACATTTTTTGCAGTCTCTTCTACATGTATTAATATCCAACTCACACTGAGGAAATTTTCTCTACTCATTGTTTCAGTGTGCTGCGCTTTCAATACTTCTTTGATCTCTTGATTTACAGCCATGGGGATGAAAACCAAACAAATACTTTTCCTTTGTTTTCTATAATTCCTTGTTTTGTTCCATTATAAAACCTAACCTGACAGACTTTTATATCACAGAGATGAAAAAGGAGATACAGAATGTAGGGTGTGAACTGTGAACTTCTCTAAGGATAGGTGATACCTTTGTGAAGTAAACAAGCACATGTGCCCCAGGGAGGTGCAGGAAAGTCTGGAACCTCACAGAGAATTTTTCAGTAGCATGAGCGTGATGCTATCTGTGAGCAAAACTGGCATGTATAATCCTTTTTTACCTCTGCTTTTTATCTTGTGGTCAAGAATGGACAGAACCTCAACAAGTGTTTTTAGACCATCATCAAGAAACCAAACTAAAACAATAGCTACAAATGTCACTGTGTCCATCACTTCAGTATTTTGGTCAAAAGCAGATGTGTATAAAGAGCAATATAAGTTAAGCTTACAGGATGAGAAATTTGGTCCTGTACACTTAACTCCATAAAGGCCACTACATGTATCTTAAGACTCAGAATAAGATTTTAAAAGGTAAGGCATCACTCTAGTTTTGCATTGGAATCCACCTTTACAGTTACAGCTATATGGTGACATTTTTTCTAGAATAGAACACATTTTACAAGTTTGAAAAAAAGAGAGTATAGCTGCTAGAAGTGACAGTGTGTTAATGTCGACATCTGATGAATACAAAACGCAGGGGGAATAGTTTGTTGCTGAAATACATTAGATCACAGCAGCAGCAAAATGTAGCAGTGAGACGCCACCATCATCATTTCAACGTCTGTTCCATATAATTGCAGAGTGACTGCGAGCTAGCAGGGAAAGCTATCCGTCTTTGGGAGTCTTGTAAATGACATGCTATTTAAAACAAAACATCAAGACTGAAAAAACCATTCAGAGGCTCTTCAACATCTATTGAATTGTGTACAGTCTTCATGGAACATCATAAATGCAGTTCTCAGAGGAAGCAAATGGTTGTCTGAAGACACATCGCTACCAATGCCATTAGCACAACTCATCAGCTAACAAGAGCTTACATGTCTGTCTAGACACAAATGATATTAGAAGAGTAATCACTATAGATCATATCCATGTCCCAGTCCTGATGGAGCTTCGTGTGGCTTCATTCTGTCCCTGCCCCGGCCCATATCCGAACATCCTCGCTCACAGGTAGTGTCAGCTACACAAGCTCTGCAGGAGCAGCAGAGCTCCTGCTGTCCAGGCCTGATGAAGTATCTGTCTGGTGCAGATAGAGAGCTTATTGCCAAACTAAAGCTTTAAAATGCTAAGGAAATAGCTCCTTGTCTCTCCTTCTCCCATGACACTACACACAATGTTTAAAAGATTAGCTTAGATTAAATACACAGCTTTTTGAGAGGTAAAGAAAAAGGACGCTATTTTCATTCAAGCTGTTAAAACTCTGGTCAAATACAGGAGCACAAATATTTGGTTTTATATATCATGTTCTGTTAATATAATGCTCCATCAGTCAACATCATCAAGCAATGTATTCTCCTTGAAATTCATGTATATGTTTAATCCCCTTCTTAAAATTTTTTTGCCTAATTCTGCACTTTTCATTAAGAGTCCCAAAATCACATAGCACCTTGGTGAAAAAGTATTTGATTTCATCTGTTATTTTGCCACTTTTTTCCCCTTTCATCTGTGCTCTATTGTGATCGTGATCTCTGTTTAGTGATCATGAATATAATTTTGGCCAGTTTTCTTAATTTTGTTATGCAAGGGATATCATCCATAGAGAGTCCATTTGTCCTGCCTTGCCATATAACATAGCAGATTCAGAAGTGGAAATAGTCCAAGTCACCTCTTGCAATTGAGCCTCTAATATGGGCACTAGGGCACTACCTTTTTTTTCTATCAAATGTACACTATAGAAACAGCAATGATGCAGAAAAATTCAAATTTATTGAGGACCAGATTCATTGCCAGATTTTATGACTGTGAGCTTAGCCTGTGGATAGGATCCTCAGAAGATTTAAAAGCGAAAACCTAGAGATAGAAATTGTGGTACTTAAGCAACTTTATGTAACCAGCAAGTTGAATGAAGATTTAAATTTCTTTTGCTCAAAAAAGAGAAACGGTCATTTGTCTCAGTAACTGAGACACTGTAGTTGTTTTGGGATATTCAGTCTATGAAATGTCTGTGACAAAGGCTGCTAAGACATATGTTCATCCCACTACAGCTTAGAAAAATACATTATATCATGTCTGTACACCTTCAAACATTGTGCCAAATATGTTAAAAGGTAATAATGGTTCTAGTGATTATTTGTTTGAGCATAGCTCTGTATGACAGCAGACTGAGGTAATGCTATGTGAATATGAAACATGAATCATGCACAAGTAGTGCCTTTTCCATTGCCAAGTCTTACGCTGTCCATGAATAGCTATGGTCAGAGCACATTTCATAATAGTCTCCTGTCAGTTTTGGTTTGAAAAGCACAAATACCATCTCATATATATGGAATTCATTTAGCCTTCTCACCTTTTTTTTTTATTCCAAAAGTTTTTTCAGCAGTATTACTAGAAGTAAAATATTTACAGTTGAAAGACTTATTTTCACCTAAATCATGTAGCTTTGTAAATAAGTATGACACAATTTAGTAACATTTCCATAACAGGGCTGGAGCACAAGCAGATGATTTTGATACCGACCTTTTTAACATCCACAGGGTGAATATTTCAAGTGAGTTACAATAGAGAACAGTCGAGGGTAACAGAAGTTTCTAAAGAAATTATGCTTGTTTATTTCAGCTGTGGAAAGATAACTATACAGTTCAAACACATCACAGTGTTTGGGGTGATTTTGTGTCTACTGAGTCACCACAACAGAAAAAAAATAAGAAAATGTTTGGAAAACAGACTGGTTCTTCAGAAAACTTCTTCATGCACAGCTACTGATGGATAACTGTATTTTGCTCTCAAGTGAGACTCACAAACATGAATGAAAAAAATGTGCTCTTAAAATCTACATTTTATAAAAGAGAATATAAAAGGTTACTATAGGTGACTAAACAAATCCAAATTAAAATGTGTTAAATAACTTTTTCTTTGGGACAATTCAAGAAAAATTTTCAAAACACACCATTGCTGCATTGTCCAGATCACAGCACCCCATTCAGAAGGAGATAAGCCAAGGTATCCAGTCCCATATGGAAGTCTGAGATCTGGGAGCAGAACTCATAAAAGCTGGAAGTACGGAGTCTCCCCTCAGTGAATCTGCCATCACAGGAGCCAGTCTGTGGTGCCACATGGCCATGTGACATTCGTCACACAGCCAAACAACTCTGCCTTTAGGTAGGGAAGGAGAACCAGGATAGCCCTTCAGCTCAGTACCAGTGCAGGGTCAGGAAGACATTGCACAGCTCTAGTTAAGAGCTCAGTAAAGTACCAGTGCTATGGCTCAGCCAGGATGTTCTCTCCAGCTGCATTCAGAACAGAGCCTTTGTGACAACAGGAAATTTAAAGAAATCAAACGTTGACTGCCACCAATACATTTCATATGCTTCCAAAAAGTGAACTCTGTTCAAACTGTCAGCTACTAAACTTCTGTCATTTTAGGATATTATTCTTTTAATATCCTCATTACTACCTCAGAAAGAGACTGCGCCTGTTCCCAGATCTGAACTTAACATATCCCACAGATTTCTCCCTCTCCTGCATTTAGTCTAGACAACTATGTACGTTCTCACCACCCAGAACAGTATCCTCTTAAATCACTAGGATTTTTCCATAACAGGAGAGAAATTACCAATAAAAAAAAATAAATAAAAAAGGTTCCAGGCAGCCAGACTTTGAGTACTGCAGTAATCTTTTGTTGGCAGACAGCACAACACATCATGCACTAAACTTGAGAGTGAGCACTGAGTCTGCCCCCAATGGCATTGATCTCATTATCAAACACACAAAGCTGCTTCTGGTTCAGAGCCAGCACAAGCTGCACAACATGTTCCCAAAGTTATTTAGTACATCACAGACCAGAGAGTAGACAAAGATGGACAATGCTGTACTCACCTTTGCATCAAATACCAGATTTCAGGCACCCCAGGTGAAAACAGGTTCGTTACAGATCATTTATTTCAAAGTAGCATAAGTCTATCCAAAGGTAAAGAAACTGATTATTTTTGCAGTGTTGGTAAAGAGCTCACAGGTTTGTCACCTTCAGAGATTTCAAGTAAACAGAAAGCAACTGAGCTGCCAAAGCTCCTCTCCTCATTTCTGTCCCTAAAATTAGTATAAGCATACAAGACTCTGGTGCTACATAATAGTCCTACTGTGCTCCTGAGATCACACAAAATGCCAAGGAGGACTTCACAGCAGACCTCATCACTAGTGCAGCTTCCAGCCCTCTGGTGATTAGAATCCCAGCTCCACAAACAACTCCAGCACCACCACAATAACCTCAAAGGCAGTGGCTCACTCTCAGCCTACTAACAGACACCACAGCTGAGGGCACCTGCTGACATCCGGATGCCTTCCACCTTTGCCTGGATATGCTGGGCTTTCCCTGTTTCCATGTGGATTTTCTGACAACTCAAGATAGACGAGAAAAGTGAAACATGAGAAGAATGACAGAGAAAAATGAAGACCGATACAAACAATCTAGAAGATGAAAGATGTGTCCAAGTTTATCCTGCAGCTTTCCTGCACAATGAGAGAGTCTTCTGTTCCATAGTGTTGATGCCTGATCTCAGTTCCCTTCCAATCTCCTTTGAAATGATAAATCACATCATCAGTCCCAAGTAACAACATGCAGCAAAGCTGAACCTTAACCACTGCACACAAAAGACCACTGCACTGCAGAGATCACACATAGCTCAGTAACTCTGAGTTCTGGTCACTCTGCTTCTGCCAAACCTGTGTCCACTTGTGCACTTGAATTCCTGTAAAGTCGTATATTTACACCTCTCACACACCTGCGATCTCATGTGTCTATTCAGAATACTTAAATAAAAAGTGGTGCTTATCTCCTCATCTCTCTGTATCATAAGCTCTTCACTGTTCTCAAGACAAGAAGGAAACATACTTGAAAGTGTAAAGTTAGGGCACAGAAGAATGGATCTAAAATGAAGGCTGAGCAAAACCAGAAAAGGGCCAGATGAGATACACTTAGGAAGAAACATAGTGCCAAGAAGAGTGTATTTCTATAAATAGGTTATTAGTAAAAACAAGACCAAGACAAGAGTTGGTTTGCTGGTCACAGGGGAGAAAGCTGCCAGTTGATATATCAAAGCGGCCAAAGAATTGAATTCATGTAATGAATTTGCTACCACTAATAATACCAACAACAGACAGGTTAATAGAGCTGCCTGGAAGAGCAAAAAAGACAGAACAGGGTGGCTGGATGTTTTCAGTTCAGCTGGTCAGGCTAATTTCATCATGGGATACTCACAGGAATAGGTGAAACAGTGTCATGAGCATTAGCAATTCTCTTTCAGAGCTCATGAATATCAAATGATGAGGTCTAGAAAAAGGGAAAAACAGTGATATCATGCTCTTATTTAAAAGAGGTGAATGGAAGAGCTAGGGAATTTCAGACCAATCTAAGTACTGTAGCAGCAGCAGAGTTTTGTATCTTAGTGTAGAGATACACACCAGAAAGGGTTGATAGGGAGACACAATGAATTTTATAAAGAATGCAATATATTAAAAAAAAAATCTCAGAGATGGTTTCAGGAGGAAAACCTTTTTAAAGCAGTCAGGAAAAGCAGCAAATAAACAAACTACTTCAAAGATCTTAGAAGAAGAGGGAGCAGGAGAGAGAACAAGAGAGAGATGAGTAAAAGCCAGTAATGCATTTGTGAAGAACAAGTCATGCCAAGGTATTGTAATTTCCTTCTTTGTCAAAGAAGCAGGCATGGCAATAGAAAGAATAAGAGCACATCATCTTGACTTATTAAGGCTTTTGACACTGTCTCTCATGCTATTCCCTAGCACAAATAAGCTAGGGAAATACAGTCTACATGATAGTATTGGAAGATGGGTACAGAACTCGTTGGGAAAAAAACCTATACATTCAAACCCAGCAGAATGTCACTGTCAGAGTGAAGCACACAAAATCTGGCCAGCGAGATCTGCAACAACGTGGTTTCACCTTGGGTCTTCTCCTAAGAATAAATTTCTGGGCAGCCTGAACATGGGAATGTGAATTTATTGCACCCACAAATGACAGAACTCTAACAGGGCACAAACTCTTTGGGCAACAGAATTAATCAGGCCCAAACCAAAATCAGCCCACCTCACTAGTATGTCTTAGCCATCACTTCCAATGCCAGTGTCTTCCAGGTCCTCCTTGAAGGGCTTAGCAAGGCCCTCTGAGCAAAAAGTGGGGAGGAATGGGGAGGACAACAGAGTTTATTTATGTGCTTGAGGTTATTCTAGGTTCATGGAAAACTGCAAAACATGGAATGCATGTCAGAAAGGTAGATGTTGAGAAAAGAGATAGGAAAAGAAAATGGAAAAATCAACCAAACTATTGAAATGACCACTATTTATAGTCATCATTTTTCCTGTCCTATCCCAGCCAAGAGATATGATGGAGCTCTTCATTAGAAACTGAATAGCAAAGAATAGACTGCAGATAAACACAATTTATTTGCTCTTATCTATGCAAAATCATAGAGACATTCTTTTAAAAATATTTTTATTTGTCTGGTAAAAGACAAAACCTAGCCTCTGTTTATTAAGCAAGTGAGCTTTGCTCACCAGTATTTCAGCTAAATTTTAAAACTGAAAACAAAGAAGGAATTTACTTCCACTTAAACTTGGACAGGGATGCTTACCTTTAAAGTGCACATTATTTTATTATGATTACTGAACCGGTGCTTTACCTGCAGCATTCAATACCCAGAAGCCACTGCCTCCCACAAACGAACAGTAAGCATCAGCAACATGGACATGTGCATTTTGCACTGGATTTGGTGAAGCAAATGAAGGAAGCTAATCAAGTCTCCTGCTTCAAGATTGCTTTTACTGTTCACATCCAGCTGAGTTTACACACAGCAGCAAGCAAAGGGTATAACAAAAGACTTTCACACAGGCAATTTGAAAATGTAATTGGTTGAAGTCATTGTCAGTGCCAACAGGGGCACAAGTTTATGGGACAATTGGTAACAGAACACAAATACTACTTGTGTGAAAACTACTGTGCGTTTAACTACATGGAAATTAGCGTGTAGTGGCAGGCTGACAACACAGTGAGCACCATATCATTACAAGATTATAGCCTTCTGAACCACAAGGCAAGAATACAGGTTATATGCTAATTAGTTTTGGATCCTCTAAAGGTAATTACATGGTAATCTTCATGTAGTTACATGGTGTTTAATAGGAAACCCTATTAACTAATCATATAATTAAAGAGTAATTGCAAGATACTCCTTCCTTGTGACATCCATGGTGGCCAGATAAATTAAAAGTGATGGAACTTCACAGCATAACCTGTTCCTGTTACCAGACTTCAGGGCAGTATCATGCCTCTCAAGACACTGAAGTAGATGGGAAAATGCACCAAAAGTCAGGGTGCTTATCATTTGCTCAGTACACAGAAAAGAGCACCCAGAACCACTGTTCGTTGCCACAAAATTACTAGGAAGGGAACCTCACCATGTTCGTGGTTTTTCCTCACATGATTTTATTCTTTCCTTTTTCTCCCCATTTTTGTCAATAATTTCTATTTCTGTAGCTTCTCAGTCACACCCTGTCTTTTCTCTCAGCATGTTTAAGACACATGGAGTCAACTCTTGGCTCCATTAGCTTCACTTTTTCCCCCTTTTCTTCCTCTAACAGACTTTTCACTACTTTTGCTACTATTTTTTTTAATGTGAAAACTCCAACAACTTTTTACTTCTTTTTTTAGTTTCCCCTCTTCTGCTTTCTTTTCCTACGACTCTCATTGTTCTCTCTCCTTTATGCAGAGGACACTGCCATGCAAATGACAAAGTTATTGAAACTCTCCCCTCAGCCTTTCTGAAGCCAGGACTGCAGCCAGCGGAGCTGCTCCATCGTTGTTCCATTATCCAGGCATCTTTTCTGCCTGGCTTCAGCAGAAGGTGCTCACTGCTGCCACAGTCTTTTCCCCAGACTGATACTTAGGCAACCTTGCCGATGCTTCCTGACAGGTCAGACCACTGACCACAGCAAAAGCTGCACAGCACAGCCAGCTGGAAAGAGGTGGACAAGCAGTGCAGACCAGCACACAGTGCTGGCCAATTTCAAAATGCCTCTCACGTGAACTGCTTCAGTTGCAAAAATGGCTTCATTCCAGAGTGGACTGAGAAATTGGAATTTCCCACAAAAGAGCATTAAAAATCCAGTAAATCAAAACATTTCATCCTTGTTTTCACCTTTTTTTTATTCTGCCTTTTATTTTGTACAGCTACAATTAGAGTTATATAATAGCATAATCTACAGCAGTGGATGCTGTTCCATCCTCACAGCAGGGAACAAAATAAAGATGGGTATGAATTCCAAAGGGAATGGAAGGAAAGCTCCTGCAAGCTTCTCAATGGCAGAACCTCACACTAAGGTAAGAAAACTATGGGCGAGTACAATGTCACAGGAACACTGGGAGACAGGATTAAAATTCTGCCCACAAAATCGGAGTAGGCAAAAGAGAGCAAAAGTGGTCACGGGTGGTGTGAGTCAATACAACAAATGCTCCACTCTCACCTTCCATTTTTTGTGTCACATTGGTTCACTGCTTTTTATACAGGTCTCAAGCTGGATTTATGCAACAATAACCAAGGATCCCAGGGAGTCTGCTGTTATCCTAGAATTGCCTGCTGCAGCCATAAGAGTGAATTGTGCTGAGGGGAAGAGAGACCACGTAAATGCATAGAAAATACATCGATTTGGTCTTTTTACTATGCTGAGCTTCTCTGACACCTTGGTGGGAAGGCACATCTGCTTCTGTCCTCCCACCTGAGGGGGTTTGAAGAAACATGACAGACTGGACCAAGTCCATTGTGCCAGTGAACCAGTGATGCTAGGAAGTGCCATTTCTTTCACCAAACTTGGCCCACAACCTCTAACTGTGCTGCTCCTAGCAGTGAAAAATGCAGTGCCTGAAAAGTTTGAATGTACAGGTAACATCTCTTGTTAGACCAACTAGTAGAGCTGGAAAGACTGGACAAGCTTTTGGGTTTCCTCAGTTCTACAGCAATATAAGAATGGTGAGTTTGTACTTGAGCTTCTGTGTTTTGAATGGCTGTTCCTTGATCAGTTTTTCCCAGCTCCCTCAGCTGACACCCTGAGACACTCCCCTCCACCTGCAAACTTGACATTGCTTATATTGTTGGTCCACCACAACTGCAACAGTCTCAAGCAGAGGCAGCCCTACATTGCACTGGCATCACCTACAGTCTGAGACAGCTGTATGTGCAGGTTGGTACCCAGTCAGGCCCAGTGAAACCCCTTGGGTACACCCCACTGTGAATCACAGTCACAGGGCAAGGGGCTGGATTCGTCACACTCACGGCATTGCACTGTTAGCATTCCTAATTATACCATCTGCCCTAACTAAAGAATTTGGGGGGCTTGCATTTCTTTTTCAGCTAAGTTTATCTATACTTCAGTCCTACATCTCCTAGTATAATCCTTCAAAATACAGGTTCAGAGGGCATTGTGAAGCTAAAGAGAAGGGGAGGAAAGTGGAAAAATAACTGCTTTCATGGCCACTGCTACCTTGGCAGTGGAAGGGAGGCAGTAGGCAAACCATCCAAAGCCCTCCCAAGTCTCAAGCAGGTTTTACTTCCCAATCTCTGAGCACCTTGTTGTTGTTCAGAAAGGAGGAAACAAAAGCCTGTGTCAGGAGAGTTCCCCGAAAGGGAATGTGACACTGAAAAATGATGTCTGATTGTGAGGCATTTTGGCAGTGACACAAGTCTGCTGGGCCAGCACATTCACAGCACGGCCGTCCCCACGCGCTCAGCACGGCAGGGGCAGCTCGCTAACGAAGGGCCCCAGAGCAGGGGAACCTGCTAGCATCTGGACTTGCTTCCAGGTTACTCACTGCTGACTCAAATGTCTGCACAATTAAGTAAAGCTAAGCAGGAAGCACGAGTAGCTAACAGTATTACTTCAATTTGGAGATAACAAAGACTTATTAATTAAGAACAGCAATTACTCGAGTAAAAGAGGTTATGAACTCCTTTTTTCACTATAAAAGTCTGTGTACCAGTCTGCGTGCTGTGCTGACATTGACACTTTCCAGAAAGGCAACTCCATTTTATTAGCATACAGAAATAAGCTTCCAAAGTAGATTGTGGCTTAGTAAAAGACACTGGAGCGCAGAGATTATTCTCTCGATCCCTGCTTCTCTTTCCATGAGCATGGGAGCATTATGACCCAGTCTCACAAAACCCACTTCAGCCCCAAAACTGTGACACTGGTGCCTTCTTTCTCCTCACCCCATGTAGCTCTGGGTCACTGCTTTAGCAGCTGTGGGCACTGCTGTTGGAAAGCACCTCAGGCTATTATTCCAGATGCAACTCGGGAGGGAGCAGAAGAGAGGAGCATCACTGCTCCTCACAGGCACAGAGCATGCCATTCTCTGAGCTCTCCAAACAACTTTTACTCACTGATCCGATTAATTTCAAATACCCATTATCTCAGAGTTTATTAAATAAATAAAATCTCCAGGAACTTTGGGGATACTGTGACTAAGGAGCAGCCAGCAGCTGGTGAAATGTAACAAGTAAGGTCAGAGCCAGGTGCACAAATGTCAAATGGAAACCTGCTGGAGAATTGGAAAACTGGAGCTTTCCTAGTCTGTGTGAGCACTCAGTCACCCTGGGATCTCACAAGGGAAGGGACGTGCATATGAAGGGAACAAGAACCTGAGGATGAACTTTAAGAACTGTACTGAACTTAAGATCATTCTGAGTCAATATTAGCTCTTGATTTTTTGCTTTCACCTTCATTTTCATTTGCCTAGAGAGGCAGCCACATTAAGAAATACATGGTTTAAAATATTCACCTTTTTGAGACACGTATCTGCCACATTTTAGCTACTCTGACCTCTTTTTCCCCCCTAGAAAAAAAGCCAGAAAAGGCCAGTGATGGCTGAATTCTCTCTTTATAGCACCAGCTGGTGCCAGCTGAAGTCTGTGAGAGCTGTTTGAAAGGTGTCACAGGAGAGGAACCTTATGTAGTATGAAGTCATCTGTTTTCAAGCTGTATACAAGTGTTTTGCTCTTCACAGTCATTTCTCAATTCCTGCTTAGCTTTAATTATCCCAAATTGTGCAAATACAGCAAGAACTCACATGGTCAGTTCCTTTGTCACCCACTCAGATCCCTATTTTGATAATGCTCCCCCTGCAAATCAGTAGGTTAGAGAAGAGACTTCAGGATTTAAAACTTTCCATTAATTCACACTGTGCAGAAGAACCAATACTCAGCAAATGTTCAGGTGCCCTGACAGGCCATAGGCAGACTGTGCCAACTTGGTAATTATAATTTCTTTTGTAGGCATAGCTTGCATATAAGGAGGTATATCATGCATGAAAGCATATTGGAAACAAAGAGGCTGTAACTTCCCTATCAAAGCTCCAAGTCACAAGGAAGTAACCTTGAAACACAAATCCAGGAAGTGAAAATGTAAACTCTATGAAATGTAAGAAACCACATCTCAGAATGGAAAAGAAAAAAGTATTGCTAACATATCAGAAAAATCTGGATGACAGGACTGCAGGCTACAGCCATCATTCTAATGAAAAACCATAAAGCAAACCTAGGTACTGGTTTTGACTCTTGAAATGATTCACAGGATTGGGTTCCCTATTCAGCATTTGACTGTGTCTTTGTATTGAAAAAATATTTTCCCTGAACTTTGCAAGGTTTTGTCCACTACCTGGTTTCTTGACAGAAAATATAGGTATTTACTGCAGTACAAAAGGAAAAAAAAATCAAACTCAAAGGTATCGTCTCACTTCTCTGAAAAGAAAAAAAGTATGTGCTTATTAATAAGTTACAAGGCAAACAGATGCAGAAGTCACTTTCAGTGTGTTGTTGAAGGTGTTTATGTCAATGAGACAAGCAGAAGAATTTTTAGATTACTGTTTGCATGAGATAAATACTAAAATAAGGGCATACTAAGCAACTTTGGAAGAGAAGTGATGGATTGTTCCCTATTGTTCTGAAAGAACATCTGGCAGTATTTGTTCATACACACTTAAGGTGACCTTTCCTCAGTAGAAGTAATTTCCACTCCCAGTTTCCAAACCAACTGCTTGACAGCCCCTTATTCTATAAAAATTACATGAGTCACACCTAGATAGCTGAATTGATATAAACAACATCATTTTAATAGAAGGAGTACCCTAATTGTTCTATGAAAACAATATTAAATCAACTTATTTCTTCTGTTACTATCTCTTGCATATGAGGAAGAGTAACCGAGCATTCAACCCGCAGGAGTCTACTGTGGTAACGGTGGTGAGAAGAAAAGAAAACCAAAGGAATAAAGAAATAGAACTCTTCAAAAGTGGTGAGGTTTGGCCTTGATTTACTTATTTCAGCTGAAGAAGGTCTCTCTGATCTTACAGCTCTTTTGGAAGTACATTTTGTTCCCCAAGACAAACTCAGGGTTGCCAAGGGGGAGCGTGAGGGACAGCAGAGACTTGTGCTGCACGCGGGGCACGCAGTGACGCCAGCGATGCCCAAGAGCTGGCAGGCAGCAGGGATGCAGAGCCAGGCCTGCATGCAGAGTAAATATAACAGCACAGAGGTTCCAGGTGGAGCATTCCTAGGCACACACATAAATAAATGTACCAAGTATTGTGTCCTTATACAAAATAGCTCCACAAACACCTTACTGCTGTGCGTATGCTGGAATTACAGGCATAGAGCAACCCGGGCTGAAAAATCTTCCCATTTTGGTAACATGGTTTGCATTCCTTCTTACAGACAGCTTTACATCCCTTCACAGGCATTCAGTTAGTTCAGACCTGTTCGTTCCCTAGAGCAGAGATTCTTTTGTATGCCAAATTTGAGTACGTGAGTATTTTCGGTAGAAACATTATACCTTCACGACACGCAGGCACCAAGTATTCAGGATGCAAATGAAGATTACATCTTAGTACAAACTGTATTCAAGGCAATCACACTGGAGAGTGAGATAATTCCAGCCCTTTTGTGTATTTTTTTAACATAATAAAGTTGGGCTAAAGCCCAACTCTCCTCCTCTGAATGCCAATTACCTGAGCCAAGCTGCGATCTGTGCCATCCATCTCCTTGTATTTCATTTTACCAATATAAAAGAGAGGATTTCTCAGCCAGAAGTTTCCTTGCCTCTGCTGCTAACATTTGTGACAAACCTATTTGTTTTGTAGATCTCAGGGGAAGACACCAGGGGCATCTAATCAAGCCACCTCCAAACTGGACAAAAAGCACAGAGGTTGCAAGGCAGCTCTTTTATTCAGTGCCTTACCATGCCACACCAGGTGTGCTTTACAAAGGGGGACAAGGATTACTCTCCTCTCTGTCCCTTTTCAAAATCACACTACTAACGTAAGCTGGGTCAAAGCAATGTCATAAATGCACATTGTAGTGCTTCATGAAATGTAAACTGCAAGCTTGTAGAAGAGAATGTTACATAAATATCATCATAATCAATTTGTTGGATTTAGAAGCAACTATACATGGTATATATCCTATTACTATACACTTAGAAAAAGATCTGAAGTAACTGCCACCTATTTATTTTTGTCACAAGATTTTAAATTAATGCACATAATTTTAACAATGACCTGGTATACAATATACCAAAACTTAGAAAAAAAAATCCTTAAGAAATAAGATGCAATTCATTCCAGTTTGAAAATCAAAGCCTTCGTATTACCAATCCTGTTTTGAAAAAGTAAAGAAAGTGTATATATATTTTAAAAGAACACATAAATGTCTTGAAAAAAAGTGTATTTTAACATATTGTATGGGTAGGCATATAAATATGAAATTACCAAGGAACATAAGTTTCTTGGCATCTGTCATGCAGATAAAGCCAAGAAAAATATAGGTATTTTCTTGTAAAGAACTAAATTAATGGAATTGACCTCAAATGACTATACTGCTTGGGTTGGTACATTCACAATGTCTTCACCCAAATGCTGCCAGTTCCAATACCTCCTGCTATTTAGAACTTAAGATCTAGCTCAACGTTCTCTGTTCAATAACTGAGGCATTTAAAGCAAACAGAAAAAGTAAGAACCAGGGAGTTTTGGTTCGTTGTTTTTGTTTTGTTTGGGTTTTTCTTTTATTAAAGAAAGGCAGAAGTCAATGAAAAGGAAGTAATCAACCTTTCATGGGGAAAATCTTTTTTTAATAAAAGTGTTCATGTCTCATGTACCTGCCTCTCTGTGAAAGCAGTTTACACGTTCGGTGTGGTTAGCTACAAAAAAGCACTCCAGCACATTTCTAATAAATATAATCTGATTTTTTAAATCCTATTCCCATGAAAGATTATAAAGAGATAAACTGCTATGTGTTACTGCATTTTGCTACAGCCACTTAAAGAAACAACCTCCTTGATGGAGCAGAAGAACCAGGCAATGGTAGCCACTCCTCCACAAAACTGTGCTGAAGAGTTCAGCACTGTGACTTTACTCTGATGTTAAAAAGGTGACTCTACATGACACAACAGCTCAACAGCATAACTCTGATTTTTAAGGTGCTTGCAATGCAGAATGAAACTTACAGGTAAAATTCCTGCCCCCAAATTACTTACTTCCTTTTATCTTAATAAAGGCTGTTCTTTCATCCCCTAATGGAGTAGTGATATTAAAGTTATGAAAGGGATCATCTAGTTTTGGCAAGTTATGTCAAGAAGAGTGATTCTCAGAGTCATTGTGAGAAAAAAAAAAATCATGTTTCTCTTTGAAAGGGAATAACTAGGTCAGATCCCTAACTGAGAGAATTACTACAGTAGTTACATGTGTGAGCACTTCCCTGTACAACCACAACTTTGCACTTTTGCTCTCCCCCTCTTCCT
The DNA here is from genome assembly GCF_017590055.1 of Onychostruthus taczanowskii. Lineage (NCBI taxonomy): Eukaryota > Metazoa > Chordata > Aves > Passeriformes > Passeridae > Onychostruthus > Onychostruthus taczanowskii. The sequence goes on along the minus strand of NW_024496525.1, from coordinate 14,435,040 downwards.
TGCCTCCTAATGAAAAACATACAGCTATCGGGACATTCTTCTTTAAAAAAACCCTGCAGTTAATTTGTAAACACACACACAGACTTCTGTGTATCTCTATTTCTGCATGCTCCCAGTACTCAACTTTGCATGGAGAACTTCATTCCCTGTTAAACTGTCACCACGTTCCACTTGGATCCGGTGTGGCACCCGAACACACCGTACCTGACGCATTTTGCCATCTTATTGCAAAGGTTTCATACCTTCTTGGTGATTTCTCATGGGCAGCTCCTCACAGCACTGACTCCTCCTTCTTCTCAGCACAGCCGACAAACTCCATCTAACTTCTTGACCAGCCAAGCTACTCTTTTACAATACCCCTCCTAATTAGATCTAGCTGTGGCCTATTAAGGGCAGGCCTGTTCCTAATGCTTGATAATTAGCACAGCTGTAACTCCTTAGGGGTGAGAGTACCTTCATCACTATCTCCATTTTCCTACATTCCACCCATCCACAGACACATACACCTTGCTCCAGTTCCAAGGAAGGGGCAGGAAGTGCTGGACAGGACACAAAAGGGCTCTTTAACACCTGGATTTGATTCACAACCTCCAGAGCATTAAACAGTGAAACACATTTGGAGGCAGCAGGGCTGGGCCATGCCCTCACCATGGGCTCTGGGAGATGAGCCTTGCACAGCCTGTCACTGAGCTCCAACATCGGCTCATGCCCACAATCTAATGACTCCCAGGGGGTCACTCAGTCAGGAAAATTTCTCATAGCAAGCAACCCTAGGAAAAACATCTCCATTTTATAGCTCTTTCTCAGTGAATTAAGGAGGCTGATTTTTCCCTTTCAAGAGGAGGTTTTGTGTTTTGAGCCCCTGTGGCAAGGAAGGGGGCTGGTCAAGGTGTACACAACAAACACCAAGATGCACACAATGTCCTGCAGACCTTCAGCAGGACCACCCCAATCCCCACCCCCAGGTGTGAGGAGCCAGCAGTGCCCACGGCAGAGCAGCACTGCCCACACACACTGTGTGGAGCTAGAAATGCATTTCAACTGCATCTGACCCTCTGAAGTCAGTGTGATCTTCTGTTGTCATATCACTTGACATTGCTTACACCAAAAGAACAGCAGAAGAAAAAAAATAGACAAACACTGGTAATGAGCAGTCAATACAAGCTCCTGGATGAAGGCTTTGACAGTATTTCTGCTCTTGTGGAACCTCTGCTTCATAAAATTATCTTCCAGTGTAGCTCATTAAAAGAGCAAAAATGCTCAAAACACCCTTCAAGGAAACAAGGCTTAAAGTAGCCAGGCACAGGTTTCCTGGGTGAGAGGATGAATCAGGACAACTACAATGCATGCCTCCCCCATGCACACACAGAGCTGTGCACCTCAGGCTGGAGGTCAGTCCATGACTTTTGGACCATGTGCCAAAATAAACTCCCAGATGTCTTGTGGGAAAAAATCCCTGGAGGTTAAAATTCAGGAGTTTCAATGGCTGAATCAGATAGTTGGTGTACAGTCATAAAAAAAAATTGATGTTAATCAAAATGAAAACAATCCTCTTGAAGAGTTTGGCATTTATTGCTAGGAAACTTCACTGCTGCTGTCTTGTCAAGCTGATAACTGGCCCTCTACAGAAATAGAGTGATCCACTTCTTCCCAGCACATCACGGGAGTGAAATGAATTTTTTTTTACAACTAGGGATTAGTTACAATTGGATTTCTAATTTGCAGAGACACCATTACTAAGAGCTTGGCTCTGAGATACAGGTAACTTACCTTCTCTATGCTACTATGCAAACAACTAATCTATCTCTCTGCAATTCATTCGACCCCTTCTGCTCCACGGATGCCAGGCTCTATTATTTTATATTTTACTGGCACTAACACAGAGAGCAGAGGCTATAGAAAATATGCATTTCATATGGCCCATAAGAAACTATGAAACTGTATCATAAACAATTTTCTGAGTTTTCCCTCTTAGCTGAACATATTAAACACTGCTACTTTTTAAAAGAAAACAGATATTTTAAAGACTATTAATTCAATTTCAAAATAATTTGAAGACCAATAGAAGCATTAGAAACATCTTCACATTTTGCTCCAAACCATGCTTGACAAGTGCACACTGGAACAGTAAAGGTTTATTCAAAACCTAAGAGTTACTTAAACATCAACCAAACGTGTACTTCTATTTTTGCAGTTGAACCTCAGAGGAAATCAGAAGTGTCACAGCATATGTTGCAGTTGAGACAGCCACAATACAGAGCATCACCACACAATTTCAGAAGGCTTTAGGCATTCACCCACACAGAGTAACACCATACCTCATCAGAGGGCTTCAGGCCCTCTGCAGAGTAACATCACCTCCCTTCACAAGGCTGCAAGCATCTGCCCTTCTTGTTCTTCAGCCCAGCCTTTCATACCCCTGATGTTCACACCCTGCCCCTGTGTGCCCTCTGCTCCCTTTGGTGGTCGGTCAGTGCCCCTGGGCACTCCATGGCTCATTGCTGTCAGTGCTGCTCACCTGCTGTTCACAGCTGTGCCCATGGGGATGAGGCTGGCCCCAGCCCCACCCCCAAACACCACAAACTGTGTGCCTACAGACAGGTACGGATTCCAAGATGAACCTGCTTTTAGTCATTGCTAAGCTGTCCATAGCAGTGGTAGCACCTCTGGGATGATGTATTTAAGAAGGAGGAAAAAAAGAGTTATTGGGCAGCAGCAAATTGCAGCCAGAGAACAGAGGAGAATATATGAGAGGAACAACTCTGCAGACACTAAGGCCAGTGAAGAAGGAGAGGCAGGAGATGCTCCAGACACCAATGCAGAGATTCCCCTGCAGCCTGTGAGGAAGAGCATGGTGAGGCAGCTGTGACCCTGCACCCCATAGACATCCAGGGAGGAGGAGAGATCCACCTGCAGCCTGTGGAAGACCCCATGCAGGAGCAGGTGACCCTGTGGGAAGCCCATGCTGTGGGCTCCTGGCAGGGCCGTGGTGCCATGGAGGACCCACAGTGGAACACTCTGCTCCTGATGGACTACACAACATGGAAGGGACCCCCACTGGAGCAGTTCATGAAAAGTTGCAGCCTGTGGGAAGAATTCACTTTGGAGAAGTTTGTGGGTGACTGACTGTCTCCTGCTGGAGCAGGTGAAGAGCATGCAGAGTCCTCTCCCTTACGAGGAAAGAGCAAGAGAGATAATGTGAGGATCTGACTGGAGCTCCCATTCCTAGTCATCCCATGCAGCTGGTGGGGAGAAGGTAGAGAATTCAGAAGTGAAGAGGGGAAGAATGAATGAAAAATGCTTTAAGATTTGAGTGTATTTCTCACCATCTTCTGCTGACTTGATTGGTAATAAATTGAACTAATTTTGACAAGTTGAGTCTGCTCTGCCCATGACTGTAAGCACTGAGTGATCTCTCCTTTTTGAGTCACAAGCCTTCCATTTTATTTTCTCTCCTGGTTCATATTCAAATATAGCATGGCAGGCAATTTCCTCATATCATTTTGTTGACCCTTAGCTGTCTCTGTGTCCCAAGAGTCCCAAATAAGCCCTTAATGAGAGTGGACAGCTCTGCCACGCTCTCCCAGTGCCCACGCAGAGCTCTTTCCAAAGCACTAGAGTCACAAGTGTAAGGTGTCATTTCCAGAGGCCATTCTCAGTGCAGGACTTTATCTTGGGAACAGTAACACTTGAGAATTAGAGGTTCAGGTGTTGCCTACAAATAATTCAGCATTACTCAAGTGCAAAGCAAATCAAAGCAGAGATCAGAGCCTGTAACAACTGCAAGGTCTGCTGCAGGTGCAGAACATGGACACAGTTCCTGAGTATTACACACAGCAACTGTCCCACAAACAGAAGAGCAGCAGCTGACAAACACTGACCTGCAGCAGCCCTGGCAGGCACATCGTACAGTCTGATAAGGAACACCAACACACTACGGAGTAAATAGATCCCTGTTTTCCCAGGCAGAGCAGATAACAACGTGAAAAACAAACATTTCAGCGAGTCACTTCCTGTGCTAGCAAACCTACAGTCTAAAGGTTCAATGCTGACACAGTTCAGGGTGTGACTTTTCTGAACTGCAAATCACAGAATGAGCTTTGGAGTTCATGTAAGAGGCAAAACCTGCTGTTTGAATGCTGCTGGCTCCTCCAGGGCCAAGAACTGCAAGAACATGCTGCATCTAGAACCTGGGTTCAGCAGGTATATTTTCATGATCCTTAACAAAGACCATTAACTCGCATGGTTTTCAATTCTAAGGATTGCATTTTATTTGCCACAGTTCTTTATATTTTCCATGCCAATGACAGTAAGGTGAAATAAAAGAAATTCATATCCTCAAAATAAAACAGCTTCATTTTGCTTGTGGGTTCGTATTCTTAAGGTATGATTAGCAACTGGTTACAAGAGCTCCAATCTGACTATCCAAAATTATGTCCAATTGGTATCTTTCCTTTTGGTGATTATAGTTCTTAAAAATAAACAAAATAAAGAACAACCCTATCATTGACCGTTTTGTTTTAAAGAAGATGATATCATCTCATATCAAAGCACGAAATTCCCTCTGGAGCCCCTGTACATAAATCTTTTTATCTTTATCTGAGGAACCAACAATAGTGAAGTGCTGGCAATGGAAATGTAAAACCTTCCTTACAGGAAAAAAAAAAAAAATCACTGGAATAGAATGAAACCTCAAGTAACTGCCTATTAAGCTCAGGTACAATAATTCAGCAAGGTACTCCAAAATTTCCTGACACTTGGTATCATCTAAGCGTAAGGCAAAGTGCTTTGCAGAGATTATAGATCTTGTTATTGCATTCACCTTCAGCTCCTGTGGTAAAGACAGCTAAAATGGGAACTTTAATAAACCATCACCTGGTATGGCACATTACCTGATGTGAAACAGACTGACCAAGGACTGAGACATCCCTTTCCTCAAGGAACACTCTATATCAACTCTGTTTTCAACTATTCACTTTTGAATACATTTTTCAGTTGCTTCCCTAAATTACATTAATAGTGTCCTGATGCTCTGCTGAGTCCTGTCACCTCTCTGAAGCACCAGGACCAACAAAACCCCAGGGTGCCAGGCACCCCAGGTGATATGGCTGCTCTTTTCTGGCAGAAGTGGGAAAGATACATTTCCTATTTTATTTCTGATCATATAATGTTTCATTTCCTTTCATTTGCCAGTCACATTTACCAGCTAATAAGACATCCCCTGCTTTGCCCTGACCCATCTGCCTTTCCTAAAAATGTAATGCTGCTTATAATTTTTGCTGTGCCAATCAAATTCCTATTGCTTCCTGGCATGAGGTCATTCCAGGCAAATACTGGTACGTCATCTCTCTTCCCTCCTGTCACCTGCTACTGCAGATTCATACTTAGGATTCTGTAGACAGGCACTGATGGGGAATAATGCTTAACTTCTGTGAGTCATATTCTTTGTGAAAATGGCAGATCTTTTCAGGCAGTGGAAAGCAATCCATTTCAACAGCAAAGACCTTGTCCAAACATCTTAAATACCACTACTTTATTAGAAAAACACTTTCTTAGAAAAACACTTTCTTAGAAAAATTACTTTCTTAAAAATCTATAAATACAAGTATTTTAAATAAATTTTCCGCTAGAGTGTGATGTTTTCAATGTTCATGAACTGCAAGCCCTAAATAATTAACAGGCATTTTATCAGCAGTTTCATTTTGTTTTTAATGAAGATGTGTATCCCATCAGAGTAACAAAATCAACAATTCACTGAGACAGTGACTACAATTTCCTATATTAACCCTACAGGGAAGAATGTACTCAGCATAAACAGCTCTGTTGTTTATTTCTCTAGAGGAGTAACTTCTTGGATGCATTAACAATGCAAGGAAAACTCCTCTACAAAAAGAAGTTTACTTACACTGTCAAGAAATAAGACAGAAGTGAAGTAGCACTGTGTTAATAAGAAATACATTTTTAAAAAGTGCTAACAGGTTTTCTAAAAGCTTAGGATACTAATGCATTACAGAAGAGATGCCAGTAGTGCTGGCACTCATGAACAAATGTGGGGTTGGTTTTCAAAGCCAAGGTGTATTTTCCCAGCCTTTTACCACTTATTTTAGAAACTAACTCTCCAAAATAGCCATTGGGCCCCATTATCCTGCAGAAGGAAGTGTGGAGTGCAAACCCAAAATCTCCTGACTCCATCTGAAATGTAATTAATCAGAGGCCTCAAGGTACCACAGACAAAGGCCCATTTATATGGAAATTCCTCGTCTAAAAAGAGGCATGTAGAAACTTCCCAATTCAGCAAATAAGTCAATGTGGAAACTCATCCCTGCCTGTCTGACCAGCTACAGATTCATCCCACATCACCCTCAAATGCCTACTGCTGGGCAGGAGAGTGTTCAGGCTCCTGAACTTCACTTAGCACTTGAATAAATGAGATAAAATATTTGCAACGTTTACACAGTGGACAAACATCCCAAAATTACACCTACCAAATATGGGTTTGGCTAAAAAAGATAGTTTCTCACCCTGTTTATTCTTCCTAAATATGCAGCAAAACTGGGGGTTTTAAAAGCATTTATATATTATAGCATTTCCTCCATAACTATTTGGGGGGGGAAAGTTGTCCCTAAAAGTAAAAAGTGATAAGAACCATTGGATAAGAATCATTAGTCATAAGCTAACTTTTCAGAAAAAGTAACCAGAAGTTTGTATTTTGAAGACAGACCTTGTTTAGTAACAGGATGCATACATGGGGTAGACAAGTGTGGAGAGTCTCCTGCCTTTCTCTCAAAGAAAACAGAAAACCTCTGGGTCACAGGAAATAACACAAATTTTAGAAAATCCCAATGGTATGAGGGAAAACACTTCAAATAAATCTGTAAGCCCTCAAAACAATGTTAAAGGACAGCAGATGTTCTTCCCTCCCACTAGCTTGTTCAGAGACTCACACACTCCCTAGGAGAAGTCCTTTATTTGCATTGATTAAAGTGGGTATTCAGATCCAGACTCATACAAATGGAGAAACTGAGACAAATGGGTGCATAAGGAAGAACAGGCTGTGCCCATCCTCTTCTTGCTGAAAAACACCCACCCTCTCGAATACACAAAGATAATGGAAAAATACAGACCTTTGAATATACTTTTTCTTCACACTTTAATATCTTTATAACATAAAACAGAGAGAAAAAAAAAAAGGCACGTCTTAAATTTAGGCTGAAAACTACTTTGGGAATCAATTTTTTCTTTTGCTTCTTTGTGATATGTGGCTGACAAACCAATGCCTTGGCTGAAATGCTGCAAAAATAAAATGTAATCATCACTATAACTCCTGCCATTATAAGTCAATTCTGAAATTAAATCAGCAATTCAGATTCATCTTACGGTAAACTGTTCTTAAGTAGGAGGCTTTCCCCCAGCCATCTCCACCAGGAAGCATTTCTGTTAAATAAAAATGACAACAACAATATAGGCCCAGATGTGGCCCAGAGGAAAAAAAAAAATGACATGTGGGTATCAAAATCCAAATGCAAAACCCTAGAGCTTTATCTCAAATTTATAAGCATCTAAAATGCCAGGCATTAAATTAAGAATTGATAATTTTATTCATAGCCTCGTTAGCTAAAAGCAATCAATAAGGCTGAGAACAAGGATCAAAGAAAGCTTAGCCCAAGCCATTTAGCCAAAAAAAAAAAAAAAAATCAGCTGTGATTAGCACTTCTTTACTTCCTCCACAAGCAATACAGCTTTATCAGGAGTCATGAACATTCCATGATGGTCCTGAGCAAAGACTAAGCCGGGTGACTGAAGACCTCTCCTAAGTTTAGGAGCTATGGATTTGAATCTTCTTAACCAAAGCTGGGTGTAGAACAAGTTTCTCGTGTCTTGGACAACTACTGCAAACCATGTAGGAAAATAAGCATGGAGACCCTGTCCCCAGCAGCACCTGCAAGGACAAGAGCACCTCCTGTGACCTGGGCAGTTGGGTACTGAGCTCAAGTGTCAGTGTCAGGACTGGGGACGCTCTGAAAGAAGCTTTGCACGTAAGTACCAAAATCCCAAAATGTAAATTATCACACAGCAGTCGGTCAAAGTGAAACCCACACTTCCTATGGGAAAGTTGTTAAAGGGGGTTCCACTTGCTGAACTGGATCTAAGTGAGTCCAACTGTAGGAAATAAATTCAGACTTACTGGAGGTGTTTTGTTAATACACTGAAATGACCTGCTTCTGCCACTTCTCCTCTGCATTAATATTAGTTCATAACCTCAATCAGAGCAACTAAACAGGTGTTAGTCTGAACTTTAATTGAATTAGTAGACAAAACCTGCAAACTACTTTTTTCTCATAACTTCAAATAACAGGGTTTTTTTGTTGTGAGGATCTAGCACCCAAGTATTGCACATACCATAGTCTCAAAGGCTGAACAATTTATTAGCTGAACATAGCAGTAAAAAATTTATAGCAGAATACTTCACTAGCACAAACAATTCCGTACCTTCCTTCAGTTTAATTTCCATTAAAACCAAAAACTTCTGAAAGACAAGAAATGTGCTGTGTTAAGACACAGCCCGTAGGCTCCTCACCCAAGAAACTGCGGGGATTATCTGCAAACACAAGAAATGTGGTCACTATACAAAGGGTCATGTTGTCAACACAAAACTATGTCTGACAGCAACGCAGAAGGATTTTGGGAGTCTTGAGAATCTTGCTGCTAACCTACACAGGAGTTAAACTGGGACTGACAACTGCCTCTGTCCCCATTCCTGCCTGTTTGGTCCTGTGCTTCCCTAGCCTTCCTCTTTCTTTCTCTGTGGGATTTTCCAGTGTGCAACTGAACTCACAGTGCTACAGACTCCAGTAATTCTGTGCTGCTAACCCAGGAGTACAGTAACTCTCCCTTGCTGGTGAGCAAAAAGCATCTACCCATACCGCTTGGAAAAGCCAGGGCCTCCTGCTAGGATTAGCATTTTTAGAACAAAAACATATTAGCACGCTAGGGAATATCAATTAGAATAAAGTGAAATATTGGAGCTGAAAAGAGCAAACAGCACTGTGTGTCAAGCCTATAATTTATATTTATAAACTACAGCTAAATACCACCTTCTCCTGCTAAATCTCCAACTGATCCAACCAACTCCCCCATTCAACATCTTACATCAATGATTTTATGAACACAACTTCAAATGTAGTATGTTGACTGGAATTCATTACTATGTAATTAATAGTGTACTATATAATAAAAAAATACAAATATGTATTTCCATAACATTAAGAAGCAATAGCTCTTTGCCAGTGCCCTTCATTTACTTTGCAGGAGAAGGTCTGGGAAAGTTTTTCACTCATGAGAGTGAGGAAAATCAAGCAAATATGTTCTCAATTTAAATTTAGGTTGACTGTTGGAATCCTTAAACACAGAAATGTCCTACCAATTCTGTACAATTACATATATATATGTATGCATGTATGTATCAATAAATCAACTACATTGTGTAACCTTTCCACAAAACTGTTAACTAAATATGAATTTTCAGCCTGGCACAGAAACTGTGCTTAATCATTATAACATAGTTTCTTGACAAAGGCATTCAAAATAATTCTGCAGCTGAAAGATTCAACAGAGCAAAACAACAGTACTTAATTAAAAGGGGGAAAAAAAAGGTAAAAAGAAAGAAAAGAAAAGAAAACTTGAAAGCAAATTGCATTCTTCAACTAACTCAAGAAATAATGAGAAAGAAACAACCACCTATCTGTATACTGATTGTTCACCCAAGCTCAACATGAACTGGGTGTCAGACATTCAAAAACTTTTTAACAGAATGAGAATTACAAATACTAACATTCAGATTATATCACTGTCTTTTGCTAAAAAACAGTCATAAATCCTGGTTGTTCCACTGAAATATAAGAATATACTAGCCAAAATCATCAAAGGATTATTTACAGACATGCATATCAACAATTATGCTATGTGAAGCAAAGCTAATAACTATGTAAAGACAAAACTTTATTTTAAAAAAATGTTATCATTAAATGATAACATTTTAAAAAATGTTATCAATGAAGTATGAACAGTAAGCATCATTCATAGGCAGAACACTAAGCCACCTTTAAGTTTTGTAAAATACATCAGACAACTGACAGGAACGGAGTATTTTGTCAATTCTACAGACCACAATAATATGCCACTGAAAAAGTTGACCACTGATATGAGATTTCATGGGGGAGGGTGCAGGGAAGGAGGTTCAGAGATTGACTCGATGCAAAAAATCAACGGCTTTGGACTATATAATTTACATATCAGAAAATCACCTAAGCTTGAAATTCAATTCATCACTTGTGTCTAGATTTTTCATCTAAACTCTGGGTAAGAATATTACTTAAATATTCTAATGTAAATGTACACCATTTTTTTATGTTGTATCATTTCAAAAAGAAAAAACTACATCCAAAATCCTGACTAAGTACTTGGAATACAGGGAAAAACTTGGTCCCTCAGAGGTCAATAGCAGAACTCCCTATCATGTTAACTTCACTCTCTGGTAGGGTTACGATGTACGTTTAAGATACCGATACTTGGCTGTGTAGACAGAAAAGCCTAAATGTCAACTCCAAGACCTAACTGTAAATGAAAACTTACTCCCTGAAGGCATAATCTCTCACTTCCACACACCAACACAAAGATCACAGGCAATAAAAAAATAAACCAGAAGGTCACGCAGTTTGAAGACCAAATATTTCTTTACTTCAAAAATATATCTTTATATTCAAATTCCAAGTTGCTGCACTGTAGTAGGAATATACAATCACAAATTTAATTTATCTTGATCATTTGCATTCCGTGGCAAACTGAGCTCAGGAAAAACATCTGGTTTTCAGTGAAGACCTCTGTTACCTTGTCTTCTGTCTGGGTTCATTATAATGTAAAACAGCTGAGAAATAAGCCTCAGGGTCACGTAATCCATTCTGCACGAAACTGTGAATTGCCTCACGATCAAACTTTGTCCGATAATGAATGAATTTGTTCATCATCCATCACAAGAACTCTTCAGAGTATATGTGGAATTTTTTAATCTTCTTTTAGGATGAACACAGAAAAGCACAGCAGTTACAGAACTGATTTTGCTTCTTAAAATTCTGCAGAACTTAAGGTCAGTTTGATAGCTACCCATGTAAAAATCTGAACAAAAACTGAAGGAAATTAGACTACTGAAAATCCCGCTTAAAAATTAAATTTATGTCTTGGCATACCATTGTTCTACTTGCATGGAGAGGCTGTTTTTCATTCTTGACTTTAAAATAGGGCACACGGAAAACATGTACTTCATCCCTTCTTGCTTGATGATGTTACAATTCAGCAGTTAAATACTGTCTCTCCTCATTTGCATACTTGAATCCTCTTGGACATGGCCAAACAATGATGTGAAAAACAGTAATTATCACAATCATAATTGAACCTCTGGTAAATTCATTCCTAAAGAAGTTCTTAGAACTAACATATGGCATCCATGTATTTAGGTAACAGGACTCTTCTGCACTGGCTGCATCAAAGATCACTTTTTTGCTAAATTTCAGTGGTAAATGCTTCAAGCAGGAGGTACTGGCAGTCTTCTTAATATTTCCATAGCTATCTTTAGATAGGCTTTAGCCTGAAAAAACAGAAACATACATTGAGCACTCCATTTTCTACAGAAATGAATATTTCATAAGTAATTAGGTACTCTTTTACACACAAAAAGACAATCAAAGATGTTTAAATAAATGGGTTAAATTTAGCCTGTGTTCAGGAAAAACAATGCATTAATACCCAGAATAAGCACAAGCATTATAGAAAAATATTGGTAAGGGAATTTAAATTTAACTGAACAATTTGTCTTTAACAACAAGCAGAGTCAATACTCTTCTGGAAGAGAAGTGATGAGGAAGACATAGATTCTTTAGTCCCACAGGTACTATTAATTATAAACTTTCCTCTGCATCCTGGTTGTCAGGACGAGGGTAGGGAATCAGAGAAAACAACAGCATTCAAAAAAATGTTTTTGAGACATTTAATTCATTACAGACTAGACTATCACTATGGAATTTCCTATTCAGACATTTAAAGTATTTTAAAAAAATACACCTTTCCAGAAGACTACGTAGGTATTGGAAAGAACTAATTCTGCAACACTGAAATCCACACAGTTAAAGCTCTCTTTCACACCAGCCTGTGACACCTGGTCAGACACCTCTCATGAGCTGGAGAGCACAACAGCACAGAACTGCAGGACTATGGAGAGCAACCCAAGTAAGCATACTTATGCTACCATCTCTAAAAACCATGACACAGCTAGGACCGTGATCAGTCTACCATCAATTATTAACAAATCTCATGTCAAATAACTTATATAAAAACACTGTATAAAGTTCAACACAGAACAAGCCCCAAAACTAAACCAAATTATTCCTGTACCAAGCTCAACAACTTGTAGTTGAAAGGGAACATCTTTTAAAAATATCAAAGATTTATATAAGAATGTTTAATTAAAATAGTTATTTTTTGTGTGTATGTATATACACTCTGCACATTGTTCCAGAGGTTGATGACTTCCATTGTTAAAATGTACACCTTTTCTATAATATGAATTTGTCATACTTCAGATTCCAGGTGGTGCATCACATTCTCTGTCAGGTACACAGCAAATTCCCCTGAGCTTGCTCTTCTGCAAGACAGTGACCAACCTACTCCATCTTCTCCAGTAAGTCTGCATACACAAACCACATTGACAACCTTTCCCTCTTTCCTCGAACAAATCTCCACAATAATCCCTACCACACTGATTTCTCCTTTCTCCTGCAGGATGGCTCTAACCATAAACCAGTCTTGTATCGCCAATGAGCCTTTAAAGCAGCAAACAAACTGACACATGCCAGAGGCCACAGCTTGGGGGGCAGGAAGAGAAGAGCCCTGTCTGTCACACCAGGGACACCAGCACTCACTGTCACTGCTCTGAACAAGGTGTCAGCCTTTTGCAGGGCCATGCACTGCTCATGTTTGTCTCCTCTTTTTTAGGGATTGCTCCTGGCTTGTGGGGTTTTCTTTTCTAGCACCCTCATAGTCGCAGTGCTCACATCCCCTTAAAACTGTAGGGGATAAAATTTTCTGAGTTTGTAAGGAATGCAGAGAGCAAGACAGAATTGTTTTCTCTCACGTACATGACTTTGCGGCAAGAATGATACATTTGCAATTTAATTCACACTCAGGAATTTCAAACTTCTATGGCTACAGTCGCAGTGCAGTTGGGTAACAGCCTGTGTGCAACACCCACCTCACTCAGCAAGTAATGCCCTGGGTGGTCCAGCTACCCCCCAATTAACCACTTGCCTACACAAGGTAATGGACGCACCTGAAGTGAGGTGACTGACTGAAGTCAAGCTGCCTTTGCAGTTCAATATTTGACTAATTGGTGTAGGAGCACTTCAGGTGGGAATTTCAAACTATCTGGAACAGTCCCACAGGCAGCTCCCACTTTGCACAGATCAATTCATGCATTTTAATGAGTCAATTAACAACCTGCATATAGTACCTGGCCCCTTCTAAAGAATGCCCAGGCTGTTTGCCTACTCCAGAGTTGACCCAATTGTACACAGAACTATAAATTCACTGTAAGCACACTCAACTGCTTGTATAAATGTTACATTATGTCACGAGCCCAATAAGTTTTAGATACTTTTCCCACAAAATGCTTTTAATGAGTGTCTGAGCAATGTACACTGACCCTCATTTGCCACGCAGTTGATCACCATTTTGCAACAGGAAGCTCCTGATGCAGCTTTTTGTAGCCAGCATTCCAGCATAACTAGACACTGTCCAGTGTCTTGCCTGCTGACCTTTGGGTTTTTTGTTTTCCTGGATCACTACTTTGTCTGTTGAACAGACCAGTATCTCATATGTGTCCTTGCAGAACTCTACCAGTCACCTGGCTTTGGCAAAAATCAACCATTTTGAGCCTTGGTTTTCTATCTTTGAACAAATTTAGCCATGAGTGAGGACCTGTCTATCAATCAACATACCTGAAAGGTCTAAATGGAATCTTGGTGACTGTGAATATGCACTACATAAAAACAACCCTATGTCTATTGAATAGCTTTTCCTACTCATGATCTTTTCAATGTGCCATCCGTAGACAGAGAGCACAGCTCAGTTCAGCTGTTTAATCCATCATTACTACGCAAAAGAAGTTGGGTTGCAAATGAAAATGGACAGGGTTTACTATTTCCTTTCAAGGTGGAAAACCAGCAGAAAAAGAGTAAAGGATGAGAAAGAATAAAGGATGAGTTCTTACTCATCACCCATAACCTTTTTCACATTAAGAGGATAAAAGCAAACTTCTCAGGTGAGTCACTCCCTTCATGTTTGAAAGCTCTAAATGAATGGTTTATAGATTTTCTGAAAACCATTTTTTTGCTGACGGACAACTTTATATTTAACAACAACATACCAGTAATCATTCCTCCCACTTCACGAGGATGAAGAAGCGCGCAAGAAGACAGAATGCCCTAAACCCAGGCTTGTTTATTATGAACACTGCCTAGATGGGGTCTGAGAGCAGGACTAGGACAGGCAGAGGTAGAGGTGGAAGGTGATGCTCACAGGGTCAAAAAAAAAGCAGGGAAACAGCCACGTGAGAGACTGCTCCCCTCTCAAACAGTGGCACAGTGCCAGCAGGGCACAGTTCTTAAGACCTCAAGGGCACAGCTGACAATGAAGTAACTCAGGAAAGCATAGACAGTGGAGTAGGAAACAGAGAACCTGTAAAGAAGTTCACGAGGACATGAAGTGAAAAGTCCTACTTAGCATAAATAATCAGAACATCCTGATTGATCACTCTGTAATGGATCTGTATTATTATGGAATAATACATGTTGGGTAGATTTAAACTGAAAACTTTTTACTAGCTCATCTAATTAAGCCCTACAGTAAATCCTAGGGAAACATTAGCCTTTCAGTTACGGCATTTCGTTCTCCCTAAAAACCTTACTAAGATTACTGCAGACTGTACAGGGCATGGTTGACTCTGCCCTGTTGTCATGGACTGGACTGGTGTGGCCTGACCTGCAGGTTTGCTTTCACTGGAGTGCAGATCTTAGCCTGCCAACAGCTCACTACAGTGCAACTGCCACACACACACAGAACTCAACTTACAATCAACAAAGTAAAAGCAGGTAGAAGCTGATATCACATTTTCCTTCACCCAAACCACTGCATACAAACAACTTGAGACCAGCAACTCAGAAACACACACTGATCCCATCACTCAGTTATAGGCCTCATCCTCACACACAGGATATAAATCCCAGTACTGACATGGTTTCTAATGTGTGTTTCTGATTACAAGGCTCCAAGACTATTAAACTGCTTTATCCAGCTCAGCAATCCAAAGGAGAATCTGTTCAAGTCCTGACTGCCTGGAATATCAAATGCTGTGGATGCTAGTATACCTGTAAAGAAGGAAAAGGAATTTAAATCTGCTCAACTGACCTATTAGGGTTTACAATTTATTAATTGCTGAAGGAAACTAGCCACTATGAGCAACTAATCAAATAGCGACTATCACAAGGACAAATACTAGTCTTAGCTATCATCTACATGAAAATAAGCATAGCCAGCCTGTCATTGATTACTTTGGTTCTTAGCACTCTCTGCACAACTGTGTTCCATTTGCCAGTTCAATCAGATTTTTAAATAGATTTAATTTCCATGGAAATTGCTTGTTACTTTGACACAATGCTAGCCTTCAGTGCAAGACTGGAGCTGCCTTCCAATGTCTATTTTACTGTGGTCAACTCAAGGCACTAAAAACATGATGACAACATGATGCAGCTTTAAATAAGACTACTTCAGTTATAAGCTTCATGCCACCCAGAGAAATTCTTGGTTGCTACAAGAGGTCCAGAGACTATCCCATTCTGTCCCTCCTTTGGGCAGCTCCACAAGCTAATTCTTCTCGGCATGTACTGGCAACTCTTGCCAAATTACAATGAAGTCTCAAGTCAGAAAGGCAAACTTACTGAGACAATAGAAGTCAATCCATACATTGTAACATTAAATAGATGAGACTGGTAAGTAAACTGGATTTACAAAATGCAAATCTCAAAGAAAAATCCACAGTGCCCATGGGAAACTTCCTATTAATCCTATATATCAGCAATTTTAACATTCTTAGGGGCAGACCCAGCTGGGTAATACTGCTAACCTAAGATGCCCTTACAGACATCTAAATACACATCCTGCCCAAAAAACATGGCTATGTAGAACAGCACAAATCAAATGCAATACAGTAACATCCTTCAAAGAGACTATCCTACACTCGGCATTTTCTTCAGCAGACAGAACCATAAATGAGGGTCTGATGATGCATTGTACTGTCTACACCCTGAATGAAGGACTTGAACCTACACGCACCAAATGCTACTGTGATGATTCAAAGGAAGCCTTGATGATAAAGGCATATTATAAATCATACCATGCAGCTTTCTTTAGGGTTTGCTTTTCTTTTAAAAATACCACACCCTGGATTGACCACTCATTAAGCAGAATTACTGATGACAACTAAACCACAAAACAGGATTCTATGACTTTTTGCTACCAGTAGTTAAATTTTTCTCCAACTACTCCTTGCAATGTTTAAAAGGCTGCATGTTTTTACCCTACTTATGTATCACCTTTTCATAAGCATTCTACAGAAAAAGTGTTTCTGAATACAAATTTGAGTTGTCTGTTTGGATGACACCATAGCAAGGTTTGTAACGTTCTGATTTAATTTATTTTGCTCTGCTCCATCCGACTGCTGATGCCTTTTGCCCCTGCTTTCCACCTGACTGGGCTTTTTCTCTTCCCTTATAAATTAGTGTGCAACTTATTTGACTCAAAATCCTTTACCTGTATATACAGCATGCGAATGGACATACTGGTACACCAAATGTATTTTGGACTTGTTTGAGGTGGGAGGTGATAGGTGGGAGTTTGGTGCTCAGCAATCACAGATGGCCTGTCTGTTCTGCCCAGGTATTGATAAATCCAGTGTGCCATCCAGGCTGTGATATACCCCAAGTTTCCAGCAGGAATTCCTCACAACATAACCACCAACTGCTCCATAAGTCTCTGGGCTTTATGCTCACAGAAGGAAGAGCTCTCAAGAACCTCTATTTATCTTTCTCCCAGTGTGATGGAGAGTTCACTGGGCATTTAAGCAGCTCCTTTGATGGAAGAATAATTCCACCACAATTAATCATGTTCTATATCTCTTGCTGTGCCTCTAGTCTTCTTACCTGTACGCTTCAGGATGCCTCTCCCAAACACCTGTTTTGCTGCTGGCTCCTTTCCCATGGTCCATAGGAAGATCAGTACATCTGTGCACGATCAATTTCACCTGGTTTCAGTGATTCCTCATTAGTTTTCCCTATTCTACCTTTTCTCCTGCCTTTTTCCCCAGCTCTACCATTTTAGCAGCATTCCTGATTTTCATTTACCAGCTTTTGCTGTCCAGTGACTCTTGCATCTGTTTGAGTGAGCAAAAAAATGAAGCCTTGGCTAGCTAATCCACCTCCACAGTGTGATGGAGGAGAAAAATGCTCAGTTAATCTCCAGAAGGGTCTCACTCTGCAAGGTAAGCCCTCACTGTTGATTAAAGTAAAAAATTATAAGCTTCTTGTAGAGGATCTTGGGACACTCCCAGCTGCTGCATTAGGCTGACCATGCAAGTACAGCAATATTCCACTTCTACAAAGTTTTATCAATAAAGACTATTAAGAAAAAGCCACCAAAAAAGCCACAGTTTAAACAACTAAGCTGACAGAAACACTAACACAGACTATGTTATACCAAGAAAAAAATCATTTTAGCAGCACTGTTATTTCTCCCAGGGGACTGCCTCAAGATTCACCAAAAGAGAACTCCAGTCATCAAACCATCCTATCCTTCAGCTATATTGTCAATACTTTCCATAAGCAGATTAGTCTTGTGTATTCTGTGCCTTCCCTGAGGAAGAACCTTCTAAGTTCACACATGCTCCATTCTGCAAGTAATTTCCTTTTTTAGTTCTTAGTAATTTCCTTGTCATTCGTGAAAAGGAAACCCCTTTTCCACCAACTACATCTAAGCTTTAAAACAATACATTTAGACAAGTTTGCTTAGACATTTTGAAATTCTAGTGTATAGTCAGAGGTATACTTTTATATATCTGCAAGGCAGGATGAACCTCATGGCAGATGTGTAAGCAAAAATGTATTAACTGACATTTTTTAGAAACCATTTTATTCTAGGCTTGAAAGAGCTCAAAAGGTGTGACAACATGCTGAGTTTCTAAGAAGTCAATCACCATCCCTATTCCCTACTGTTTGAATCTGCTAGGTATTATTTCAGGTCTACGATTCTGTATTTGATTTGTAAGTGTGTTCTAACAAAATCAGCATAGAATTTTGTATGAAAATCCCCTGCACATTTAAGCAACAAGAACAGAGAATTTCAGCAGACATTGTTCTCTATCTGAAAAGTTGTTAATGCATGAATAGCCACAATTTCAGTTTATTTGAGAAACATGGTGATGAGTGTCATGTATTAAACATTAGAATTTGACCTTATATGACCTCTCCCACCATCAGTTATGTGCGAAGAATTTAATTTTTTTTTGAAAATACAAGAATTATGTTTTTTCTATCTTTAAAATGAGAAGAAAACCAGGGATTAAGGAAAAATATTTTTAATTCTACAGAGATTTGTGACATTTTAAAAAACACATTTCTCAGAGGAGAACTACTATCTCACAGACACAAAGGCAGAGAAGGATATTGAGTCTTCCCCAGAGTCACACATATTTGTCAATCTTTATTCCTCTGCATATTTAACTTAATTGCCACAAATGGTAATTATAACCCACCCTTTTGTTATCAAGAACATAGTTCAAGGAGGAACAGATGGCAACACAACAGACTTTCTTGCCTTTTTATTTTCAGAATGCTGTCCCATACATGTCTGAATTCTTCGCTCAATAGTCCAGCAGGCTACAGACTCTTGGTTATTACAGATTTCAGATACCATGAGCCTTCCACCTTAATTTCCCAGCTGTTTTACTTCAGCTTTGACCAAAGCCATACGTCCTTTCAAACCCTCACACTGCTGATCAAACCTCCCAGAGAGAAGCCACCATATGGATTATAGGGATTCCTCTTCAGATAGACCTGGACTCAAGATCACTACATTATTCCATACTATGGGCATTGCCCAAACCTAGCAAAAACATGGCATTCAATTAGAAGTCAACACACCATAGTCAACACACCTCTTCTCTTTCAAAACAAAATTACAATTTTAAGACTCTCACTGTTCTTCCAGAATCCTGTTCAGTATGTCAATATCACTGGATTAACAATGTTCATGTTCTCCTCCCTTTTTTTTTGTTTCCTTCTAAAGTACTGGGAAGGCAAAAAACACATTTCAGCACATGCCTAGCAATCATGACATTGAAAAAGCTAATATTCAAATGTTCCATAGGTACAGTCTACCTTATTGTGAATTGATTCTACCATCTGTTATCAATATTAATAATTTTTTTCACTATATATCTTTATCTCTAAGCAGCAGTCGAGAGTGGGGCTGTATTATGCCATATACTTTGTACAGCACCCTGCCCTACAGAGCCTGGCAGACAAACTCTAGCAGAGAAAGAAAATAGACAGGGAAATCTTACTCTGTCAGCATTAATGAAATTCTATATGTGCAACTACTTTTCTTTACAGATTTGCATATTTGACTCCCACCACCTCACCAACCTGCATTTTCCACTGACAATAGAATGTTATGGTAAATACACTGAAAAAATCCATTTCCTCTTGTGTGCAAATTGCTCCACTTTCTGATGAAAACAACCCAAGTACTGACAATATGAAGTTTTGTTCCAAACATCTTTGGGTAAGACCCTTTGACAGTTTCCAGACTCAGCTACCAAAGGCTTAACTGACAGTTTTAGAGGACCTACATTAGCTGCAAGGTCTCATGAGGCTTGACACTGACCTTCCTCCTCTTAGCATGCCAGGACCTGGATCAAATCTTCTCTATTCTGAATGATTCAGCCTAACTAAACAAAACCAAACTCACAGAAGCAGAACAGATGACCAGCACTCCAAAATAAAGGGCCTGAGTTACTTACTGGGACTACCTTCTTTTACTTTATTTCCTTACTTCATTCAAAAACCCATTTCTTTCCAAACAGCAATAAGAAGCAGCAGTCTCCATTCACTTTCACAGGAAAGAGGAGAGCTTTCTGTTGTACTAAGTGCAGTGCACCAAACTTACAGCATCACTTTGAGGCTGGGAGACCACAACAGGCTGTCCTGAATCACACGTCTCCCTTATATTGATGTGCAGTGGAACGTCTCCTGCATAAAAAATACCAAGACACGCATATGTGAAGACCTAGTATTTCTTAAATATAACCCTAAAGCAACTTGAAATCCAATTCCCATTCAGTATACTCTTTGAACTGCTTTAGCTCCAAAATATAGCATTTAAAATGAAAATTGGCTGCAGTAGAGTTTCCTTACATCCATAATGAATAACGCCAAACACATTTTGGATTTTTCATTCTCTGAATAGAAAGGACCATGTTTTAGTCATTTATTAGAAAAGCAAGGGCTTTTTGCCTCAAACACAGAAAAATACAGACTGAGATACAAATTATTTTATTTATGTGAAATAAATTGCCTGAGTGTTAGGCAACTGTTCATCATGCAACTTACTGTTTAGCCTATCTCCTCATTGTGAGTTCTTTTCAGGGCTGTTTTAAGACTTTAATCACTGTTCAAAGACTTCTTTGAATACTTAATTTCCAAATAATAGCATTTGTTATTGTCCTTATTAGGCCTTGGACCCAATTAAAAGGTGGACAGCTATTCAGTTCATTCTTCTTTCCAACAGAAATCTTCTTTATATTCTGCTTTTATAATGAGCAGAGGACTGCCAGAGAGGAAAGGAACGTTCTAAAGGAGAATCAATTAGCAGCCCTGTTCCATTCTGAGACATACTTTCTGACACACAGATTTCACCACTACAAAAAACTTGGGAGATTCCTATGTTTACTGCTACATAAATAATTTTGAAGTAAACTGAAGACCAATTTTCCTTTACTGGAAGACATAGTTACATTTTACATTATGGGTAGACGAAGACAGAACAGCCTACCTTAGTTCAATCCTGACACATCAGAAATCGTGTAAGTTTAATTCATACATTTTAGCAACCTGATTTAACTCAAATCAAGGCCATTGTAAATTACTGAGATTCAATGTATTCAGAAAAAGAAACAGTAAAAAAACTGTAGGAAAATTGACAAATTTTAAGAAATGAAAAAAACCAAACCCAAACCAAGTAGGAATACAAACAAAACCAAACGAATAGTAAACACAAAAGCTGTAGCTCCATGATTAGCGTGCTGAATATTTGAACAACCTTATTATTATTTAGGATAATTACAGTCCATTTCCCTCTTTTTTTTTTCTTATTTATTTCAGTCATTAATAAATTTAGGTATAATAGTCTGTTCCTGTATTCATTTTTTTAAAAAATTCAGGGAGTTCTCCGAAAGTTTTCTAACCATAAACATTCTTAATTGAATAACAGTAATTTGTACATCTCCCTGACATTCACTTCCGACTCTTACTGTATATAGAGACTAATCTCTTTTTTCATAAGGATGTTTTGTCAATGAAAAAACACTTCCTCAACACCAGCTTAATAACAATCTCAAATAATTAAGAGAATAGCAGCCTCTCTCTTTTCCTCCTCAGACTTACAAACATGTGCTGGTACTACAGGAGCATACAGGACTTGTAAGAACAGAAGTGCACTCAGAAAATAAAGAAAAATGCATTATAATTTTTAAAAAATTAATTTAAGCAGAAGACATCAAAACCATCTGCATAGCTGTTTGGGTGGTAAGGGATTGAGAAGATAAAACTTTTGCACTATTCTTCACTACCCAATGTGATGGGTAAGTTTTTCTGATATTAACAATTACTGCTGACTGCAAAGAAAGAATAATTCAAATTCACTGTAAGAAGAAAAATCAAAGAATTTTTAAAACCCGTCAGTCACTGCTGACAGTCAGGAACCAGAAAGTGTTAAACAAGTCAGGAATTGCAAAGGTCAGGATGGAACACACAGAAATTATTATCTCAGTATCATGCATACCAATGGCATAGCTTTCTGGTCACGGTTACAGCCCTCAAACTTCAGGAAAAAAATTTCAAAGACAGGAAGAGAAAAATCAGCAGCACAAAGTCTCTCTCACAAACCTTGTCACATATTTCTTTAGAGAACAGTAAAAATACAAGATAGTCAGAAGTATATGAAATAACTGATTTCACTTTAAAGTCCCCTGGTAACTGCTGTCTTCTGTCATAAACAAAAATAAGGTATTCAGTAATACTAATGACAGCTAACTCTGAGCAAGAGGAAGGATGACACTTTTCAATCCTGCACACTCTTAGCTTGCAGAATTTGTCAGATGTGGGGTGACAAACATCTTGTTGCATTTCCAAGAAGTACTAGGTGCTTATCTAAACAAACAGAACAGCCACAGGTATCAGAAAATACAGGCAAAATAAATTTAGAATTACTAACTTGAAATACATGCACTTTACAGATATATATGTAAAAATATGTTCTCAAGATTTTTGGGCAGAATTCAAGTAATACTGAGATAAAACTTCCATTTGGGATGGATAAGCAGTAATTCCTACAATGCCATATGGTATTATTACGTAATGGTCATTCCTGGAAGGAGGAGCACACTAATCAGATCAAGTACTGTAATTCAAACTTTAGCTCTTGGGGCATTATTCTTTATCTTAGTCTTGTTTTGCACTGACAGTTTGAAGTTAAACTTCACTCTGCTTCGTTTTGTACATCTCATCTATCCCCTGCTAAATCTGTACATCTCTCACATCACTCCTAATTAAATCCAATCACAATCAGTTCTGCACTCTTAGGAAATAACAAAAACCAGCTATGGGACCAATGCCACGGTACATCATTTGTGCCTGTGTATCTAAATGCATGTTTGATTCAACTGCTTGCAGAGCATTTGCATCCATCCACATAACCCAGGGCTGTAGAAGTCCCTTTGGGCTCTGATCACAACTCATTACATATTCAGGAAACTAAAAGATAGCCCAAAAGCATGTCTTTAATTATGTGTTGCCTTGCTCTCTCAAGTCTATGTCAGACCTTGATGTTTCTGTGTTGATCTTTCTAAGTGAGCTTCCTGGCTCTTCTTAATGAATTAGCTACGGAAAATCATTGAGATAATTAGAGTAATACATGGAAACACATCATTAGCACATGCAATTACCCCATTTACCAACTTAATTACTCTGTGTTATATTCTTTACTTACAGCGCAGGTTGAACCATGCCTTTTTAAATCAGTAATGTGTATTTTAAAGATCCATGTATATTTTAGCCTACAGGCATGACAGATAACTTTAATCACAGCTAATAACAGAATGGTTTAAGTTGGAAGGGACCTTAAAAATAATTTAGTTCCAAGTCCCCTTCTGTGGACCTGGACGCCTTCAAGAAGAGCAGGTGGCTCAGAGTCCCACTCAGCCTGCCCTTGAACATCTTCAGGAATGGAGTACCCATAACTCTGGACAACCTGTGCCAGTCCCTTACAGTAAAGAATTTCTTCCTAATATCTAATCTAAATTTACCCTCTTTCAGTTTAAAGTAATTCTCCATTGCCCTATCATTGCCTGCCTTTGTAAAAAGCCTCCAGCTCGCTTTTAAGACCCGTTTACATACCAGAAAGCTCCTACAAGGCCTCCACTGAGTCAATATGCAACAAAATAATTGAGAAAACATTTATTGATATTACTAGACAGAGTTTAGATCTGTCCTAAGACTAAATATAATTCTTGGTTATTTGTAAAAATTGCTGTATAGACAAGCACATAATGAATTTCAGGTAACATAGCACATTGATATCAAAACAATTCATGTTCTGGATTGTTTGTAAATGCAAAGATTTAAGAGGCAATTCAAGAATTTTCATATGCAGTCAACATCACCATTACAAGACTGACAAGGAACACAGCATACTACTTATTAGTTCCATTATATCTGAAAACAGTCTGAATCCAAAGTAACCTAAGATCATGCAGTTTCATCGTTCAGTTAATGCCTCATGCACACCATCAGATTTTTTTTCAAAAATAAAACCATTTCCATATTCTTACCCAAAATATCCAATCCAAGGGTTTTTGCCAGATCTCTTACGCCATCAGTTCCAAAAATATGTGT
This sequence comes from Onychostruthus taczanowskii, assembly GCF_017590055.1. Classification (NCBI taxonomy): domain Eukaryota; kingdom Metazoa; phylum Chordata; class Aves; order Passeriformes; family Passeridae; genus Onychostruthus; species Onychostruthus taczanowskii. The sequence continues at coordinate 14,410,711 of NW_024496525.1, read as the reverse complement.
CTCATGCTTACATTTGGGACATTGGAAAACACTCATATTTTGAACCAGTCCTAAAACCTGTCAAAGGAAAGGAAAGGAACAACTGCTCAAACAAAGCACTGGTATTTCCATATTAATCTCTGATAATGTAGAATAGATTATCCACTAAGAACCAACACAGAGTGATTATTTAAAATAGGAATCAGACTCATTAATATCATTATCAGCTCTTATTAGTCATCTCAGTGGCACCATCATCTGTGCATTATTCAATATCTTCACATTTATACCTCTTGAAGACTACTAGCCTTATGTGTAGCAAAAAGTACTTCTTGCACAAACCTAACTTGCCAAGAACTCTCCCTGCCAGTATTTCATTTTCAAACTCTGAACATTGGAAGAATTTTTATGCTGTGATTTACAGTTTGTAGTTTCATGAAAGAGAAAATAAAAACATACCATTACAAAAAATTACACAATCGGACATGCTTTTAAGGCATTTTTATAAGTTATCCTGTAGGGAAATGTTTTCAAAAAGAACCAGATTTGTTATCCTTCTGCAAAGCAGAAACACATTTTAAAGGTCAAACAATAGAAATAATTATATCAAAGTAAGTGGAAAAACCCATAGCATAAAAATCTAATACACACATCCTGGGTACCTTTCCATTGATGCCAGGTTTTCAACGTCATCTTTATAAAATATGTCAAATCAAAATTTGCCAAGCCATTCACATTAAAAAATCTTCCTTCACAATGTGAAATAATGCTAATAATCTCATTTTATTCACATAGTAAACAAAACTCTGCATTGAGGGAGAGCAACATTTCCAGAAGTGATGAAAACAGTGTTGAAATGCTACAGGGTGGAAGTTTGTATCCACCCGCTAAGGAACAGAACATCTGCTTTAAGAGATGCAATGTTACAACATTTCACTTTCAGATTTATATATTACCTGGATATGTCACATACACTATAGCTGAGTTTTAGAATACACCATTTATATTGCTATTTACTTTGTAGCATTTTCTACTTCTCCATTTTCCTGAACCTTCTAGTTTTGTGCTTGAACAAGGTAGTTTCTAGTTATCAGAGAAGAAACATATCCACTATGCTAATGAAGCATTATCTAGGAGGAAACAGCAGTGTTCAGTGTGACCAACAAATATATTTAATTAAAAGTGAATGTACAACTTCTGGCACTGAATTTAAAATAAATAAGTATGTTATTTACAATATAATACTAGAAGTTTCCTTAGCTATAAGCTGAAATTTATTAAAAGATGGTCACCTGTTTTTTCTATACCACCATAAAGTATATTTGCTACATCTTCCTTTACTTATGTAAAACTCTCAGATGATTTAAAGCAAGAAACATTTTAAGAAATAATATGTTCAAAAATATTTTTTTTAAAATGTTAAAAAAAAATTTAACACCTCAAACTGATTTTCCCCCTTTTCTACTCTCTCCCAGGGACTGTCAGAGAAGCAAGTGGAACAAGATTCTATATACTGGCACATTATTACAGATCATTTTATCATCCAGTTCTTACATTAGTAGAGACATGAAATACTACATATCCAGGGGTACAAGGTGCAGGGACAGTAAAAAGGGACCTATACAGCCACAGCTTTCTACGGATGACCTCTAAGGAGGCATTCATCCTGCTCTCCCCTAAAGTCAAGTCATGGAGTTTTTACTCTGTCGGTAAACTGAAGAACACTGAAAAGTGTATTTTTGACAAAAGAACAATATTATTTTCACCACGATATATGGAGGCCATTTTTGAAAGCACACAGGGAAAAAAAAAAAAAGCAATTTGAAATTTACACTTTAATTAATTCATTTTCAGGTATCTTGGGGTTTGAACTTTCTGTCCCCTTCAAATACTCATACAACATTTAAGATTCAGCAAATTTATCATCCAAGAAAAATTAGTGTACTAAGACTAGTCTACTAATAGTAGACTAAAAAGTAGTCTACTTTTGTTTTGTGACTAGTTAAGCATTATTACAGCTGTTTTGCTAATATTTTCATAACCTAGTAACTAAGCCCTTCAGCCAATACAAAAGCAAATGCTGAGATACAGCTCCAATGCCAGACCGGTTTTAGAGGCCTTACACACTGTCCTTTTTTGTTTCCATTTAAACAAACCTTACTAAAAGGAAATGACATTTCAGCATTATATAATAATTTTCATTTTTATGTGTTGGTCCTGTTTGTCAGCCAATAAATAATGCATATTTAATAATATATAATTTATTCTTCTGGAATATAAAGATATCATTTAAAAATACTGAGTAAAATAGAATATTTCCAAATACACAGCTTTACTACTGAAGTGTATTTTTACCATGCATTATTTCTGCACATATATTTACAGAAGTGAGCTCCTTATGACCTTCAGAGCTTTTAAATCTAAAAAATAATAGGTCTGGCTAATGAAGTCAGTAATAACCCTCATTTTCCTGCTCAAATAGACTTGTAATAGCTTCAAAGCAGCTGTTACTGTCTACACAAACTATTTCATAAGTGTCTGCAAATTCTATTCTAGTTCTTGTTCAGCTTGGCAAACTTGGCTCAGGAACGACATGAAAACTTGGATGCACACAATTCAGGAGCTAACCTATGGCAGCAGCATGGAGCTGCATTCCATTTAGTCTAATCGTTATTTTAAATGGCAAAGAGGCTTCTGGCAAGAAATAACAGGAAATGAAGAAACCTTTCATTAGGAGTTATCTGCACACAGTTTCTGAATGTTTACATACTTCTTGTGCTCAGCTAACCTTTTGGATACACAATAAATCACAATTAAATCCAAATATACAACCTTCTAAGTTAAAGAAAATACAGGGATGAAATGAAAGCTCTCTGTATTTGCATTAGGAGAGAATCCCTGAGAAACCCACTGCAGTCATTCACTCTACTTAAGGATGGATGGTGCTGAGGTCTGACTGAAGTCTGATGGGGACTGAAGTGACCAGGGTTACAGTTCCTCTGCCATCAACTTCCTGTGTCAGTCACTTGGCATTGAAGTGCTTCAAGTGAACATGCACAACATTTCTGTCTTCCTAGCTTTCATCCTGTAATGAGCAATTTCTGTCTCCAATATCTGCTCCCACCATGAAGCCATAATAGTGGCTTGGTTACTCTGGATGCTTGAGAAATACCAGTAAGAACATAGCAAAGTAAGCCACTTCAGTACACCTCAGAAGGAAATACATAGCTGTGTTTATCTAAGCAGTTTTTTGAAACCTGCAAAATCCACGGCATAACCTTTCAATTCAAGGAAACTTCCAGAAAAATTGCAGATTTAACTAAAACCCTGTCTTTTCTTTCAGACATATGATTGATAACATAAACAATAATGAACTTTACTCAGCATCAGCAGGTGGAAATAAGGCAGTTTTTCTCCTAAATACTCAAAATTATTCACTTTGAGTCACCCTTAGGAACGCAAGGAAACACTGACCAAACTCACATAACAGACAAGAATCTTGAAACTTGCGATAGGAGTCAGCAACACTAGGCAAACTGTTTCTTCACTGCAAGTGTAGGTGTGTTCCACTGCACAAGAGATGCCACTTCTCTTTTAGCAACTGTATCCTAAAACTGAAAATATTAATTTTGCCCTGTAAACCTGGTTTTAATGCTGACTGTCCTTGCCAGATAGTCATTAGCTCCTTCAGTCATTCTACTTCAATTTCAATAAAGGACAAACAACATTAACAACTGTGACTCTACTGGGTTAATACTACACGTGTCATCTGAGTCTTCGACAACTAATAACGGTGGGTGTGAGGGGAAGGTGGAAGATACAGGCCTGTATGTACATGGGAGGGACACAGTTCATTAAAAACAGGAAGGCATACTCAGAGTTCAGCAACCTATAGCCTCTCTGCTTCTTTGAAAAGTCAGCTCTTTGCAAGCACTTTCTGAAAGATGAAAGATTTTAGACATTAGAAATTTGAAGATCAGTTAATTATGTATGCAGGATATGTAATTTTAGCACAGACCTGCAGATTCCACCTCTTTGACATAAACCTCAGGTCTGAAGTTGTCCATGAAAAATTGTCACTTCACTTTCTTTAGATCCTCATATTTAGTTGACATTTAGAAATGTAATACATAGGCAGTAGCTGCCTAAGACTCAACCAACTGACACATTTGTACATGTGTACATACAGGGCAGAATAAAATGAAGCAGGGTAAAATAAAGTAAAGCAGGGTAATGAAAAAGGTAAGGCCTGATAGCTGGTTCAAGCACATTCAAACACAACATGTGGTGTAACAGCTTTATTGTGACTTCTCACATGATTTGACAAGATCTGATAATTCCAATGAACCAAAACAGATCGTACTTATTATCTTATCTTCCACTAGTCAAATCAGTACTAGCCAAGCCCATCCTATGAATGCACAATTTTCTTGGAGGCTATTCTCTTCAAAGGACATTGAATCAAACAATTTTAGAAAACAGTCTTGGTAATTTCTCATTAAAACAAAAGGAAAATTCAGTGAAGCACTAACTTGAACACAATTTAAACTGAAGAAAACCATTTTACATCATTTGAGCAAACCCAAACAAAATCAAAACAAAATGTTCTCTGTGTTATTCCTCTTGTTTTCCTTCTGGCAGCAAATTATAAATGTCACAATGCTTTCATTTTGATGCAAATATGCTTAAAGAATAGTTAGTAATAAGGAATTCATCAAAGTATTTCTTTTGTTAAGCCATCCTGTAAATTAAAAAAAGGGAAAGCATTCACTTCAACTTTCTGTTGCACTTTTTTAATTAGGAAAACACTAGCTATAAAAAAAGCTTCCTTTCTTAAGAAAGAGTAGAAGTGACCTTCACACAGGTAAACAAGAAAACTTTTTATTTTTTCTTACAGCTTATGATAAGGAAGCATTTCAAATCATATTCTTTCACCAACTGCCCATTTCAAAGTAAAAATGAATCTCTACGTAAACATACTCTAGAGTACTACATTCAGTTACTTAGCAACTTGTTGCACCCAGAGAAAATATCAGGTCAAGAATGTTAGCCTGTTTAATATTTTCTCCTAATTGTGGATATTCTTAAATTTCTCATTTCTCAAACACGTGAGCTAAGATATAAGGAAAACTCCTCATGAAGAACAATGACTGGACAGCCTTCTACTTGTCACAATAGTTACAGAGACCTTCAAATGGGAAAGTAACTAGATACAAGCATATTTCCACAAAAATTTGAGTTCGCCTCTTCAAAAATATCAAAAAATGATTTTTTTACATTTCATGAAATTTGAAGCTCCAACAGAGACAGTGCTGAAGAGGACAAGTAATGAGGACACACAGTACAACTGAAAGGCATGCATTACTTCCTAAGATATTCTGTTCAGCAATCTGATCCATTCCACATGATTAAACAAACAGATTTAAAACAAATCATTTATTATTATGGCTTCAGCCTGGAAAATTCTCTCCTTTCTGTCTAACCAAGTTCCTGGTACAGATTAAGATGGATGCTAAGCCTTTTAACAAGAATTTATTAAATTCAAGTGATTTTTGAATGTTCACCTATTGCTGCATATGGATTTTTTTTTTTTTTTAACATTTTGGAAAAAGAAAAATCAACTGGTATTTTTCATGTAGAGACTTACAGGTACATGGACTTTTCTAAACATTTCAGCTCCTTTGTGGGCATCCAACAAAGCCACGTCTTGTGGAGTGGAGACGATCACAGCTCCTGAGGAAAAAAACCATGAAATCCCTTTAAAATGTATATTATTAATTATTCTGCTAAATATTTTAAATATTTTGTACATGCTACTAAATTCACAGTAGTCACAAACTTGTATGCTTTTAAGGAAGAAAATTATGCCAGGTTTTGTTATAATGGTCAAAATAACTGAGATATGATATGAAGTGATAAAAAATATTTTAGACACTTTCATCATAACTTTTTCTATGTAGAAACCACTTGTACTTTCTAAATGAGAAAAATTACCTAGTATCATACAACCGTCCACATGCTGACAGATTGCAGAGGTGGTACTCTGGGAATATCTACACAGTAACAATCCCATGCCATAATTATATTTGAAAGTTTTTAATTTAACAATAAGCCTTGTTCTAAAGCAGGAGACAGCTGCTTGTAATCAGACTTTTGTTTTCCACACCTGCTACACTAGCTTGAACCATGTCACACTAGACACCAGTGCATTTGTATAAATGATACCAAAAAGGAAGAGAAACTGATGCACATTTGCACTAGGTTTGAATAAACTGCTGGCCACTGTTCAGAGATGGCTCCAGGTTACCTGATAATTTGTACTCCTGAGAGTTATTAAGCATACATAACAGCCAGAGCTCCGTGTCTAAGTTAGATTCTAAAGTAAAGTAAGCCTACAGGTTACTATCCCATGCTGTAATTACTTCTTGATTAATACAGCATGCAAAACCAACACACATCAGAATATTCTACATCACTCCACGAAGACCATCTTTTTCCAAATGCTCAGGGGTTTCAAATATTATTTCCTCAAAACTTGCAACAAAAAACTTCACGCTTGTCCCTATTTTATAAAAATGTAATGAACAAGAGAGTATTACTGATCAATTGATTAGCTTTGGTTTCATATTGACCATCTAGTGTCAGAAGTCTCAATAACAAAGATTTCGGTAGAGTCACATTATGAAAACCACACACAAGAAGTTTACGTCAAACTTCACACTAATAGCAATTAAAACAGAGAATTCTAGATGCTTGGGATAGCTTCCTACTGGGCCTGCAGCTCCCAATCCTCTGTGCACATGGCAAAAGCAGAGGTGGGTAGATTTCCAGAGGCATGCAACCCTGGCATCGCAGGCAGGGACCAGAGCACCAGAAGTCCTGGCACGCTGAGAGCACTCCTGGCTCCGGCAGCACTGGGACAGGGAGCCCTGTCCCTACACTATCCGCCTGCTGCCGGGTGGGATCCTGCCTGCTGACAGCCAGCAGTTTCCAAACACCGCCTGACAGCGTGTTTGAATGTTTTCAGCCAGCATTCTTAACCTCTAATTTGTGAAAGAAAAATACAATCTGGCACCTCACTCCTGAAAAGCTGCCAATCTCTGCCTTACACTGTATTATACACAAGTCCAAAAACTGAACGGCACATGTAATGTACCAAGCAAATGTGATTTTCCCTATTTGCTCAAACCCTGGCATCCAAATAATTTGCTAATATTCCCAAACCAACCTGTCTCCAATGGCATTACAAAGAATAATGTGTAAGCTTTTCAGTTACACTGAAATCACCTTAGCTCCTCATTTCAACAAACACAGGGTTACTTTACAAGCAGCACTGAAATGTAGGGTCAATTCCACAAAATTAATGCACTTTTCCCTAAAAGCACAGGCTACGAGTAAATAATTTAAACTCCATGTCCTTGAGATTTTTGCATATTTGTAAAACAAAAATGTTTCAGTACTTGAAAAAAATGCTTATTACTGTTTTCTTTCCAAGCAAAATTGGAAATATGTGTCTTGTGTGTATACGCCCTTTTATTCACACTCTTCTCTGAAGATGCTGGCTCAGCACTCCCTGGATCTTCATACAGAACCTAAAATGCAGTCAACAAGAATGAAGTCTACATTTTGTGCTTCATTATTGTTTTAAGAATCTAATCATTGGCATGGCATGAAGGACAAACTATGCACAAAAAAAATACCCATTATAACCACAAGCAGCTGAATAGAGAGATATTTTTTACTAACAAATTCTCATCCAAAGGGGAAAAACCCAAAAATGCCTAAATGACCCCATGGCACATTACAGAGTTTGGGCTGCCACAAGCACCAACTGTCTGTACAAAAAACCTCTGGCTCTTGAAATACATTAATTAAAATGATGCTTGTGGACATTTTCCATGGTTTCCTCCACAGAATGAAAGCCAACATGCTCAAGAAGCTGCTGTTGAGGGTTAGTTGTTTCTCTCCTATTTTCCTTTTTATTCTGAGCTAATTACAGGCAAAATTTATTCAAAGACAGCTTTTACTGACTTACACCAACACCTTATAAAACAATTATCTTCTCTCTTTCTTTGGTACATCTGCTAGTCCAACAAACCGAACCTGAAGTTCAAGAATTCAAATTATTTGCAGCATTATTTCCTTTACTAGCAACCAAAAATGGCAAATGAGACTTTTCACAGTGCTCCCCTCTCTGAATAAGTTTGCATATGTTTAATTTAGAAAATTATTCAAATGATAAGCAAGAAAGGACACTGCCTACACTTTCCTTGCTATCTTGACTCTGTACAGTTAACGGGATTATCTAACAGTAAAGAGTTATTCTGATCAATAAAGTAACAAAACATGATGGAATTCATGCACACAGTATGTCTTGAAGCAATACGTGCAATGTTTACAAAAAGCATCTGAATGAGACAATCTGAGGCTGACAAATCGAACGGAGAAGCTGCAGAAACTACAATCTAATCACATCGCACACTGAAACATACTAAAAATTCTGTGTTTGCAGTTGTGTGCAGAAAAATAATTTCTGTGCCTTGAGCATACTAAGGATATCGAAGTAGAGCACATTTATGTTTAACTGACTTACCTACTTACGCATGCATTCCATTTTTTTTAAATTTCAATGCATTTCCTTTGACAAAAAGCTGACTCATGTCCACCAAATCACACAGAATCTGTGACTGGGTCAGGCTGAAAGCCACCAGTGCAGATCACCCAGTCCAATCTCCCTGCTCAAGCAGGTCCTTTAGAGTATGTTATTAAGGATTCTGTCCAGATGACTTTTCAGTACTTTCTGTGACGGAGGCTCCACAACCTCTCTGGGCAGCCTGTTGCAGGGTTTAATCACCTGCACATTAAAGAAGTTCCTGCTTATGTTCAGGTGGAATTTCCTGTACCTCAGTTTCTGCCCACTTCCTCTCTTCCTACTGTTCAGTACCAGCAAGAGCCCAGATTCTTTCTTGACACTCTCCCCTCAGTCTATACACATTGATAAGATCCCCTCCCAGTCTTCTCCAGGCTAAAGCCCCTGGTCCCTCACAAGTGACATGCTGCCATCCCCTACTCTTTGCCCTTTGCTCGTCTACCTACAGGAGCTCCATGATTCTTTTGTACTGAGGGATCCAGAACTGGACTCAGCACTCCAGAGGAGACTGTATTAGTAAAAACTATGTTAACTGTATTTTTGATCCTTAGGATACATTAGAGGCAGAACTAACAATACCCTGTAACACTATGTTTGCCGTTCTGTTTCAACCCCATGTCCTTAATCCTCAGTAAAAGAAAGATGTGCCTACACAGCACACTGGGACCCTTCCCGTGGACTGGTGCTCAGCAAATTACAAGCACTCAAACAGCCTATAATTTCTGGATATAGAAGATATCACCTATATTCACTGCACATTAAGGCTTACATTAGATGCTTGCAGTTACAAAGCATAAGGTGAAATCTCACCAAACCTTAGCTATAGTCAATTTGTACCCAAGCCAAAACCAGGGAGCTCTAAAAAGCAGCTCATCAGCAACAGTGTAGAAGGTCTACCTTAGGATGAAAATTATGTCCCTAATACATTCTTTCTCCCCTCCAGTGTCTTCACAGACATATTTCAGAATCAGACTTGGATGTGTCTCTCATCCAAGATTAAGGATCCCACCACACACATCTTATATCAGCCTCTTAGCAAACAGTGCCACCTCAAAAGCTGTGAAGTGTAACTGACCAGAGAGACTGACACAGTTCTGGAGGACACAGAATAATCCTGTCTGCAGAATAATAAGTCTGCTGACTGACAGCCACTGAATGCTCTTGGCAAGGAACCACATTCAGGCTTCAGTAAAGCTGTAGATGGCCTGATCTGACCACACCACTCATGCACTTCTTGTAGTTTTTGCTACCTCTTCCACTGCATTAAATTCAAACTTTCATAAACAGCCTTGCTAACCTGACTCTTCTCTACTATGGCTCTCTTCAGAGCCCCTCTGACCTGTAAAATTTGTCCCTTCATAGATGAAATTTGCCTGCAACTACAGATACATCTTTGCACTTGAAAATGCAGGAAAAAATCTTGCAAGAACAAAGACTTCTGTCTTTGCTGTAATTTCAGCTGGCAACAATTAGAGATAAACTAACATTATCAAATGGTTCATCTTCTAGGATAAACCTTATAAAGAAGTTCCTTTAGCTTTTGTTCATGGCATCTTATTACAAACCGCAACTTAAAAGACCCACAAGTGTGATTTTGCATTACAGGATCCTCAATTCAACCTCATAATATAGCTCAGAACTGCCCCAAATGCTAGATCCTGGCTGCCTCACTCCTCCAGCCTGCTTGCTACCTTCTTCTTGGAGGACTCATTGAACAACTGCTCAGACAGGGGATGTTTCCGACAGCCACACATCCTCTCCTGCCCAACAACTAAGCAGGTAATAAAAGATCAGGACATTACCAACTTGCCCATATGAAAAGAGAACAGAAATCTTAACAGAAATTCTTCCTCCTGCTCTGTGGAACTGTCAGCTGGCTAAAGCTGAAACTGCCCCCATCTATACTGATCAGTAAGTATTATATCATCCATTTCACACCAATCACATGGGGAAAGGTGTGGAAGGACAACTCACCATGGTAAAATGTTTGGTTTGGTCATGGCAAACTGAACACGTGTCACACTAATGCAACTTACAATGAAGTATTTATTTAGTGAAGTGAAAACACTGAAAATATTCACAATAACAGCTGTGAACAAACACTATCTGCAAAGTACAGGCCTAAAACAAAAAGCTAATTCCTCACAGACACTGCCACTTTGCACTCTTTCTTGGCTATCTGAATTAGCATTTTTCTGCTCAACTCCATTCCACCTCCTGCTTTCAAGGGCATTTGCCAATCATGTCTAGATTATTATGAGAATTGTACTAAGCAAGAGCAAAGTCCAAATAGTCTCTCTGACAAATGAATATGATTTTTTCTTTAAATGAGAGGTCCCAGTCCAAAGAGGAGAACTGGGTAAAAGAGTGATTCTACCGAGGAAAAAAGACAACAGTGAGATTACTTCAAAATCAGCTCCCCAAACCATTCTGTTGTTTACTTTTTTCCCCCCTGGAGGAGGGGAGGGTAAGGAGCAGATTTGAACACTTACTTTTTTCAGAAGAAATAGCTGGGTGAGAAAATTCAGTAGCATTGTTCACACAGATTTCTCTCACCTTTAGCAATTGTGAGCTGTACACTAGGCTAGTTTACTCTTCCTATTCAGAATAATTGGTCTAAAAACTAGCAAGGCAATTGCAGTTGATCTAGCACTTAGCATACACTTAGCCACTGCTGCCAGACCTCAGAAAACTCCGTTTGCAAAGCCTCTATTCTTCACAATTTTTTCCTGAATACCTGGAAACCATTTTTCAGAAACAATATAATTTAAGGAACTTGCGCTGAACACACTATCAATTCAGCTTCAACAGGCAATGTGTGTTAAATCAAACTCCATGAGTCAAGAATGAAATTTAAATTTATATTAAAAGAATGTGAGGTATTAATGTGTAAACTCATACTATATTTTGATCTCTAAATTAAGTTTACAAGCCTGACAGTTCATAATGAAGCACCAGGAGTGTCCAAAGCCATGATAACCCTGACAATAATTTGCATTCGTCAACTACATTTATTTTGATAACAGAAGCAGACTATTCCAACACGCAAATTCTATTTGGATAAATACAAAGAACTGTTTTTAAATCCCCACTGGTGTGACTCAGGGTTTTTTTCTGTTTTTTAATCTATCCTAAACTCACTTGCCTTTCCTTTCCTGCAGCTATCTACAACATCAAAATACAGCATGAAATGAAGAGTAAATCTACATCAAAAATATGATATTAAAAATATTTGCCATTCAGAATTAGACCAAGTAAAATTTACTATTACCGAAGTGGGTCCCGTAAAACAGCTTCAAAAATTCATTGCAGAAACTAATTATGTACCTGCACCATAGAAGAAGAAAGCAAGCTCAGAAATGGAGAATAACATTGTATATTACCATTAAAGCAAAAGCAAAGATCAGATGCCTTGCATCTGTGGTGTGCACCAACATAAGAGACATGCAACAAGGGGTAAACAAACACACAAAAAAAAACGACAGAATACAGATACACTTCTTAAACTGTATGCTACACACAATTTGTACTGCAGCACTGGGCTTTTTTTGATCATTTGTCTTCAGAAAAGACAAGAGAACAGCACCATACCTACTCAGCTTTCCATTTCAGAAAACTTCAAAAGTCACCCTTATACAAGTCACAATTCTTTTCCATGCTAAATCATGCACAAATTTATAAAACATCAGTATTTTTTTAAAACTGATTTTAAATTCTCCGTTTACTTTTTTTTAATGTTCATTTCTGAAGCGACAGTCTACTTATCACCTGCAACTCCCTGTTCTTGTGTTCTTTTATGTTATTATATATTGAGCCAAGATCTGGTTCTGTTCAGTCCCACACACTGCTATAAAATAGTTGTGCACAAGACTACACCCTGTCTGTGTGACACTGCCACAAATATGAGTAAATAATTTGGTTTGCAAGTTTGGTGTGCCACATAACAATGAATTTAAAAATGCCAAATGTCTTCAAGTTGGTGAGATCCTTTTACTTTCTTCTATTCAATGTACATTGAATAGAAATAGGATTTTTAATGTTTAACCACCAGAGAAAAAATATGCTTTTTGGTTTTATTTAAAATAATCTATCAAATCACTGCTGCCAAAAGAAATCCTATTAATTACAATTCTTTGAAAATTTACATTTGAACTAATAAAAATTCCTTTAATATTTCAGCCCTACCTGAAAAAGGCATTCAGGAGATAATTAAGACATACACACTGCTGAAAGATGCAAACATTCAGAAAAATTACACCATTTTTAGGATAAGGCAATTAAAAATGGTATGAACTCTGTGTTCTGTTGATTTTAAATATGAGAGGAGACAAAAGTAATTTCCTGTATGACTAGCAATGACAATGCTTCTGTTTTTATAGAACTTGAGAAACAAAATAGTATTCACATGGCTTTCACTTCACTTACCTTGACTAATTGCCTTTCTGATTCCTATTAACAACCTTTTCAGAGGTTATTATTGCAAAGTTTATAATATATGCTTTGTACGGGGAAAAAAGTTACTTCCAGAAGGTGGGAAAATTAAGAGCACTGAAATAAAACCTAAAGCCTTTTACCTTTCTGTCTCCTTTACAAACAGTCAGTAATTATTAAGATTGCTCAGTGAGATGCGAAATTCTTTGTTAGTCTCAGTCAGCTTCCCACTGGGCAGATGTATACGTCTAATGGTTTTCACTGCTATGGCACCTCAATATCCAAAGAAAAGGGTAGTATGACAAACCTTTAGCAAATGGAACAATTCCTGTATTAACCTGGAGCTGGTACTGCCAGCTGAGACAGGACCAGTCTCTAGAGCTGTCAAGCTGTCACACTTCACTAACAGTGACTTCACTTAAACGTTAATAAGGAGAGGGCAGCAGACAGCCTAATTTAATGGTCAGCCCCCACAATTCAGCTTCTCCACAAGGCAGAAATGCTTGTGCAGGGCTCTGAGACTGCCTCTTGAACAGAGATGCTCTTGCTGCTTCCCACACAGCCCTCCCACTCTGAAGGGAGAGATTAATAAACTACTCTCCCAGTCTTTACAGAGGCTAATTACCCATCTCCAATAATATTTATTAAATTTATGCCTCCTTTAGCTAAATGATCAAACAAATCCACAGAGTTAGATTTCTCAATTTAGCAGCTAGGTAATGCAAAGGAATCACAAGCCTTATCTTTCATAATATCATTAGTTCACACTATCTCTTGAAAGCAAACATCATAATATCAGCTGAAACCCTCTGTTTTAAAAATGCTTTAAAAGCTGGAAAATGTTTAAGGATGTTTCTAAGTTTTCCAACCATGCATGCTCAATACATGCTAAAGAACCCATTTCTGGAAGTTTTGTTCAGGCAAATGATGGAACAGAAGAATAAAGAAGAAGTAAGGAAGTACAACTCAATACAAATTAAATAATAATGGACATGAACAAAGCCATTTTCTCCAGACTGACCCTGGATTTCTATTTGGAAAGCACACTTCCATCTGAAGAAAGCAGTGGTGTTTAGGCAGAAATAGGTACCACATTTTCAAGCTACCATAACATTCCTCATCTACAAGTTTGTTGAAGAATGACTGCAACATGAGCAAAGTTACAGATTATTAAAGATTAATACACTAAATAAGAGGTGTTTCCTTGTAAAGTGACTAAGATTAATAAAACCAAAAGTCACAGTAGTTTCCTTTTCCACCTTCTTTTAAAGGAAAAGTACCCACACAAAACTCCTGCTCTAGCCAAGGTTGTCTGAGGCTGACAGTCTCTTTAATGACTGCTGGAATTATAAGACATATCTTGTTGTGTTGCTCTTACACCTGTTAAGTATTCCCCTAGTCTCCCTTGACTCAAGAAAGCTATGGAACCTGTGATGCAGGAAAAGAAACCAGTCTTGTGAAATTAAAACCCAATATCATTTCACCTATCATAGCAGTGTCTCTGTTGTGCTCAGATGTTGCAAAGCTACAGGTTTCTGGCAAACCTGCCAGAAACAAAACATCTTCACCAGTGCTCTTTCTCTCACTCACAGAAAATTCAGTAAGAGGCTGGCAACAATATGTGTGCAGGTTTTGTAAATTTATTTAGAGGCAAAATTAAAATATTCTACACTGTCTATCCCAAGGAAGCCACAGATTAATAATGAAAGAATCATAATGCAAATACTATATCTCACATATGCATGAATGCAAATCAAAGAACAACTTTCATGCAAATTAGATAATGCACTTTAAATTTACTAAACTAAGATACATATGTTGTCTCCGAGGAAAAACAGAGAAATTATTCCACTAATACCATGACTGTTCAAGGCATCTTCAAAGGATAAAGAAAAAATCAGAAAACCAGAAAGGGAACAGAGATGCACACCACAAATACTTTCTGTAACCAAGTAAAAGACAACAGAATGCTTAGAAAATACAAATTGCAAAAACCAAATCAATTCTGTACACTGCTCCAAAAATATGATCATCAAGATCTGTAACATTCTCTTCCACACTTGAAAGGAACCAAGCTGAAGAAAATAAAAGTATACTAAATAATGTGATGCATTCTTTGAGAGAAGAGGCAGAAAGCAAGTAATGAGCAAAACAAGAAAGAAGAAGAAAGAAGAATCAAGAAAAAGTTCAAGCTGTAATACACAAAAATTCATCCTTCCAGTGAAGGTGAAAAATAGCCACAATAAACAAGAGAGAAAACTCTTCCTAAACCAGAAATTCATCAAGCCACTAAGAACACAGGGAATTACATATCTTATCACTCCTTGTCTGCTGTGTTTGTCTTCATCAAAAGCAGAATGCTTTGTTTTTATTAAACAGCAAAAGTCAGCTTCAACACAGTCAACAAAACCAGCTAATGGGAAATACAAATGTAAAGTGATGCTATCACTCCTAATTTTATGAAGCTAGGATTGATGAAAAAATAAGCTGAACTGAACAACTGTAGGAACAAAGTGAAGCCATTTCAATAAAATTTCAATAAAATTCAAGAAAGTGAAGCCATTTCAATTCAAATAAAAATCAGGCATCAGCAAAATTTAGAAGACATACAGGATTAAAGTAATTTCTATCACCTCTCTGTCCCAGAGGAACTAGTGCACCACCATAACCACTCACATTCCTGAAAGCAGTGAAGAGTTCTGTGGGGAAAGGGGAAATAATTTCACTGCCCTTATGTACATTATCCAATTAAATTCTACCTCAGCAAAAAACTCTGTGCCATAGTCATGTTTCACCTCATTGCTTAAACCCTGGGAGTTAAAGGCCTTCCTGCTTTGCTACTGACACATGTAATCTACTAGGCACTGCACCTAGGAAAATGGGTATGAATCACTCTTTTATTTTATTCTATTTACTATGTAGTAGGTACAGAGAAGGAAATTTTCTACTACAAAACTCAGCAGGTTTTGACAAGACTGTCTTTCCTTCAAGAGTTACAGCTGACTCCATCTCTTCAAAACTTAGCTTAAAAGAAAGCAACACAACCGTAATGCTAACATGTTAAAATCACTGATAATGTTTCCAACACCACACAACTGATAAAACAATCTTTCAGCATGCTGGAAAGAATAAAATTAATTTTTGACTGTTTTTTTCTAAATATATTGAACTGTAATTAACTACAAATCTCTGAAACAGTCAACAATATACATACCTGCAATTGGAATATTCTGTGATACTGACAGCTGTACATCTCCAGTCCCAGGTGGCATGTCAATCACTAAGTAGTCCAGTTGACCCCAGTCAACCTAGAAGATAACAATATAAACATATGTGGAGATTTACACATTTTTATTTAGGGCACTTTGTGGTTTATTGCAGCCCTTGTTTCTTGTAATGTAAACAAGTGAACCAAGGACCTGTAAAAGAATAATACTGAGATGCCCTCTTAGTCACACTTTCAGCACAGGATCAAGACATTATTGTCCTGAGACACAATCTTTGCTGTTCACTCAAAACTATGAGTACAACTTTATTATTAACTTCATTGGCATAATTATTATTTAATTATTTCCCAAAAAAAAAATTACCAAGACTTAAGATGCTCACTTTAAGCTGTTTAATCATGGGTTAGAAGCAAATGTCAGGTAAAACTCAGGCTAAAAATGAGGGATTTGTGCAACAAATATCACTTAAGTAATTATTTCCATAAATTTAAGACTACTTTCCTTCCATCTTATCACTTGTTGAAACTACTATGTAGTTTATTTACTACATACACATTTCATTTTTTTTTATGTTTTGTTGTTATGAAGTCAGAGCTACCAGTACCGGATTTTTTTCCTAGGAAAAGCAGGTGTTGGAAGAAAAGAAAAATAAAGAAACAGAACACCCCAGATTTGTTAAATTAAAATTACCTACAATAATGATACAGAGTGACAACATTCTTAACATCCCAAAATTAGGCCAGTTTAATTGTTGCTAGACATCAAATGAGAGTACCCATTAAAGATATTACACTCCATTATGAAAATGCTGTGATTATTTAACATGTTTTTACTAGGATAGATTTTCCAGGAGAGGAAAAAACTCTCCCTAGAGCATAGTGCACCGAGATAAATGTTTCCTTAATGAGAACAGAAATGATCCTAGGCCTACTCTATATAATGGACAGCCTACCTATATTTTATCTAAGTATTTCTCAACAGATATAATGGAATTATATGGTATGTTTCTGATTCATACAACACATACAAGATATAACAGTATGAGCTGCTTTAAAACAGGAAAATGCCAAACTAGAGCATTGTGTTTTACACATTTCCTCAAGTGTCATTTTAACAGCAAAACATAATCAACACTTTGCCAGTCCCCTAGTTATTACATGGAATACAAGACCCTGTCAGGGCAACACTCACTCATTTTCATTCAGTTCTTGTATGGATGATCATCTTCTAGGGAAGCACATCCTACATGAAATCCAGATCACTAACCCACTAAGCACTCCAGTGAGAAAAGGAATTTTTCAAGGCAGACTAAGGAAGACGGAAGATTTCAGAGCACTTTGGAGAGAACAGGGATGATAAAGGTTAGCTGAAAATTCTAACTTTAGGTGTCTAAATTAAGGACTCTCAGGCACATGTCCCTTTTCTCATTTTCTACACAAAGGCTGCAAGAACACTAAACCATGCTTAAGACAGTCTAACTAAACAGGAAATGCCACTTCTGTTAACCAAAGCAAATGCTCTATTTTTTCACATTTGATATTGATCTATGTCGTTTATAATATCTGCATTTTGTCAAAAAACCCTACATCTAGCAGACTAAAATCAATTACTATTCATAATCATATTGAGACTACATAACTCCAAAGAAAAACTACACATATGTGCAAAAATATACATACTGAAACAATTGAGCATAGAGAAGTCATTTTATCTGAAAAAAAAAGGTCTGGTTTTCACTCTAGTTTTCTTAACTGATCTTGCTTAGTTATTCACCAGATAAATGCCACTGCTGATGAATGCCTCCTTGTCCAGTAAAAAGTACTTTACTCACACAAAGGCATGAACTTCAAATTTCAATGTTTCTTAATTAAAAATAAACCATCATAAAGGTGACAAATTTAAATTACATAGATGTAGTACTTTAAAACATGCATAAAGCCACATTACTTGAAGACTTGTAACTAAACACACAGATCTTCTGTAAGTTACATGTACAAATCTCAATATGCAAAATCCGAGTCTTTCATAATAATCACAACCATTTTGAAATGCCAGGTAGGTATAGGCAGTTTTAGTTTTTAAAAAGGATTAATGCATTAATTCAAAACACCTCCCCCTTCCCACCTCTTCATGAAGCTTGATTCTGGCATCTTTTGTTAAGTCCATATATATATATGCAATACATAATACAATTACAGTAATCATAGTCTCCTTCCTTAAATGCTTCTACACAATAGAACCAATAAATTGGTTTTTTGCTTTCTGCCTTGCAGCAAGATGCAGTCTGGAAACACATCCATGAGTAGCATGGCACTACTATCATTCTAACACAGTTTCTAATCATTTTGTCTGCCAAAACCACTTGGTTCTTGGATATATTCTTAGGAAAAAAAACTTGGCTATTTAGTAGTTTTCAGCCCTATTCTCCAGGAGCTCACATTCAAGTCCTTTTAGGTACAGCACTGACATATGGAGTAGTACAAAACAATCCAAATCCCACCCTTATCAGAGGTAACTAGAAAGGAAAACATTTTCTCCTCAAGCTAAAAGCTGTCTACTTTTGCATATAATTGAAGCTAACTTTAAGCTAGCTCCTCCTGTGAAACAAACTGACTTTCTGGGCCTGACCTAGAGCTTTTCTTTTCAGCCTTACCGAATGTTTTGCTCCTCCTCCAACCTCTTCAAGCACTAGTCTCCTTCATCAAGTTCCATGTGATCACCCAACATACCAAGCATTAACAGTTGTGCAACACTACTGGAGGTGACAGCAAACACCAACAGATGAAAGCATTAACTAGACATTCAGATTTGTGGGGATAAACAAAGTTTTGCTCAAGAATTTATTTTCAGAATTTACCCCATATTGTAGTAGGGGAGAAAGGGTACAGAAATCAGAGGGCACCAGAGCTTTGTGCCTCAAACTTCTTTAGTAAGCAACCCCTAAACATCCAACATGCACTTTATGCATTGTCCTACAAATAATGTTTTTTTAATAAAGTTACAAACCTTTGAAAACTGAAGTTAATAAAGGAGTCTTAAGCACATGGTGAATCTCATGGTAAATCTCATTGCCAGGCAACAGGAAAAACACTCTGTTAACACATAGTATAATTAAATTACAATGCTTTGCTTAATTTGTAGCAGTGTAAACATCTTCTTTCACATATTTTCTTCAAATTCATGGATTGAAAATAAAAAGAAATGAGCTGCCTATCAAATTAAGTGTAGTCTGTTTTAATACTTAGAAATTTGAGCACAGAAAAAAGGAGAAGCTACACCATTCCAGCAGGAGTGGAGAGGACATCTTGCCACTGTGCAGAGTAGGCGGCAGACAGGATTTTGCCCCACAAGTTCAGAAAAAGCCATAATAAATATGCCAAGGTCCCTAAGTACTGAATATATAAGAGAAATACCCTCCACAAACCTCTCTGAGCCATGCCACTGCTCGTGGTGCTGAACTGGTGAAAGTCAGATGGCAAACTAGATTGGAAAACCATTCCTAATCAAAACTAACCATGTTTTTTATTTTGAATGCAGTCAAGTAATTATCCTCAAAATTTCATTTTCCTCTTTTTCATTTGTAATTCAGGGCAAGAAGGGAGAGCTGCACCAAAATGATACAGCCAAAACTTCTGGAAACAACTGAGCTAGTCTATTTGCCTGGTAGTGAGCAGTAGTGTCTAGACATATAGATTTGCTCAGACTTGGGCTGGGGAATGCTGCACGTAACCCCATTTCTCAATGTGGACATACTCTTATTTGCTTCTGTTCTGCAAGGATTGGATGTCATTCAGTTGCTCCTCCATTACTCTCCCACAGGAATACAGCAGTATGAAAATTTTTTATTAAACACATTATTGAATGTAATTTGGACAATTTGTTGTAGAAGTGTACACTTTATTTAATGGAAGAAGAAATACCAGGTCTGTCACTAAACTGCAGCATAGTAGAAAGAAAGAGGGGAAAGACATTTTTAATTAAATTTAGAACTGGAACATAAAATCAGGAGTGGTTTTTTGAAATCTACTTTTGCCATTAATTCAACGTTATTAAAATGGAACACATAATTGGGCTGTGATATAACACACTAATTTGAATGCAAATCCTATTTATATGCAACAATTTACCAAATCGGGACCACTGTCCTCATGTTCTCAGCGAGTTCCCAGAAGTGTGTATGCAAATGTGGTTTCACACAGGAAAATGAGCTCAGATTAACAGCACATTACAGTAAACGAGTTCCCTTTGCAAGCAATAGACAGACAGGGCTACAAAAGCCTGCCTTGTAGCATCTGAAATCTGTCAGCACCTTTGCATGTACAGAGGTGTTAATGTCTTTGCCCCTCTAATGTATACAGTGTGTAAAACATTTCAAAGCATAGAAATGTAATTGCGTTTTCCTTAAGCACAGCATTCATCTTTTTTTAAAAAGGTTTAACTTGACATTTATTGTTAAGCAAAGTAATTAAGTGCCATGTGCTTCTGTGTATTTTCCCTTGCTCAGAAACCCCAGGAATGCTTCTATGTAAATTACTTTAATCAGTCATTCTGTTTATGTGACAATCCATAACCAAAATACCAGATATGCATTTTGAGTAGGGGGTCTAAACAGCAAGTTAAACCCAAGGTAGAACACAGAGATATAGATGACATTTCTGCTGAGGAATGAAGCCTGAGCATCCTCTGTGCATGAGGCAGAAATTATAAAACAGCATTAGAACAGAAAAGGGATTGCTACTTATGACTTTGAAGTAATCCTCATGTTTGGTTGTTTGGTAAATAACAGAAGATATTATTTATTTGTTTATATTAAGAGGAATACATGCAGAGCTACAATCAAGCATTATGCAGGTGCAGACTTGGCAGCAGCCAGCCAAACCGAACACCAGTATCAGAAAAACAGCAAGCGCTACACTGCTGGCAGCTTAAGTTCTATTCCTGCCAGATCCATCCTCCTCTCCTAACTACTTTGCGTGTATGTTAATGATTTAATACAGGCAAACAGCAGAACAAAGTAAAGGTAAGAAATTGCGTTCCTAAATGAAGATTTATTTACCTATTCACATGTCCTTATGTGTTAAGATAAAACATGCATTTAAAATAAAAACCATACATTTTAAGATAAAACAATTCCTTGAAAACAATATAGTAAAATTATAATATGATAAAATAATTCCTTGAAAAATTACTTACAAAGTGCCACTTAGACACACACAAACATTAGGAACAAGTAAACAGTTTCACAGTGTAAGCAAACAGATAATCTAGGAACAGCATAATGAAAATGGCATTTTAATCTAATTTTTAATGTACTTTTACAAGTATTTGATAAAGAAAGGAGAAACTCCCCAGACATAACCCAGAAGATTTTTAGTCCCTATGGAAACTTTCTCTTTCGTAGTAGCACAACAGGATATGCCACAGTGCTTAACAGAACTCAACACTTTCTGAACAAACAACTGCCCATTTGACTTGTCCTCTGATGCTAAACCAATCTCAAAGCCTTGCAATGTAACACCATGAAAAACAGATGCACTGCAACAGTTCAAATTCCCTCTAAGGTATTTATGAGCAGTCTGCTGTGCCGAGTTCAGAGAGAAACTGAGGTGAACCATAAGAACAGTCTGCTACAAAGACTTCCACAAGGAGAAGGAAATTCTCCTAGTCTTTCTCTATCTAGGTTAAGAGTAACGTTTAGAAGTATCTAGGAAGAATACCTGAGTGCTGTTCAACTCAACAACCAGAACAGAAACTGGCCTCCTCCTCTTCCTCTCGGTTTTTAATAATGCTTTTAATAATGTTAAGAACTGAAGGCAAACAGTAACCTGAAGTATTCTGTCACCTTCATTTGTATAACCAACAAAATGAAACACCTGCCAGAAAGCAACAATAAAGAGGCTATTCTCTGTGTGTTGTTCCAGGAGACAGGAAGACATTCAACACCAAGCTTCTTCAGGAAGCCCAGTCAATATAATATTAGCTTGAAGGGAAGATGGAACCCAGCTGTGAGGCAGTCTGGAAAGCCCACAAGAGCCTGGGGATAATCTCTGAGGGTGACTGACAAGGAATAATTCTGATGAAGACTGTCTCAGCACTACCACATATAAAAGGCTCTTCCTCTAGGTTCAAGCTGTTACTCCAAAGAGCTTTTGGGAGCTGTGATTCCCACTTCTCAGAGTCTGTTCTCTAAAAGACGACAGTTTGGAAAGCAAACTGGTATTACACAGTCTTGAGATTGATCATTGGTCTGCTGCTCTCTCTACCCTTGAAACATAGTCTGCAATACATCATTTGCAGAAACTTTTCTTCAGAAATACACCATGGGGCTCTTTTCCCAGGTTCTACAATACAGAACTGCCTGTAGTTCAGCTGCTGAATAATGGCAACAAGAAAACAATTATGGAATAAGCAAGTGTCTATTTCAATGTCTTTTTGCAATAAAACTAAGCACAAAAGTTAAGTAAAGGTAAACAAATCAGAAGAAACCAGGCTAGCATCACATCTTCCAATTAAATGAATCACCAGGTTGATGCAGCTATGTTAAAAACATAATCTAAACCACAAATTCTCTTTGAGTTCTCCTTACTAACACACAAAGACAAAATAATGGTTTAGCTATCAAGCCCAAAGCCAAATAACACATTTTTAAGGCCGTATTATCAGGACCAAACTTAAGCTCAAAAAATTTATACAAGCTGTCTGAATCAGAGTTCCCCTAAAACAACAACAGAAGGAAATATTATAAGTGTTGGCAACAAATATCAAGAGGGAGAAGCTTAATAAGCCCACTCCCCATATGTATTTCAGCCTATACTTCTGTAATGATGTTAAAAGCTGATATATAATCTAAGACTGAATACTTAAACTATGAAATGGAAAGCCATGTTCCTAAATTGCTTCGTATGTTATTTGACTTCCTTAAGTTGCTTGAGAAGTAAACAGAATTTTCTTAAGTTTCAGTTCATTTTCTGGCATGAGAAAAAAGATTATAAATTCCTTACCGGGGTACCAACAGACTACTGTCGGTACCATTTAATGACCATCACTGAAACAGTGATTTTTAAATCAGCACTTAAACTAAAAATCATTAGATTATAATGACAGAAAATTCTGTTTCTCAACTACAATGTGCAATTCTTTTCTTGTACAGAAAAGGGAACTTCTACAGAGGCCAGTCTAAGCCTTCTGCAAAAGGATTACTGAAGAAAGTAACATGATAGGTGTTATTCATGTAACTTAAAATGCTGCTGAAGAAAACCCTCCAGTATTACCATAAAGAGTGCAGCATAAAAACTAAAATAGAATCAATTAGATGTAGACCACTGAACAGAGGCCAAAAGACAGTAAATCTCAATATAGAACTTAATTTTCTGCCTGGTGAGAAGTTATCAGGTTTTAAAGTAACTAGCCATCAGCTGAAACATGAACTTTAAATAAAAAAATGCTCTCTGTTTTTTTTTTTTTTTTTAACAACCTGTTTTTCACCACTATGGATTTAAATTTGTCCTTCAAAATTTCTGTACTTAAATTCACAAGTACATCTTCAGCAGTCACTGAATTCAAAAGTCATCCCTTGCAAATGAAGCCAGTGTTGAAGAGTCTGTTTGAATTATGTCAAAGCACAAAAATCAATACTTCCAACAAGAAGGAACAACAAGGCTGCACAAAATATGGAATCTTTCAACTCTACAGGAAGATTGAAGAAGACGAAAGAGTGTGAGAAAAGAATGTAAGCAAGAGTATGAGAGTGAACAGAGCAGATTCATGACCATGGGACTGTGATACTGAAGTTGGTATATGTTCTCTGTCAAAAAAACTGCCTTTAGGTCAGAAAGGTGCAAGAAAAAATTGCATATACATTGTCCTTACAAATAGCAGAACACAGGGCATTAATGACACAGACAAGACATAAAAACAAATTAATTTTACAACTGTGCACATTTTGCAGTCACACACATACCACAGCCACAATTTAAAGATGTGCTGAATGTCATATTCCTAGAGTAGCAAGAGCATTTACTATGAATTAGACAACAGATAATCTATTAAAGTGTGAAATTACAGATTGGCAAAAAAATTGCTATGCCCACAGAACGATGCTTTTGCATTTACTAATGTCTTCAGTTATTAATCTGCAACAACAAAAGTGTTACTTGTATTCTAAACCTAATTAATTTGCTGAAGGTGCTGATACCATGAGTCAGGACATCCAGAGATTACTGCCAAGCAATGACAAGTCTTCATATTTTTATTCACTTCCTATCTTTTTCTTTCGCTCCAGTTATTATTTAATAATTTTTTATACAGAATTAAAAAATCTAGCAAAAAAAAGAATTTAAATGGGTGTCCACTTCAGTTGCATAGTAAGAGCTGGATTCCAAAGGCAGCATTCTGCTAGGAGAACATAATCTTTCTTTTAAAAGATACTATTGATGGAGCAAAACACAGTAAGAAGTGAAACATCTTCTACAGCTTCATGAATAGTACAGAAAAGCAGTTTTTCCTTTGTTAGGGAGGGGGAGGGGGGGAAAAAGCCCCATGACACTAATCCCTGGTACCTTAAGCACAATTACTTTACGTTTGTGTCAATCACTTGGGATGTGAGAAATAATCACTTTCTACAAAGAATACTGGTACAAAACCTGCTGCTATTCTTGGATATCTGCAGTTATTTTCTGGGAGCAAAAGAGATATGGGAGGATGGTTTGAGTGAAGGATCAATCTGTCAGCTTCCAACAGACAGAATGCAAACTGGATTATTAAAAAGAAAAGAAACAACTCTGTGCAATCAGTTTAACATATATTAATTCAATATTAATTTTTTCATCTGTTTATACAGTTACACTCATAGTTATTTAATAAGTAAAATTAATGAGTAATGCTAAACAATGTGTCAAAGCTCAATCAATATTCCAAGGTAGAGAGGTTCCATTTCTATTTTGATCAAAAAGATGAAAAAGAACAGCTGAAAAAGAGGAAAAAAAACATGCTCAAAAAGTAGCTTTGGTGAGCTCCACCTACACATTCTCCCAAACACCCTGACTGCTCAGGAAAGGAAACAGAAAATCTCCATTGAGCATAAAATTTCAACCTGAAGCCAATTTGGGATCCATTAATTATACACACATTTGTGGGAAAGGAGAAAGTCTTACAAGCCCAATGTAGCAGACAGTTTCTAAATGCACCTGCCACTGGCAACACTGGTGAGTACACGTGCCCATTAAAAAAGAGAAGAATCAAACAAAAAAAACCAAAAACGCAAAGCCTGTGGCTCTGCTGTTATAATAGCAACTGCTTAATATCACAATTAGAGAACCTACATAGGAATGGGAAGATGTCAATTTTCATTTCTCAGAGAGGTGGCTTTTAGCTGGACAAAACTGTGTAAGCAAAAATGCAAAAGCCACAGAAGCCACCATGATCCTATATAAGGCTGGCAGCTAAAGCTTCACGTGAACTGAATTTCCTGCACAGATCTGGTCGTGTTTCCCCTTCACACATCTAGTCCCACCCTCAGGAATCTTGCATCTCTAGCTGTAGTGCAGAGGGTTATGACTGCTGCATGGGATTGCAGGGCACTCTCCAGGGTAGCAGGTAATACAACCTTAAATGCTGAACTGCCGACGTAACCAAACTTGCACATCTCACCTCCAGGCTATATGTACATGCTTATAAACAACAAATATTGAAGTTTTAGCTTTAAATCTTCACTCCACACAGCTGTCCAATAAGGTTACATTTAGGTGCCGAAATCCATGCCAGAGAAATTGAGCTCACAGGCCTTTCTTTATAGCCATCTCATCCAACATCTTCAGCACCACTCCATTCCACTTGGCAAACCTACTCCCACTGACTTACATCATCAATTTCCACTTATTCAACACCAAGCTCTAAACATCAGCATTCCAAGATACAGCACCTATTCTGCTATGGTGTTGCGGCGAACTCTCCATGTGTGGAGACACGAGGCTTGACTCCATTTCAGAAGGCTGATTTATTATGTTAAATATTATATTACAATGATACATTAAAACTATACTAAAAGAACAGAAATCAGAAGGCTACAACAAGAACAGAACAGAATAACAAAATCCTGTGACTCCTCACAGCCTTGGCACAGGTGGCTGTGATTGGTCATCAATGGAAAACAATCCACATGGACCAATCACAGATGCACCTGTTGCATTCCACAGCAGCAGATAGTAATTGTTTACATTTCTCTCCTGAGGCTCCTCAGCTTCTCAGGAGAGGAAAAATCCCAGCAAAGGATTTTTCATAATATCATGGCTACACTATGGCACTGCCAAAGAATGTGAAGGTACCTCCAGGTAATCCCTCAGTACCACTGAGAATGATAAATGATGCATTCTCACCACTCCAGGTATGCAGTGACTCCAGGCTGAGCTTTCGTTTAACTTTTCACTCCTGCAGGCAGGGCACCAGCCTCTTAGGCATGGTACAGTCATGCCCACATCCCTTTTTGCATCTAACCTACAGCAGCTAGAAACAAAGAACAAACCCTCTTATTAGTGGAGGAGAACAGAGGAAATAGAAGAGTAGCATCAAGTGTCTCCTATTTTTTGGAAAAAGTTTACATAAATAATGGAAGTCTCATTTAGAAAAGAAAACAAGCAGTGCTTTCTCTTTCCCTCATTCTTCTACCACCCCTACTCCTGTTTAGCAAACACTTCAAATCATGCTTAAATCACTACGTCTTTCCAAAAATGATGCTGGGTGCCATTTAGGCACAAAGTTCTGAACTTTGCTGCAGAGAAACATTAAACCACTTCCCCTTAAAACCTCGAGGGAAAAAATTTAAAAATCCAACCCCAGCACAGCCATTTTGAGACACTATGAGTTCTCTGCCCTTTCTTCCTGTCTAGTCAACAAACCCAGCAAAACAGTTGCATGTTTTGCATTTGTTTTGTTTTATGCAAAGGAGAGTAGACACATGCATACCTGTGTAATATGTGTGAGAGATGAGACTACTGGAAGCAGAGCAAAGAAAACACTCTCCCAGCCTGTTCCCACAGCAGCAGTAACTGCACAGTCATAACCATGACAGCTGAGGAACCAGGCCAAGAAATGTTTGCTGTAAATACATTCTCACTGCGCTGTTAGGCTTTTTTTTTCCTTTTTTTTTTTTTTTAATCCTCAAAGACATTTAAAGTACATTTACTGCAAATGCTTCCAGTTCAGCAGTAAGATGTTGGCTCATGTTTTTGGGTTTTTCTGGTTTTCTTAACACTTCTCTCTATGACTGTCAATTCCTTTCAGCAACTATAATCCCTTTTCATATCAGCTACTAATGCAAGCCAATAAAGCAACAGGGAGCTGTATGGATCCTGCTTCATTAAGGGAAGAAAGGCTAAAGAACAGGTTCTGTAGCTTCAGCTGGAAACAAAAAGAATCAAGCCCATATTCGCTCAGTCACACCCATCACAAAACACACAGGAACACACAAGTCAAAGGGTGACAATAGAAGTACTCCAACTGGGGGACAGAGGATTGAAAAGAAAGAGCTTTCTGTCATCTCCCACATTTCTGGCTACAGTACATCTCCACATTGACATTCAGCTTCTGATCTCCAGGAAGTACCATCGTTTTCTTTAATACGTACATACTGATTGGGATTGGTTAAGGCAGTTCTCTCTGGACAGACAGGACCTTTCAAGGTGATTATTAACAGATGAGCAAATTAGTGATCATTATACAAATTCCTGTAGCAAGCTTTTCTAAACATCAACATCACAGCTGAACCATGGTGTAGAAATTAGTGTAGAGATTTCCACTGACTTAAGTTGGTTCAGAAGGAGAAGAAACTAGTTTATTTGTCCTTTAGTCTCAGCAAAAGAAACATAACAAAAATGAGTGTAAGAATTTTTCAAAAATTTTTTGTATGGCATGAATGGGTCATCTTATCTTGCCCTTGAAATAGTTTCCTTAATTTCAGTGATGAAACAAGAGAACAAAACTTGACCTTCCTTGATTTAAAGGAAAGCTTATTAAAGACTTAAGAAAAATCTCACAAGTATTCAGAGTTATTATTTACCATCTTTCAGCTGTAGATGCAGTCTTAGTGGCATATCCTAGTGCAGTTTTAGCATTGGCAGTTCAGTCACTATTTATTACCGTGTTGTTCCTCTTTTCAAAATACCTCCAATAGCAAAGGAGCTTTCTAAATAGAACAAATACATAATATCAGTAACTTCATTTAGGGATGAAATGTCTGGATCTTTTCAATCTCATACTCTAGATTTCAAAAATAAAAATAGAAAACTTTCCAACTCCCTAAAGATGCAACTGCTGTTATTGCTTTGATTAACTTTTTCCTTTTGCCAAAACTATAAGGTGTCAGACTTTAGCCTGAACTAACCACTTCTAAGTCCACCTTGGGCTGAGGCACCTTGAAACACAAGAAATAAAGAGAAGAAATACTTTTGTAATTGTGGAAACGCTGGCAAATTTTTCACTGTTGTGACACAGCAAGTAACAGTACTGTATTTTAGAATTATGCACTGCAAATATACAAAAAACTACAATCTTTGTTGTTTATAATATAAGCATATACATATAGCAGCTTTGTTTAGTTCTATGAAATGTAAACTGTAAATATCTGCTACTGACTATCTGCCTCAATTACTTGGAGATAAATTGGATAAACACATGAATATTGTGAAACACATGTCAGTTTTGAAATTAGCAAGTATCCTAAGATGGATGGATATTTGCCAAAACACAAAACACAGAAAGAGAAATACAGTGTATTGATCTGCACTAAGCATATATATTTCTGGTACATATCTTCTGTTGATACACAAACAAGTGTGCACAGACTCTTTCATTCGTACCAGATCACAAAAAGACTAGAAAAGTTTGAAAAACAGAGTTATTTATGCTTCTTATCCCTTTTGCTAGAATTTCTCATTGTGCCATTTCACTCTTTTCCTGTCTTGAAAATGTAGTGCCATAATGTAAGTTAAATGCCTTCAACGTTCATCTATTGATAGAGTTTGCTTCCTAAACCAAAAAGCGTTAAAAATAAAATCCACACAAAAAAAAAAAAAGTCATCTGGCTTTACAGCAGCGCTTCTTCTTCACTTGCTCTTTACATTTACAATAAGAATAATTTTCAGCATTGATTCACTATTACTATTCTGGGCATCCTTTCAATTCACTGAAAATACAGCTACAAAAAAATCAGAGCCATCAAATTGTTATTGTCTTCCTCCTGACCCAATATGTACGGTTCTAATTCCCATTTCATTACTCTCTCCCATCCACCAATACTGTCTCACTAATTTTGTACTGATAAGACAGTTTTTTGCCCACACTATAATAATTTCATCTCTGACATTTACCATATAAGTGACGAAACACAGCAAAAGGGGTACTTTCTGCCAATTTGTTTAAGAAATGTATCTAAAGGATGACAAGTTCTTGCTATCCTTAAAATCCAAATGTCCACCTATTATCTTAAGACACTGTCAAAGAGTGTGAAGTTAAATCCAGAACGGGGAAATAATCCCTCAAATAGTACCACTGGGAATGACAAGAGATGTATTCCCACCACCCCAGGTATGCAGTAGTTCCAGGCTAGGTTTTGGTTTAAATTTCCATTCCTGAGGGCACGACACCAACCACTGAGGAACTCCAATATTCAGTGCAGCAATACCAATGTCCCTTTTTGCATCTAACCTACAGCAGCTAGAAAGAAAGGACAGACCCCATTGTCAGGGAAAAAAAAAAAAAAAAGGAGCAGCATTAGGTTTCTCTTGTAGTCCACATTTTGAAACTTTCCATATAAATAAATACCACCAGTATTCCTATTTAAAAAACACTTAAAAACATGGCAGCCTTCAGATCATGTCTCCAAGGTCCTGTTTGCCTTTTGTCTAAAAAAATTTAATGTAAAAGATTTATTCTACTTGCTTTTTTAAGATGACTTTTGCTACCATCTTTGAATTTTTCTTTGTCCAAATGGACTTTAAATTACTCAGGGCTGACACCGATGGCAACATTCAAAAAAGAAACGAACAAAATCAGTGTATGCTTCTCTATGCACTACAGAGAATGGCCAGATCTCTTAGTCTGAGTTTCAGAGAAGCCTGCATCCTAGACAGTAACCTACTAAAGTTAATGCAAAAAAATTTGCCAGAAGTCTTCAGCAAAACTTCTTTTTGCCATCCCTACTCAATTCTTAGTAGCTGAGAGCACATCAATGCATGCTTCAAACCTCTCCCAGATCAAGGTACTTCTATAAAAACAAGAGGTATGATAGGAAAACAGAAGATATATTTCGTCTATTTTTTTCATAGTTCATAGTAAGGATGCTCACTCAAAAAATAAGGCCTATTTAGGTTTGACTTTTACGTCTCCACCTCAGCACCTTGACAGTCTAAAGAGACGAATGCTACTGAGGAATGGATGGTCTCATTATGTTGAAACATGTTCATTTGACTGTAACACTGAATGGCATGACTCCCTTGCTTAGTGATTAAGGCAGTCATATTAGAGAGACACCTACATTCAGTTTAGGTTTTGACTGACTGTTCTAACCAATGATTTCTGTGATAGGCAGAACCATTTTCTTCTCTCTGAGCTTTAATGGAGTTACAGACCTACAGTTAAATAGGCAGTGGAATGCCAATTTTAGAACTAATCTCAGATTCACAGAACAACTTAGGTTTGAAGGACCTCGGGGACCTCTGTCTGCACAAAGCAGAAACAACTTAGAGCAGGTTACTCAGATTCTTGCCCAGCTGAGTTCTTAATATCTTCCAAAAAAGAGTTTCAAGAATCTCTCCTGGCAACCTGTTCTGACATGCAATTGCTTCAACTGTAAAAAACCAAACCACTAACACCCCCTCACATTTCTTACTATACATTGCAACATATATTCATTACATCTTCTGCTATTAATGTGCATGTCCACAAAGAATCTACTTTCATCTTCTCTGTATGTATCCATTAGGCAGTTCAAGCCAGCAGTTCATACCTCCCTTTAACTGTCTCAAAACAAATAAACCCAGTTCCTCAGTGTCTCTTTGCACATTACATGCTTCACACCCCAGTATCATCTTGATGGCTCTTTGCTGGAGAATATACAGGCACGGTAGCATGTACAATCAAAAGCTAAGCAATTGCATATGTATCTGCAAAAGAGATTGAATGCCAGTGATACATTTACACTGATCTCAGGCATTCTTAACAGATATATGTCATTCATACAAACAGACAGTGAGAACCAGGAACACAAAACGTATTGTGCCCAAAAGAGAAAAGGTTTTATAAATTTATTGTATAAATATAAAAAAGTATCAAGAAAAATGTTTATATTTATTTTGAACTTGTAATTACTAGTCTTTGTATGTCTCTGCATCTCTCACGAAAAA
Source organism: Onychostruthus taczanowskii (assembly GCF_017590055.1). Taxonomy (NCBI): domain Eukaryota; kingdom Metazoa; phylum Chordata; class Aves; order Passeriformes; family Passeridae; genus Onychostruthus; species Onychostruthus taczanowskii. Next base: position 14,379,029 of record NW_024496525.1, on the reverse strand, counting down.
TGGTAACTCACTACAGTGCTGAACACTGCATAAACATAGAATAAAATTTCCATGGTCCCAAAAATGTAAGGCAAAAGACAATACACAAAGTCACAAACAGACGACAAAGGACAACTCTTAGGAAACAATACTAACCAATCAGACAGATGGCTCAGCATGTAGTACTTAACTACTTCAGTGACTATGTTCTCATTGTTTACTGCTTCAAATCAAATCCACATTGTTCCTCCTAATGCAGAAAGCTCTCCTCTAGCTTTTCCATTGTTCTGTTTATAAGAAATGCATTTATACACACAGACACAAGGCAGTACAAAGCTGAAAATTTACAGGCTGAAGAATTTCTGAGCTATAAGACAAGAGAGTTACGCACACACATGCCAAGCAAGATTGGACTGATGTCTACAGACACCATATTCTGCTGCCTAGAATGTGCACAGTAAAACAGCCAATGGCAGCTTGGTAGCTATTTTACCAGGTATAAATACATTTGCTCTCAATACCTTACCTATTCTTGTCTTTTCAAGTGCAACATTAACTTATAGCTAAATAAACCACATCTAAAGAAATTCTGGCCCCAGTATATACCTGCAACCTCTCCAATGTAAATGGTGGAAAGAAGGATACCAATTACTACATACACATTTCTCAAACAGTAACAACTCCATGTAGGAATTTGCTAAGTAAAGCCATTCTAACAAAAACAATATTGAATATCTATAATCTCCTCTACAGAGATGAGTCACTTCAGACTGATCAGAAACCCAAAACAAAATAGCCTCCACAGTATTTGCTTACCAAAAATTAAATACTACTTTTGTTTCCAAGTTACCTTAATCCCAAATCTTTAAACATCAGTTTTTACTGTTCTATTCACACAATGGGTGCTTTTATGGCAGCTTTCTCATATGAGCTCTTGAAATAACCCAAACCTCAAAACCCATAGTCTGGTCAGTATTTTAAAAAATATTTATCCATTTGTCTGTATCTTCCCTATTCCCTACAAAGTATGTGTGCAGGTTCTGGCTGCAATAGAGTTAATTTTCTTCACAGTGACAACATGATATACTCTGCAACTACCTATGTATGATAACTGAGCATCAGAGAATTATGCTACAAAAAAGGTCCAAGTACATATACATACATTCATACACTCCACTATATAATTGCTACTGTCACTATCTCGGGCAGGTGCTGGTTTTGAAAGAAAGTAGCACACACAGTCCTCATTGCTAGCCAAATTTTCAAAATTATGTACAGATTAAATAATCACATAAACTGAATTCAAATTTTTTTAAAGGATAAGGCTGAATCTTTAGACTACAGTCCTAACAAGCTCTGGGTTAGCTAATAAAATAACTTTGATCCTTCTTCTGTTTAATTTATGGTTTTCAACATCAATTTACAGGGGATAAAGCTTGTCCAAGCATCAAAGTTCAAGGTCCCTCCTTTTGCTGATGATGGCTCTGCATTGGAAGTTTTATTTAAATTGCTTTCTGCTAACTTCCCTGTATTCTTCCTCTCTAATTATATATATCCCAGTGAAACTTTCTTTCATTTTAATTTTCTTTCAACACCTACCTTGACTAAAACAGAGGCTGAAGTGATGCTAAAATAAGCAGGAAGAAAGAGTTCAATGAATTACAAAAAAGAGTTCAATGAATTATTTGATGATAATAAGAGCATTTTAGGGACTCATTAGAATTAAGCCATTGCAGGAAAAACTTCATCTTTCTGGGAACATGGCTCCATCCTTGTCAAGTACATCAAAGGAACCTTCAGGATTCACAAGTACTTAGCAGCATTGAGACTCTGCTTTACAGCCATAATATAGCAAAGAGGCAAAAAATATTCTGAACACTCTTGAAAACTACGATAAGGAAGAAATACAAGAGTCCTGCCTCTTAAGATCTGACTAGCCTGCAAAAACATAGGTTAAAATGTCATGTCAGGGTAAAAAATCCTATTAAGGGTGTTCATCAACCTGAGATCCATGCCTTGAAAAAAGAGCAGACTTCTAGGCTAGTTTCAAGGGGACTGTTTACACAAAACAGAATTGCTGGTATCTATAATCCATGTTGTGTAGGCAACGCTTGCTTCCAGTAATGATATAACTTTATCTATTGATAGGACAAAGATACAAGGAGAATATTACATAATAAAATATGCACTTGATTTTATCTGTAGTCCCACTTCTACTTGATTTTTTTTAAAGAGAAGCAGACTTGTGTGCAGAATATTGATTTTTTTTCCTTCTCTGCTGATAGTTCAACTAGGTAACACACACAGAATAAGATAGTGAGTCCAAGATCAGAGAAACCAACACTTCCTAACTTTTAATATTAAAACTTTTACTGATTACTCCCTAAACAGGAAACCCCCTCCATTTGTATTGCTTCTGTGACCACAGCAGATAGTAAATGGCAGTCAGTACAGTGCCTCTTCCTTTCTCAGAGCCTTTTAGCAGAATAATTGCCACAACACATTCCAAGACACACAACAGGTTTCTATGTGCACCCTTCTAATTGCTCCTTTGCCATCAACTGTCAAGATGGCCTACGACAGAAGAGAATGGTGCTAGAAAACTTGCCATACGGAGTGTACAGGATAGTGGTAATGGTATTTGAAATCCCTGCTGAAAAAGCAGTTCAAATCAGAGAGCAAGTTCTGCTTGCCTTGTCATTTTTTTTAAAATAATCTTTTCATTTCTAAGGTTCTTAGCTACCTACTTGATACTTATTTCAACAGCTTTTCAGACACATTACTGTTCAAGTGCAGGCTTTAGGCAACTCTCCAAAAATATCCTATCTTTACTGTACTTAGCCTAAAGGTTAATTCTAAGTCAGTCCCACAACAAACACAGCAAGATGATGAGTTTTAAGGTAGGTTGTTTAATCTGAACCAAATATCATCACAGTGAGTCTAGATTCACAGAGTAAAGGAACAAAGTAAATGGAACCAGACAAAAGAGTAGGCAGCTTCTCAAGTGAAGTGAAAACCGCAGAGAAAAAGCCTAATGCCATGGATGACACTGGAGAGCTATCAAAGCTTCCTTACCTGGACTGTAATTATACCCTCATAGAAAAGAGATATTTTTTAAAACTTAAATTTAAAAAAAATACTCTATTCTATCTCACCTACAGGTAAGCAAGATTCAAAAGAAGTGTTAACAGAGGTGAAAGTCTTTTTACATGACGATAACTGTGACACGGAAATAAGAGTCAAAACCCAGACCATCCTGAGGTTTAAATGGGCCTACAGTACATCTTACTGTGTTAACAAAGAAGCCACTTCTAAGCCACAACAAAATTTTGGGCAATTTCAAGACTTATAAACTAGAGATATATTTAACAGAAAGAGTTATGCATATGTTTATAAAGATCAATTGCTCCATTAGTGTTTGCAATTCACTTTCATTACAGGTGAAATATAATGTCCTCCTGTATTTCTTTTTCTTTCAATAGATTAAGAACATCACTTTCCTTCTTTTCTACTGATCAATTATTTTTTTACAGAATCAATATGCTGTATATTTTCTTTTGTATACTAATTTGATACACGCACATCAATATATAGGTAGTGTAAGTAATATAACATCCTAAACTGCTTACTTTGTTTGGTATTACAAGGTACATGTCCTTCAAATTCTGCTTAAGGAGAACAGTATGATGTGTTGTAGAAAATGACCTTGCTCATGAGATATGCATTACCAGAAAAACACCAAGCACTCACCACTCACTACTTCACTATTATTGCCTGTTATCTACCAGTCTGACACTATTCAATAAACCTCTATTACAAAGAGTGTGATCACACGCACTAAGTACATACCAAAAGCCTTATGTATATATTTAATAAATATATTTAACAAAGTAAGAATTACATTTTTTTTTTAAGTTCCAAGTGTAAGACAAGCATTGAAACACACATTACAGGCACTCGTATGTATGCGTTATCAAGTGCCCATTACAGAATTTGGAAACTATGCAATTCAAATGCTTTACCGCAGTATCAGAAGCATGATAAACTCTGGAAAACATATTTGTTCATATTGAAAAAAACAAAATGCATCCAAAATTATTTATAGAGTGAATGCATAGTCTTGGTGCTATCAAACGATTAAAAAACCTCTCCACCACCTAACAGTAAACACAAATATGAAATACCACCAGTGCTTTTAGGGAAAAAGTCTGGGAACATCTATGTTTTCTATTAGGCTGAAGTAACTATTTTAATAACTTAGTATTTTACCAGCTTGTCTGAATGCACAGGAACTTCTTACACTTACATTATACTACAAGTCTAGATTAGGGAGCTAATTTAAATGGTTTCTATGCAGCTAATGAGAAGCTACTTCTTAAGAACATGGTTTTAGGAGGTTAAATACCAGCAGAAGTATTTTATTCTTGGAAGCAACTTTATCCTGTTAAACAAGAGGTAATAGCTAAGACCAACCAGAATAGATAAAGAGAAATCAAAAAATTCTGAAGTCCCAAACAGATCACAAAACAATTTCTAATATAAAATAGAACAATAGTATTTTTAAAATGATCATCACATGCTGTCTTTCTCTTGTTTAGGTGCCCAGAGTTATTAAACTATTGGTCCTACAGTTAACCCATTCTTGAGAATGGCTGGTTACTGCAGAAGGGAGATTACAGTTTTTAAAAACAAAATAGCAAGTCTCAGTCTGGAACATGCATTCTTTCCTTTCTTAAAGCCACCTGGACATCAGACAGACCTGCTCATTTTCCCTGTAATCTGTGAGCTTCTCTTCAAAGAAAGATATGCAAACTTTTCCAGCTGAGATTTAAGACTAACCTGGTAATCATGCAGAAGCAAAACGCATGTGGGCAGGAGAAATTTAGCCATAAAGCCTCCCTCCTTCACAGCTCAGGTTTCATTGCCAGGGAAATCAGTGATGCCCTGAGCACTAATGGACTTGTCTCGTTCCCACAGCATGGTTGGCCAGCATGTAACTGCACTGGTTGCTAGGGAGCAGCAAGCTCATTACACAGCATCACCAGCACCCTGCACAAGGATGCTGGCACACGCTCCCCATCTGGGACACTACGGACTGAGGAACAGCACTGCAGTGCCTGCCAGCCTCCAGTCTCCCAGGGCAGAGCATGCCAATACAGCAGGTGCTAACTTTAGCTCTACCTTCCACGTTTTACATTCCAGTTTCCTGAGCCAGGCAGTGCAACACAGCACACAAAGGGGGCAAGATGGTCTCCACAGCTATTGGCATGGATACCCCTTACTTTTAAAGGTCAATTCAAGATAAAGATCTTCCTGAAATTTTGGCAGGTGTATGGTTGCCACCATCAGAGGAGTAAGTGCCAGTATTCTAAAATCTGTGCTAAAGGAGAATTCAGTAAAAATGGAAAAAGGCTGAAAAAATATTCTTTTCAGTCATTAAAGAAACACAGTACGTGGAAGCATTTGAAGAGAAACCTTGTGATCTTCAGGCTGTACATAGTAGATCCCTAGAATGGATGTCAGCTGTGAATAATCTGGGTCACTTCAAAGTCTAAACATGCAACCTTAATGCATTTTTTCAGCTATTTGTCTCATTAGCACTCCACAGATCGCTTCAAAATAAAAGAAAAAAAATCTGCACGGAATAAAGAAGTCATCCCACTTGTACATACCAGAAAATTTATTAACTAACAATCTATCTGCATTACACAGAGATTGTAGCTAATGATTTTCCTGTACCTGTCACTTCAAATGCCATCCAAGAATTCTTAGTCCTGGTGAATTAACAAGCACATAAGGGAATGCAGCTGTAGATCTGCACAGATACCCATACATTCAAATCCTTAGGCGACTTCAAAATGCCTTTTTTTTTAGCAAATGCATAAAGAAATATAAAAAGGAATGAGACAGAAGGCAAAAGGCATAGAACAACAGCTCTGTTTGAGGGGGATAGGTAAACACAGAAGTGTTTCACAGAACTTTCCCCCTTACCTGAATTTAAGAAGACCAAGACACAAAAATGCCCACCACTAACATATGAAATAATGTTGTGGACACTTGTGTATCAGTTAAATGCATTTCAAAATAAGTGACTACTTTGAAGCAGAAATACATAACTAAGCCTTACCTGTCTCAACAATTTTTCAACAGCTGACATTACCATGAGCCCTCTCCACACAACCGGGGCAGTCTCTTCTATCAAGAAACCCATAGACATGCTGAAACAACAAACCAAAAACGTGAGCTTTACAGCACAATACCAAATACATCTGAAAAGAAGCTTGAAAGACATATGCTCACCATGCGATTCCATAGTTCTTAAGGGGCCTCATTAGATTTTCTAAAACAAAAGCAAACAAGGGGGTTTTTTTGGAGGGGAGATGGTTTTAGGGTATTTTGGGGTTTTTTAAAGAAATGAGCTTACACTTTTTTTTTATCTTTCTAGAGCAATTTTCCCTCTCTATTTAAACAACCACTTATTTTCTCCCCTCATCCCTTCATTAAATGTATGGAATTACCTATTCTGCCCAAGAATCTGACTCCACTTTTTCTTTGGTTGTTACATTTTACTAATAACATTCATCTTTTGCCAGAATAACCACGTATTTGCCCATAATATAATGTCACTTTGTGCTGCCAAAATCAATCTATTTTTATGAAATCCCTAAGCTGAAAGGCATAGATTCATTACCAGAAATCACTAAAAGCTGAGTCATTTATATTGGAACAAAAGCAAAGTCATACAACATGGTGAGACTTGAATTCTTATTTTTTAATCTATCCTATTAACTAATCTCATGAATCAGAAGAGTATTCCCATCAACATACCAGAGATTTGGGGAATTTGTCTCCTTCTGTTAAATGTGCTACAGAAACCCCAGAGCAGAGACACCAAATAAAGCTATCCCTAAACTATACATTGTCAATAGCTCCAGGTAATTAGTCCTGGATTTCTTCACGTTGACAGAAATCTGCAGGACTTCTAAAATGTCTGTAGGAACAAAAGATGCTTATTTGAATGTTGCAGATGTATTGTCTTTGTCATATGTCTTATTCCTATGTCCTCCAGTGTCAAGAATAAAAAGCAGGGAGGGAATATTGTAATTGTTCTGCTGGCAAAGGGGGGTGCAAGCAGAAAGCAAACAAAACAATAAAAAATAAGGCATTCAAAACAAAATCTCACAAAAGCCAAAACTCTTCTTTGTGGTTTCTACCATCTAAAGCCACACCTTATCTCCAAATGGCACACACACTCACAGAAAAGAACAAATGGCATTTTATTTGGTCCAGCTGATATCCTGGAAGAGCATGCACAGGCAGGGACAGCAGAAAATAGGAAGAAGACTTTAAACAATAGAAAATATACTATAATGCAGATTTTGACAGAAATCCTTGATGCACCCCAAGTAAAATACATAAAGAGAGTAAAATAAAAACAATGTGAGTAAATTAAAAACAGTGCATTCAAAGCTGAATTCCAAATTCAGACAAAATAACAACCAAGAGCATGCAAATTAAACAGCTAAATTCTACAGATGAAAGCTTTCAAGCAATCAAGTAAGTGAGCATTCAAGCCATGTAATTTTGTAGAAATATGGTGGAGAATAAATTGGATGTTTTGGTTTACAAATCAAAAAGAACAAAACAGGAAGATAAACAAATCACTTGTATGACTATTGCATTCAGGAATGAGTTGGGAGCTATTACTGAAAAAGAGATTGGCATGGACTGATACACTGCACCAGTGCATACAGCTCTTCTTGACTTCTGCAGCTCTTCAGTGTTGAGTCAGGACTTACTTCGGTGGTATTGTACTGTCTAACCAGATTTCTAGCAACCACAGTCTTACTTCACCTCCTGCAGTAAGACAGTTTAGTTATGAGGAGGCTGATGACATTGGAACATGAGCCATCTCTAGGCACTGTTTTGGTGACCTGGTAAACAAGACATACACCACAAGTTAAAATACTTCAGAAGTATTGAGAGAAATGACTACATATTTACCTAAGAGAGTGGTTTAAAAAAGAAGAAATAGGAAAAATGTATTTGTAACAGTGTATACCACTGCAGACTCAAAGTTTCCTTCATTTTTTATCACAAAATAGGGACAATTTTAAGACAAAGCAAAACAAAAAGGAGAGGCCAAGCTTTGACTGCCGATCATGAGGCTCAGGAACTGGAGAATAAGATGAATGGAAAAGATGCATTATTCTGGGAAGCTCACCAAAATACTAAGCCACTTCTCAGTTCAGTCCAACTGCTCTACACTATGTGAGTCAAACACACACAGACATTTCAACATCCACTACCTGCATGGACAATTTCTTCTGCACAGAGACCAGGTACACAGGCTGAGTTCTAACACCTCCGTCTCCATAAAACAGGTGAGTTGCTGTGAGTAGATAAACACTGACCTACAGAGGATCAAAAGGGGCCTCTGTTTTTCAAAATATATGCATGGTTTATTTATCAACAGCAGAGTTTCCTTTTATTAAAACTGCATCTTATTTTCTTTGGTAACAAGGATTATAAAATGCTCTGAGCAGCAAGATTTAATCAAATTTATACAATGCAGAGGAACAATTCACAACTTGCTGTATATCCTGGCTATAATATTCTGCATATTTTCAAAGTAATACAAAATACTGCAGAGCTCCCCACTGTTTGCCTACTGCTAAAAATCATTCTTAAGACTAATCTCAAACCTAAAGTGCTTCAGTGGGCATTGGTAATCACCCTTGTCTCATGAAAAGCAACAGGCCTTCCTTCCCTTTCGCTGTGGGTCTCATGAAGGGTTCCTAAAACATAACATGTAAAGAAGATTTAGCTTAATGAGATCTCAGTAACACCTCTAATTCCCATTGCTTTTAAAGTACACTTTTCTCTTATCAGAAGCCTACCATACAGCTCCAAAAATTCAACACACAACAAAACAGATTTCAAATCACAACACACAGCAATACCATACCACCTTTGCCAAGAGATAAATAAAATCACCTAGTCTGTAATTTCCCAGTAGGCTTGGTGGCCCTAAGTAAAAGACTGCCGTGTTTTCTCTGAACATTCAAAATCAGATCAGTAAGATCAACGTAGCACCAATGATATGACAGAAAATGTCTTTTCTGATTGAATACAAGTAGGGCACTAGAAAAGGCAGATGTGCCTTCATGAAAGCATTATAGCAGATTGCTGATTAAGAGAGTTCTGGGACTGGTCTGAAGATTGAATTGTTACTCACATGGAGAAGAGTAACACTGATGTAATGAAGATGGATGTTCATTACATCAATGAAGATGCATTTTGTAATTATTTTTCACTAAGCTTTTTCTCCCCAAACAAATCCAGCCTTGCAAACAGACTATCCTAATAAGATAACTGTGTTACTCCACATTGTCTCTAAAAAGACTGACATAGCTGTTCAACGATGGCCAGAGTCAGAGAGTCAGTAGAGCACAGAAGGTATGTACAGAACTACATGACATATATATATCTGTATGTATATGTTTATGGCTGGAGTACAGTTACATTTCTTCACAGTAGCTTGCATGGTGATATGTTTTGGATTTGTGATGAAAACATTTTCAAAAACTCTTCTGCTTCTCATGCCACCCCACCAGCAAGCAGACTGGGAGTACACAAGAAAGTAGGAGGGGACACAGCCGGAACATATGACCACAACTGACCAAAGGGATATCCCACACCATATGGCCTCATGCTCAGCATATAAGCTGGGGAGACAAAAAAGAAAAGGAAGTACATTCAACATTATGGTGTCCATCTTCCCAAATAACAATTACACGTGATGGAGCCCAGGGTTAAGCCACAAGGAGCCATTCCAACTCTTGGCTTAGTTTTTGGAAGTGGTTTGTTGAGCAAGCAAAAGCTTACGTTCAGTCTTACCCCATCAGGTAAGTAAAGAATGTTATGCCACAAGATAGTGTGATGTTATGCTACACCTCCTTAGAAGGCATTACACTGCTTACAAAAAGCAAAGGTAGCTTATGCAACACCCTAGCAAATGTATTTTGAGTTCCCTGGCTCAGCAAGCACAATTGCAGAAAAGTTGCTCTGAGTTTTCAAGTATTTGAACTAAAGAGAAAATTGGGGATTCTAGGAGATGGACTGACAGAAGGAAGACATTGGACAGGAAGAGTAAAAACACTGGTTGGGCTTTACATGTGTAAACATAGATATCTCCTGCCACTCTGGATGCCTTAAGAGAGCTGGGATTTGTACATGGCTAGCAGATTTGACAGAGGGCACAGGGAGAGACATACCTCCTGAAGCCTGACACTATACTCCAGGCTTGTTTCAAGTAGTACTGGTTTCCTAAGCAGAGGCAAGTGAATTCCACCCACAGAATTGCAAAGAGGAAAGAAAAGCCACAGAGGGGAGAGGAATGCATAGCAACAGGGCCCCAAGGTACTTTGAAATAAAACAGTGACACCAATCTAGGAAAGAGGGTAAAGGATGCCGTCACCAAAAAGTTAGTCAAAGTCATAAATTTTAAATCCTTGCTTTAACTGTAATCATTGTTTTAACTGCTTATGCCAGAAGCCTAGAATATTCTATGGGAAGTGACAGACTAATTGAGATTTCAGGCTTGATTTCATACTGTGTTGTCAGTTTATTTGCAGATTGCCCCAGAAATACTACAATTTGTATTTTAAGCTTGAAGAGCTCCACACAAGGACGGCTGTGATTGCCCATTACATCCTGCACTAATAGTGTTATCTAACCACAGAGACATCCCAAATACTTAACCAAAGCAAACTAGTAATGAGACTTAAAGAGCATAATTCCATGCTCACGGTTCAATTTCATGAAATATGTGCATAATGAAATGCAGCTTTCCCCTAGAGATTTGATTCTTGTATTTAGAGGGTCTACCAGTCCCATTACCTGAGAAGGTATTACATTTTTTTTTCCCTCCCAACAGACTGCAGAAGAAACAAAGCTCTGTAAAAGCTTTTTCATTAACAGAACAGTTTTGCAGATATGACTTCAGCAGTCCTACCTAAAAGCAAAAGAACTAATTGCTTGCTGGAAGACTGTACTTGAAAAGCAAATCTGGCACAAGTAAAGAGCACAGTGATTTAGAAATAGCTTTGTTACATTTTAAAGCAGCACTGACTTGTTAGGTTTAAAACACAGGGCTAGTTTTAAGCATCACATCATTACCTTCCATCACAAATGTCTTCCTTATGATTGCTAAAACAACCCACACTTGGAAATGCCCTCAGATCCCCAAGGAGACAAAAATTTTATTTAGAGTGGATCAAAAGCTTTATTAGACTAATTTAGGCAGGTTCTTTTAGTTCATTATATCCACAAGGAATTAAACAGACTAACCCAGCATTCAGTTTAAAGCATCTGTCCTGACACACAAAAACCTCTGGGAAAGCTCATGTCATTTGAAGCAATGACTTGCTGCTGTGACAGGGGGACTGCCCTGGTCAGTCACGTAACAGGGTGCCAGACAGCAGAGCACAACAGGGAGCAGCAGGAACCCCAGGGGCAGAGATGCATCAGCTTTAATTTAAGACAGAACTTCAAAAAAACATTCCAGTTAACTAGGGATTTCATTGCTTTCAAAGCAAAACTAGAGAACTCAGTGCAATTGTGTCAATTCAGCCTTTTTAGGTTCAATATTGTAATCAAGACACACACACACACACTCCCACACCCCAAAAATCAAAAAAAAAGGAAATTTAGGAGAAAAACATGGGAGGAAAAAAAACTGTTCAAGGGATTATGTGTAATTGTGCTGATTTTGGCTAAGACAGAGTTATTATTTGTCATAGTAGCTGGTATGGAGCTGATTTAGATTTCTGATAAAAACAGTGTTAGTAACAGAGGGACGTTTTTGCTACTGCTAAGCAGTGCTTACACAGTCCATGTCTTTCCTGCTTGTCACCCCACCCCACCAGCAAAGCAGGCTGAGAGTGCACAAGGAACTAGGAGGGGACACAATCAGAACAGCTGATGTCAAGTTACAAAAGGGATACCCCACACCATAAGGCATCACACACAGTGTATAAATGATTATGACCGGCCACTAAAGCAAAGGGAAAGAGATACTAGCTCTTCAACTCTTATTGTCACTTTTGGCCTCTGGGCTCTACAGGGAAACGATTAAACCACTTTTTTCCTGTTTTTTGATCTATTCTGCTTCATTTCTCTATTAGGAAAAGCCACTACGTTGTACTGCAGAGAAGGAGAAGGAAAGAGAGAATACAGCAAGAAGCCCATCAAGAAAAAAAATGCTAAAGTGAAACTGCAAGGTAAAAATATTGAGAAAAAACAGAATTAGTTGCAATCCTTCAATTTTTCTTCTAGCAGAGAAATGGAAACGTTTATTCCTCTGAAATAAACAAAAAGGTAAATGTGTTCATTCTACAAAAGCATGACTTATTTCTTTTGTTTATACATGCATAGTGAAAAGAGTATCTACCATGTTCCTATAACAAAGCCATTTTGGAATTTAATTCCAGTTTTAATACCAGTTGAACAAAAAAAAAAAAACATCTGTACCTCTAAGAGTAAACTTTATAATATAGGAAGTATCTGCTAGCCACAATTCAAATAAAATAATTTGGAATTACTGCACCGCAAGATTAACAACATAAAGAGTAATACAAACCTGCTTTCAAGTACTTCAAGCGTATTATTTCAGGTTACAGAGTTTCAGTAATTTATACTGGAATGGCATTTGATATTTCTCTATTGATAAAATTTGATTTGCCATTTATCCAAAAAGACTGCTCTCATTAAGAGGCTTTAATTACTACACTACATTTCTCATCTTATACTTTTTGTAATTGTATGAATTTATGTACAATGAAGAATAAAATTTTAATAAATTAATTCCCTAGAGGTTTTTTCCTTTTAAGCAGCAGCTAACAACTGTATGCCTATAAATAATTACTTGCAGAATTGCCTATCCTCCATCTCCTTTCCCTTCCAAGGTCTTTTATTTTCTCCACAAGTGAACTCAACAATAGCTGGACTGATCCACCTTGAGGTTTATTGTTACAGGTTTGAGGGCAATAGTCAAGGTCCAGAATAGAATATTCAACATTCAAGAAATCTTGTTATTTTCAACTACTTGATCACATTTGAAAAAGCCTCCAAAATGCAAACAACAATTAATTATAACATTCTCAATTATTATTTTGTCACATGTAAGACACATGGGACTACTGTACTTCCACCAGATAAACTGGGGTAAGACATCACCAAAAGAAAAACACAGGGTTTCAGTTACAGCTACCTTCAAAACAGAATCAATAAAACATATCATGAGACTACAGCCAATCTAAAAATCACTTGCTCACCAATCAAGAGCTGGTATCAGCAGCAAATTTTTTTTTTTAAAGAATCAAATATACGGGTTTTTCTAAATTTATCATGATGCAGTTCCACTGATAAAGTGTGATAAATACAACTTCAAGACTTCAAGCCTTACCTTTAAAGTTAAATCCTTAGCAAACCTCAAGACATTTCTTCAAAATAATTATGCTACAAAATATTTTGTCTATTTCACTAGTCCACTCCAAATTGTCCATCTATGACCCTCAAATGAATGCGCCACAATCACGTAATACTATTCCAGTAGACATCTTTAAACAGTCGCAACTACTTGAAATTTTCACATTCTGTTATGAGAGTCTGCTATCACAGTCTTAAGATACATAAATGTATCCCAGTGAAAAAATTCGGGTGCCCATTTCTGTAGTTCCTGCAATTTTATTAGATTCAATGGGACAGCCACAGACAGTTAGCTTTCTCTAAGAAATTACATTTTATTCTAAATTGTGAAAACAGATGTCTACTAGTGATCTTTTGAATATACTATTTTATTAAGAAATGAAAGACACTGAAGCTATCATAAAATGGCAATAAAGTTTTGAAATAATAAGAGTAGAGTCACCTGTCAAAGACTTACGCACCAAAACCTTCATACTCAAACTAAATAAAGAAACTTTATCTGTCTGGCAAACTGGCAAATGTTTTTGGCAATATAATAGTTTTTACTCTCTGCCATCTAGTTTAAATGCCAAGTTTAAAAGGAAAAAAATGAAATAGTGTAATTCACTAAGCCAGAAAACTGCTTTTAAATAAATTACTTCGGGAAAGAATAAAAGTAATACTCTTGTAACTTTTGCTATTAGCATTGCCCAGTATATATATTGTAGCTAATGTTAATACTAATTCCATAGTTAGATAATCCTCCATTAGCTAATTAAATTCAGTGGTGAACTTATTAACCAACATTTCCCAGACCATTTAAAGTATTTTGAATGACAGCCTATTAAATGTTAGCAGACTTTTCAATGTACTACAGTTTGCAAAATTAAATTAATGTTGTATCTTCCATTTATGCAGACTCCTCACTAAAACCACCAAATTCATTTTGAATGCTTAAATTATAGCATAACCATAATAATTTCTATTCAGAAGTAATAACTCCTGCATGGACTTATTTTGTATGGTACTGGGCATCCTTAATCCCTTTTCATGTGAGAAAGGAAACAGAAATCAAAGATTGCAGAAGCGCTCAGAACCTCCCAGGATCACTATACAGATTCATTTTCAAATCCATGCCTCACACTGAAGAAAGCATTAGGACTTCAAACTTTTTTTCTCATTGCTATGTTATGAAAAATGTCTTTAACTGACTTATTGTTATGTGGTTTATGCACTTCTGAAACAGAACTGCCTGGGCTCTCTCAGTTGGTATGCAGTATTTCTTCAGAGCTTGTTTTACTCTTGAAAATATAGTAAGAAACCAGATTATAACACCAAGCCTCATTATAGCAAAATAAAAGTCATATAAGTGTTTATATCAATATATTTATATACACCTCTATATGTACCATATATATATACACACACCTATGACTGATCACTTCTTTGCAAGCTTATCCCATCTGTCACTCATTAAAGGAATCCTTGATTAAACTTTGATTAAAGTTTCCTATGCCATTCCTACTTTGCAATTAAACCATCTTTGACAGTACTTCTCTTGCTGTTACTCGTCAGTTTCATCAACTCAATAGTTAAAAATACACAGAGTAGTGAACAGAATCCCTGAAATACAAATTCTATCTTGTTATTCATACCAAATTACTGTCTTTCTCAGCAGACTTGTGTCATCTGTCAAGCTTTTGAAATATACAAATTCATTGTACTGTCTGTTAAAAAAAAGGGTATGTTCCTTAAATCTTGATATTTACTTGTGCATTCCACACAGAACTAGAAAAAATATATTTCAGTGATCAAAATGTTAGTGTTTACAAGACAAGAGCAGAAGTTTCAGTTCAGGGAAATCTTCCAATTTTGTTCTATTACATTGAATTCCACACTTCTAACAACGCTTGAAGCATGTTAAAACAAAGTTTACAGAGGATTCTATTCAGCTGTTTACAGAAATATCTAGTCGGTGAAACAAAACTGAGCTGCTCAATATCTGAGTGAATACAGTCTTAAGTTCCAGCATTCCTAGCAAGTTGATTTGTACAACCATAAGAAATAGACTGGGCAATTTGCTTTTTAATTTGTGGTCCAAGACATGGATTTAAATTAGGCATGGATTGATAAAATACATACCAAAATGACCAAGGAATTCTAATTTATCTAATCCATTTTTCAGACAGTGAGGAAAAATTGGAGAGACAAAAGTCAACATCACATAAAAATGTAAGGAGAGATTTGAACACCACAACATAGTCCATTTTGTGTTCATCTTGCACAATGCACTTCAAATACAAAATTCATAGTAAAAAAATCTGTTACAGGAAAACACAGCCTGTATGACATACATCCTCAATGGAGTTTAAAGTTGCAGTGAATGCAATACTTTCATTTGTATCAGGAATTCAAATCCTACTGATGATACATGAAAAGGCCCAGTTATTTATTTATTTATCACTCAGCAGCCTTTTGACTTCAAAAGATGCAACAAAAATCCAACAAATAAAACTAAGTACTCTCCTACTCTCTTAGGAACTTATCTAAATAAAACCTGCATTGTGAGCTAGGTTCTTAAATGTAGGAAGTACTCAATTTGGTAGCTGTCTGTATAAGCACATGCAGTGCCTCAGTACATGGAAATACATTACTTTTTCTTTATCCAGAGTACATGGCATAACCATAAAGAGACAGAATTTTAATTATATAAGAAATCCTAAGTGTGCCACATTAAGTTTTAAGAAACTGATACTGCAAGCTTAATAACAAACCTCTTAAGATACTGACACTGTTTCATTCTGCATGCTTTATACCAGGTGAGAACATATAGATCAAATAATCACATACACACACAAATGAAGATGAGTTACAAACAAACATTCTGCAACAACACTAGAGCAGATATAGAGGGAAGGAACACATCTCCTGTGATGAAGCACTGAGAGCATCATGGCTGTTCAGCCTAGACAAAGGAAGCCTCCAGGGAGACCTCACTGAAGCCTTTTAGTACTTGCAGGGGACTTGTAAGAAAGATGGGGACAAACATTTTAGCAGGACCTGCTGCAATAGGACAAGAAGTAATTACTTCAAATTAGAAGAGGGTAGGTTCAGACTAGATATAAGGAAGAAGTTTTTTACAATGAAGCTAGCAAAACGCTGAAACAGGTTGCCAAGAGTGGTGGTAGACATGAAACACTAAAGATCAGGACATCTGAGCAGCCTGATCCAGTTGAAGATGTCCCTGCGCATTGCAGGAGGGTTGGACTAGATGACCTCCAAAGGCCCCTTTCAACCCAAACCTTTCTGTGATAAAAAAAGAGAGGTCATGGCATGAAAAGAAGCAGAAGGAATATTTAATTTTCCTTTTACCTAGCAATTGCTGCCCACAAACATTGCAGTTGATTCCTTCACTGAAGCCCTTCTGTGTCCTCTTTGAACTGGTAGATGTCCTTGATCCCTCCCTGACAACATGTATGGCCAGTCTGTACTTTCTTCAGAAGGATCCAAGGATGTTTTAATGCATCAACCAGCTGCTACAGCATGTGATTAGTTTCGTATGTGGTTACATGTTTTTATTTTTTTTTACTTACAAGCCTTCCCTCACAGGATAATCAAAACCAGCTATTACAAAAACCCTATCACCCCAGTGTCCTTAACACCCTAAAAAACCACACTGCCTTACACTCAAAAATCCTATGAACAGGATATCAAGATAAAGCCATTATTCCTTCCATCCTTGGTTGGCCTGGGTGAAAGTTAAACTTCTGAAAGGTAAAGAGACTTGATGGGATCTTTCTGCTTTCCATCACCTTATTTCTCTGAGGACTGCTCCACCTGAATTTATGTTTCTCCAGAATTCTTCCTAGCAGAAGGAAAATTAGGAGTTTTATCTACTGTCTTCACCTTCTGGTAGCGAAGTGACCACCACTGTGTTCCTAAATGCACAACTTCAAATACAAATGAGTGAAGTGGCATGGCACATTTGCCTTAAGAGAAATAAAACAGAATCATTTTAACAACATTTCAAACAAGCTACTGTAATGATCCTTCTCTTACTGGTTTTTTTAGTGTCTCTTTCCCTAGATTAGTGGGTTTTGTTTTTTAACTGAAAGTTATCTATTGTAGGATACTATATAACAATATTAATACTACAGATAAATAACATTCCTATCCAGAGTCTCTACCAAAAATCCATGAGACTGCATGGACCAAGTTTAACAAAAAATAAGACTCTGAATATGCTCCTAGTTGTACAAGGCAGCTTTGAAAGTAACCTCAGTATTAGAAACAAATAAATACATACATACACTCAGTCTTTATCTTCTGTTTGCATCCTTCTGTGCCACACCAAGGTGGCACCCATGAATGGACCATGCTCACCCCTATACAGAAAACATAGCAAGAAAAATCCCTTCCACTTACTTGGTGTTAATTCTGGGTTTCCTTTTAAGTTCATCATCTTTGGAATTGAAGGTCCATATATGTCTGCATCAAGCAAACCAACTTGTTTTGCCTATGAAAGTAAAAGTGAAAAAGAAAAGTAATTGTCAAAATGTCCTCCTTTCTGTATTATTAGCTGAAAAAAATCCAATACTGTTTAAAGAAATAAAAATGAGACCTTGATTTGAGACATCAGTTATCACTGTTTCCTTTCTCTCTAAACAGCAATTGAAAATGAAATATAACAATGTCCACAAGTTGGGTCAGTTGCCTTGAGAAGAGCTAGATTCTCCACACAGAGAATCCATACAGTTTCTTACTTAAATTGTACACCACAGACTTCATATGAACAAGCATTATAACCAATATTCTCTCTATTCCATGTACTTTCATACAAAACTAACACCTGAACACTTTAAACAAGGTATCAAATTTTATTGTTAGACAAAACCCAAAACAAAAAACCCAGCAAAAAAAATCACAAGCAAAAAACCCCAAAAAACCAGAGGTTTGTAAGTATATGCAAATGAATGCAATTTAAATCATACAGTGATTGGAAAGAATGTGAAAACCATAAATGTATTTATCATCCATTTAAGTGGCTAGAGTACACTTTTGCAGACATCTTGAAGTGACTGAAACGCAAGTCTCTCAAGCTAGTTAAGCAGGCATAACATTTTAATCAAATATATTTACACAAAAGTATGCTAAAAATGGGCTTATTCAACTACATATGGTACATTAGGCAATAAACTTGAAATAAAAATTATTTCAGCTATGTAGTCTAGACTTACAAAACTCCTTTCTTTTTTTAATAGATACACATACATAGTTTGTGGAAAGTAAACTATTTTTCTACAGATGGCAAGACATAGTACCAATTATAAGCTCTGCAAATGAAGTGGTAAGGAGCACGCCCTTTAAAGTGCTGAATGTCAAGTTTCTCTGATATAGAAAGCTAACTGTATTCAACATTTTGCAAAATTGCAAATAAGTTTAAGAGCTTGTTTGAAAGGTTAAAGCAGCAAGAGGAGCTTCTCCAACAAAGCCAAATCAGACTTCCACTGTCAGTGTTTCAAAGTGTGTACTTCATTTTTTGGGTGATGCTTTCCTAATTTGGTTTCCGAATTTTTTATCATATTTGACCTACTATGTACTTTAAAAAACAAGCTTTTACTGCAAAAATCAACCAAATTTGGAATCTGTTATTCAATATACTTTTTATTAGCAAAACAGAGCAAAGCATATATAATTATACAGATTATTTAATGTAGATTTTTTAACACTTTTTCTTTATGATGTCTTGTGAAAAGTATTACACAGAAGTTCAGAAGTTACAGTAACAAATTCTTCCTGCCTTGTTGAAAGCTGCAATTCCAAAAATATTTAAAAGACCCATATTTATGTTAGACTTTAAAGACACGGAAAACAAACTATTAAAGCTTCTTTGTTCTTGTACAAAATGCATATTTTAAAAGATTAGGAAGATTCATGACTCAGGCCCTTGATCTGTGTCTGCAGCTAATCAAACCCATCAAAACATCATCTACAGGCTGTTCTACCTAATTCCTTCCCAAATGAAAGCAAGTAATTACTAAAAAACCCACACAGTGTTTTAAACCTGATGACATACTTCCCCTGAATTTCTTGAGGATTTTCCCCCTCATACAAGAATTGTGACTATTGATTGACTGCCATGATCTCACAACTCACCAGAGTTTCACTTTCAGACCAAAGGGACTAAAGATTTAAGATGACCTAAATTAATTAGAATGACTTTACGACCTCCTGGACACGTAATCAGGTACTCACCACTACAGGCCACTCATTCCTAGGAGTCAGCAGCACTGCATCTACTGTATCTGTATTATCCAACCTAAGTGTACAAAACTTCCTGAACTAAAGAATAAATAGATCCACATTGGAGAAGAACATCCCAGAGGACTTTACAAATTCAGCAACTTCTTTAAATTACCAAGCTAATACAATAAACCTGACAATTTCTCTAAAAAACTTAGACACTTCTTCAGAAGTAAGAGAAGTGCCTGTTTCTGACATGCACTACTTTTCATGGATATGGATGTGGTTCAATAAAATTGTTGTCTTCAAACAGAAGAATAATTAACAGATCCTCAAGTTTCTATGATTCATGTTAACAGAAGCACAAGTGCTCCTGTAAGCCTGGTGCTTTTACAGGATTATAGGAAAAAGGTCTTTCAGAAATCTTTAAATCACTGACAAAACCTCACTTAAGATAGCCTAAGGCAGGGTTTTTTTCTTTACCAAGCAATTCAGCATGTTAGGGAAGTAGAGTTCACACTGCCTAGAAGCAGTAGCTTACACAGAAAGCATTGGCCCAATAAGCTATGGTTTTACTTCACCCAAACATCCCTGCTTTTCCAGTATGTAAACATCCCTAGAATGCCAATAACCCTTTACTCAAGATTTAATTATCTCAGAAAAGTATTATGGCAGCTACCAAGGGATTCTTTAAGACATGCACAGTACAGTCCAAATAATTTCTTCCAGCATTTACAATGTTTTAAATCCCCAAGAGAAGAAATAATATGCACACACCTGGATGCTACCACATGAAACTGTTAATCAGAATTACCGGATACTTCTCATGCTGAGTGAAATATAATCCAGATGCATGAGTTACAATAATTTAAAAGTTAAATTAGATTTTAATAAATTGTTTTTTCTCCCATACAACCTAACCTCATATAAAACAACATATCTTTCAAAGCATTGTATTAAAACAAATCCTAAGAAAACATACTTAATATCACACAAGGTAAAGAAAACCATCTGGGCAGAAGGAATAGATTATGGAGAATCAAAAGCACAACCAAAAAGGCAACTTAGGAAAAAAAGGAGGAGGGAAAAAAGCTCCAAGATTCCTCTTATATCCTCTGACATTATTTTGATATACATATACTTCTCATACCAACGGTGCATCTTTTTATTCTTAAGTAATACTCATTACACAGAAAGAAATGCAATACTTAAAGCACCCCCAAGCACGTAGAAGTCCCCCTGGTACTAAGTGTTTTTCAGAGCACAGCACACACCATTGCTACAGCCTCCCTTGGCACTCTGGCAGGAAAAGGACTCAGAAAACACAAGTCCACCACCTCCTCATGGGTGTATTTTCTCCTTATAAACTCATTTCTTTCCTGTGCTATTAAACAAACAGCATTCCATCTCTCCAAATGGCATTGCAATAACCAAGTTCAAAACAGCTGTTCTCAAGTTAACATTTGTCCTTTTCCTTTCACCTGCCCAGCTGTGAAAAAGTTTGAATCAATCTTCAAGTTCACTACACTTGGAAAATATTTTCTAGAGACCTTATTTTTGGTTACCTTACTGCAAATTCTGCAGCTTAAGCACTGAAGATACAAGTGACAATGTAACCATTCCCATACGATTTCATGATGGTCACTGGAAGCTACTTTGAAAAAATATACAAACACATGCAGTGTCATTGACCTCTTCATGCAGCATAAGATCCTTATCGAAATTCCATCAGGCAGAGACCATGAAATCAGAAATAAATATATTGTCAGCACATGAAAATACAAAAGTACTCCTATGTCAGCAAAAGCTCCACTTAAAAACTCACAAATGTTCACATTTACCTTCTTATCAACACCTTTAAGGCTCCCCCACCACAGGTAAACAGTCTCTAGTACAGGCTTACTACTGCTAGGATTTGCTGTTTCTGCAATACTGGCACTGTCATGGTCTCATCTGACCACTGGTGACCTCGAGAACACAAAAAAAATTTACAGAATAAAGAACTATAACTCCTCTTCATCTTCTACTTTTACATCATTGACTAAGTAATTCTTTCTGCTTCACTATCATTAATCTTCTCAGCAAAATTTTAATTTGCCCATTAGACCTCTCTAAAGATTTCTGACAAACATTCTTTG
Source organism: Onychostruthus taczanowskii (assembly GCF_017590055.1). Lineage (NCBI taxonomy): Eukaryota > Metazoa > Chordata > Aves > Passeriformes > Passeridae > Onychostruthus > Onychostruthus taczanowskii. The sequence goes on along the minus strand of NW_024496525.1, from coordinate 14,357,199 downwards.
TGAGGTACTATAGGTTCCATAATCACTGCAGCTCTTAACCCATTAAAAATACAGTGAAGTTTTCATTCTAATTTAGAAACTTCTCTCACCTACATGAAGAATCAAAAACTAGTTTTCACAGTCACCAGGTACAGATTCTATATTTACAAGAAAACCAAATGCTACACCAATAGACCAAGAAAATATTCTTGCAGCTATCCCTGAGAGATGAAAATTCTACAGCTTCATTTTGTGCAGTGTACGAATTACAGGCACAGACAACCTCACCAAAAAGATCCTTTCCTTTACCTTCTCTGGCAAGATTCTCTACATAATTAAATTTCAGTTTACTCCTTGAACCTGGCCACTTGACTTGTGAGTACTAGAGATCTGGAAGACAGCAGTATTCTAAATTAATGACTTTCGAGCTCTGAACTTAGTCACAATTCTTCTGGGGGATAAAAGTAAAATGAAGTTGTTGAAGGCCAAAGTCCTGGCTGACAGAGGTCATGTAAAAAACTAATAAATTTTGCCTCCTTTTCTTTTCCTTATGCAGATTAGAAAGTATTCAATTGCTATTATGTTTGTTCTCCTAGGCAAGAAAATGTTACTGTACATAATCCTTGTTCAGGTGGCATAAATTAATGCTAATGACAAAAAAGATCCATATCTTTCCTCCTCTTAGCTCATTGAGCAGATCCTTAAGAACTGTTGCATCCCTCCCTACACTTTCTTTATGTAGGTTCCCTTTTCTGTTTTTCAGGGAATATTGACTATGAAATCAATTATATTTTCCACTAAGAAATTTTCAACCAAATGCAGTCAGTTTCATTCACATATCACAAAGGACCCCTCCACACAATTCTGTGTGCAGCAGAGAATCTGGTGATATCGCTTTTTTCCAATATGCCAAATGTTTTATTGAGGAACAGACCTGACAAAAGACTAATAAAAAGAACAGTTCACAAAAAATTTCTGTAAATAGCTGTTAATCAACATAGCCTGTGTTACTGCTAAACATTCAAAGACTCTTTGACAGCATTAATTTCATTTTTGCTCATATTTTCTGAGACTTTTTCCCATACTTAGTAGGGTATATGTATCCCCACTGGATGCTAGTAGATAGCATTTTACTTTGAAGTCAACTCTGCCAGCGACGAGTTCCCTGGTGTTTGGCCTGGTAGGGATAAAGGCACAGGTTAATGAGCTGTTATTGTTCTATACAGTGAAGAATTTCCTACACTAGAAGTGCTGTAGTCCACTCCAGAGACAGAAATTCCAGCTTTGCAAGTGAAGGTGCCAGTTACTTTAAAGCTGGTTTCTTAATCCACCACCAGGACTCTCAATTTATCCTTTTAATGTCATTATAGACTTAGAGCTAATCCCAAAGTGCAAGCAGCAACACATAGGACAAAAGGGAACTTTAAAATCAGGATAGGCTATGGATTCCTCATTTCACATACTGGCACAATGAATAGCCATCTTTTAATCCTTAATTCTGTAATTCTTTCAGCTGCACGCTAGTTAAATGCCTAGCTGTAAATTGGATTAAAGCCAAAAACGTACCACTGCAGTTTCTTCACTCTATCCTAGAAATGCAAACTTGCTTTAAACACTCAGTCTGCTAATGGTCTAAAAGCCCTTTGTCTTTATATGAAGTGTTTTCAATTTTCTGCCAGCCACTGGACTTCTCCAGCACTTCTTTTCCACAACAGGCTGCACTAGCTCCTACTCAATGTTCTTAACAATTGCATGCCAGTAGTTCAACCTTGTTTGGCCTTTCTGTACATTATCCATCTCGCTGAAGAAAAAAAAAAAATTAATACCGAACCATTTGGAAAATAAAATTACCAAAATAGAATCCCCAGCATTCCCACATCTCTACAAGATGCCTCTCCACTTTCACAGCAAGTCATGTCAAATTATTAGAAAAAAGCTCCACCTTTCACACCAGTCTCTCTGGTATCTTTCAATGACTTGAAGACTAAGGATATTTAACTTCAGGTATTTAACTTCAAAACAGACCAAAAAAAAATTTCTTCAAATTAAGCATACAGTTATCTGATTCAAGTAATTCATTTTAGAAGGGCTATTTTAAAATATATTTTTAATTTTATTCATTTGTATTTCAAAAACAGCAAAATTTTTAAAGCTTTATTATTTCATTTTTTCAATTGATCTAGAAGCTAACTCATCATTGTAAATAAAGCAAATCAATTCTAACTGGCATCTCCAGCTTTACTGAAACTTTTCAACATTAACAAACAAGCATGAAGACCTTAGCTACAGTGACTGAATTCTTCTGATTCTCTATGCAACAGAGTTAAAGATGCCTAGAAATCAAACCCAAACAATTAGAAAAGCTGCATAGGAAGAGGACAAAAGTAAGAACTTGTCTTCATGCTACAGTTAGGAAGGATCCCATTATTGTCTAAATTCTTCTAGATTAGTTTTCACACATGGAACGTCTTCCTCACCAGCAAGAAATGTATATGCATTGTAAAGTCATCTACGAATGCGGCAGTCAGATATTAGCCGGGGGAGAAATGGTTTAATTACACAAGCCAAATATTTTAAAAAATTTTTAAAAATAATAATAATTTTAAAAAAAGCTGGAATGTAAAAAAAGTAACTTGGGTGGTTTTTGAGTAGTTTCAAAATGTGTGGGTTTTGATTAAATACACGGTTTGAAGAAATTAAAATTCATTTTATTACCACAGTAGTGAGTTGACACGAAGAGTTGGCTCCTATCTACACCATTACCATGCTGTAACTTACTATCTAGGCATGAGCAATAAAGCTTTTCCCCGCCCGTGCTGGTAGCGGTCAGACACCCAGGCGAGGTTTCTGTCTCAAGGGAAGAACAGGCGCGGGGACAACCCGGCCGCCCTCGGGGACACGGCGCGACCGCAGCGCGGCCCCGCGGAGCGCCCCGCCCGCCCCACAGCGCCCGCGGCCCGCGCGCCCCCTGCCGGCCCGCGGCCGCCAGCCCGCGCTGCGCGGCAACCGCGCTCTGCTGGGCAGAACAGGGAAATCCGCTCCCCCGCACCAAAATCACCCCCAGGATTTCACATTTTGATCCTGCTCTGCACCACCAGCGTTAACCCCCGGCGCTGCGCTAGAATACGGAAAGCTGCTGCCTTTCACCACGTGCCCCCAGTACTGCAGTCATACTTGCTTATGCCTACATGCTAACTTGGTCCATATGGTTTTGCTTCCTCCTCTGTCCTTCACAACACAAAAAACATTTCATCCTATAGTGAAAACGTAAATCTTCCCGAACGAAAAGGCGAGCCAAAGGAAATCTGACTGGGGAGCTTGCCTCATAGTGACAGCACAAGCATGAAGCCTCCCAACTGGATTTGTGCCATCCTTAGTCATGCACAGCTGGTGTTTGCTCACTAAAATACTCTGTTCATAAACAAGCAATCCCTACCCTATTATTGCTGCCATCTATTAATTCAACTTGTTTCTACTACAATAAATTGTCTCTGGCCAGGCAGCTTTCATAAATAGTCATTCTAGTCTGAATATGAATTGTCCTGGCACAAAACCCAAAAATTCTTCCCAAGTGCTCCTAGGGGAGCACAACTGACTGCTAGTACATCAAAAGAATGAAAAGAATCAGCTGTCAAACCAAGCAAGCAATTAACAATAGAACACAAGGGTAAAACTTCATGTTATTTCTTAACACAAAAAGAACATTGTATAGATTTATAGGCCTTGCTACAGGCCCAAGAGCTTATATATTTCTTAACTAATCCATCTGTAACAGGTAACCCAGGCTACCAAAAAAATGAATATTTCCAGGTAGGTATAAGAGGCTGCCCTGCTTGTCTTCCCTGGCTCAGAATCAAAAAACAAAACCAACTAACAAAAAACCAAAACAAAACAAAACAAAAAACCCATCAAACAACTCTGTCTTGGACATGGTATCTAGGCATCTAAATGAACTTCTGTCTTGAATTATTTACTCTGTAACCATGAGGTAAAAATATGCAAAGCAGACTGAGCACCAGCATGCAAGACTTTGAACTCTCAAATTCTAATCCCAGCTCTGCCAACAATCCCGTGAGACCGTGACAATGTCCAAGCCTCTGCTGATTCCTTAGTATTTCAGGCCATCACTACAATAACTGAAAAAGTTTCCATGTTAAAAAAAAAATTGAAATACATGTATCAGTAGAAACAGCGGGGGTTTTGTTTAGTTTTTTAACTACAGAAAGTAATTTTTAAAAGATGGATGTTTTCTTTTATCAAGAGGACAAAAAATCCATTACACTTTGACTGATAATCTTCTAACTTATGGAAACACCAAACAACAAGATGTCACAGCTGCTCCTGAAAGCAGCAAGAAACTACTCTAATCCAATCTCCTCTTAGAGGAGAGCATCTGTCACAGATCTCACTCACCAGAAAACAGTTTTCAATAATCTGTAACCTGTTTTATCTTAGAAAAAGAACACCAGTTACAAGCAGAGAACTTGTAACACAGACTAATGAAGGAAGCACAGACCATTATAGCCATGGTGACCTATTTTCCTCCACAAGTCCTTTCTTTCCTCCTTTAAGCAGTACATGAAGCTCAAGATCAGTTTCCATCAATTTGTGTTTTGTTTATAAGAGACATAAGGACAGATAATGAAGTCGCAGGGGCCTCCTAAAGCTCTGATTTACTAACAATCATTACTGCTTCTTCTGAAAGAGACAAACTTAACAATAGCAATGAAGAAACAAAAACCATGGCAAGGGGAGGCATAATCAATAGTCACTAGATGTAAAATAAAGGCATCCATTGCTGCATACCTGAAGACAAAGAAATTCACTATAAAATAGCAGAAATTCACTATAAAACAGCAGGAGGCACCAAGGGACTCTGAAAAAACACTTCCTTATTTACTTCATTCACCATTACAAAACTGAAAATTGCAATGATTTCTAGAATTCAGAGCACTGGACAGTTCCAGATGGAAACAAGGTCACAGAGATTCTAACTTTAAAATCTTATCTCACAAAACTAATGAACTGAAATCAATATGAGTACGTAAATGAACAAACCAGCAACTTCAAGCCCAAAGGTTAAACATAAACATGATGCATGCCATAATTATCTTAAGGAAAATAAACCACAGAAGAAAAAATATATTAATGTATGAACAAACAAAACAGTTGTTTATTTAATCCACCTTATTTCATACTTTCTAACTTGTAACTACATCAATGCACCACTTCACCACAGTAACAGCTTGCTAACCTGTGACCACCAGTTCACACAATTCACAGCTATTGCATCCATTTCAGCTGCTCTTTATTGATTAACATCCACCAGATGCTGGCCTCTAATTTCACACACCACCACATAATTGTAACATGAAAACTCCTGATAAAGGGCATAATCTCAAAACTTGTGTATGTCAGAATTACTAAGAGATACTTTAAATATATTTTTACAATGCATAAAACTGCATGTTTGAGAAGTATCAGACATCTTAAAAACTCATCAGCTGGCACAGAAAGTTATGTGCAACTGGTTGACAGGGTTTCCATGGAGCTACTCAACTACCATTCCACAACAGAGATCACACTGCAGACTGATTTTTTTTGCAAAAGTATTAGAGCAAATGCCATGTTTTAAAGTTGATTAGAAGGAACCATTTACGCAGTTTTGCTTTTCAAGATGACAGATTTTTCTCCGAGATCCAATTATTCCAACAGGCTACTTAAAACACAGAATTAAAGACTGTGAAATAAGATCAGATGCCATCACAAAGAGTACATATAACAGCTTTAAACACTCTTTTTATTAAATGTGACTGAGTTTGTGGAAATATTTTTTATTTTTTTACAAAATTCCTCCAGGAAGATTGCACATTGAATGTAGCCCTCACTCCTACCTGATGTTTTTTGGTTTACTTGTCTTTAACAACAAAAAGATGCTACATTTGCCTGACTAAAGTACTTGAGTATACTTTGTATTTAATGTTTTATGAGTACAAAGCCTGCATTATACACCCTCCCACTGCAAAGAAGGCTTGCTTCTGAGTTTATCAGTGTGCAGTAATGTGCACAGTGGAACGACTCCCAGTCTACAGCAGCAGGTGGGCATAACAAACACCTGTGGCTTTTACTCTTGAATGGTTTCTACCATGTATTTATAGTCAGGCAACGGTTTTAGAAATACTGAGCTGGGAAATCACTCAAAAAAATTGTATTTCTAAGCTTTAGGGAAGATACATAGGTTTTGGGGTCTTTTGCCTTAGCTGTTTATAAAGTATTTTTATACATAATTTCTCCAGAAACAGTAAACCTGTGGAGCTATAAAAAAAAAGGTTTTGGACACTATTCAGCACAAACTCCTATTTTGTTCAAGTCAGCGTTCTGACGTGATAGAATTATTTATTGACTCCAACCTGCAAAAGCATTCTCTATAAGGAAAAGGACAGAGCCAAACCCAGAAGTAGGACAAGATCTACTAAGTTATTCATGGTACTGATAAAATATAAACAAACTGACATAGACTCAAAAGCCCACCAAAAACAAAAGAGAAATTAACTAAATAAACACATTAATTACATTAAATGTATGTGACTGCCCTCAGCAGTAACCATTTTATTTATGACACACATTTCACATTAAGGCTGATAATTAAATGTTTACCTACCGAATCATTTGCTGCTAGGGCGAGGGCTATATTTACTGCAAGAAAGAAGAGGAGGAAAAACAAAGAGATTAAATGCAGAAAAAATTAATTCCTAAATATTGAGAATGTTATCACTGCTAACAAGAGAAAATATAAATAAGCACACTTATTTAATAATGACATCATCTCTTGGTTCTTAGCTTCTTGCATCTCTACAACATTAGCAGTTTAAGTGACAGCAGTACCTACATTTCAGTTCATGTTTGTTAACCAGCAAACAAACTCAAGCTAATCTGCAAAAACTTGGAGACTTGTAGTTTCTATAGGACACTGCAAAATAATAATACATCAGTGCTATAATGCCCAAAAGGTGGGAAGAATAATGCACAGAACTCCATGATATTAGAAGGCTAATTAATTATTTTATTATCCTATATTATACTATATTAAACTTACTTCTAACGACTGAAGAATACTAAAGAGAAACTCATGACTGTCTCCCAACAGCTATGCGTGATTGGCCAAGGAAACAAAACAGTTCTCAGCAGAATCCAATTACCAAATTCCTTCAGGTAAATAATCTTCCAACACATGTTCACAAACACAGGAGCAGCAAATGAGATAAGAATTGTTTTGATCATTCTTTTCTCCACTTCTCTCACAGCTTCTGTCTGTTCAGAGGGCATGTGAATACCACAATAATACAGTCTCAGTATTTTACCAAATAATAAAATTACAAAAAACTTTTCAAAGTAGCCACTTTTGAAAGGAGACACCATACTATAAAAAAAAATTACTGGCATCAGTAACCTTCACCACATTCTATAGTGAACTTTCATAAAACTAGAAATTAAGTAAGCATTGACATAAACTATTAGAACAAGTGACCAAAAAGATAATCATATCTCTTTTTTTGATTTCTTGTCATATATTGAATAGAGATGTTTTCTGGAAGAAGGTGAGATGCATGCTTTTCACTTTTTATGTCAGAAAACAAAGTCACATATACCTGAAAGCATCTGTAACTAAAAAAAAAAACAAAACAAAAAAAAAAAAAAAAAACCAAAGAGATGAAGCAACTAAAAAGACCATTTGTTTAAAGCTTTTACATTTCCATCAGTACTTAACTCTCATAAGTAAATAGCATGTGCAAATGGTATCTTTAATAGCTCATCAGCATCGGTTACATTGGGAGACCTCCTAGAAGCTTTGGTATAGAAAATAGAAAAAAAAAACAATCACAGTATTTAAATACGCATTGAAAAACACTGTTACAGTAACATAATTTCTTCTAATCATTGACTACAATTATTCCAGAAGACGAAAAAGCACTGGAAGCAACAGAGACTACAACATGAAAGCCATATGCAATAAACAGAATGAGTTATGCAACAGGTTAGGGAATGACCCTGACAAACTTGACCAGAATGCAGACACTCTTCTCCTGAAATGGAGATGCAGAGCAAATGAAACACAACTATACTGGAGAAAACACAAAAAAAAAAAAAAGCCCTGACAGGCCTGACATACACACAAGACTGATGATATTTCCTGTGGTGCTTTAGGAGTTAGAGGTGCTTACTAGTCTCCCTTCTTTTCAATTCCTGCTCTCAAAATGCATCAGCAGAATTGTCACCAAACATGTTCCCCACAAACCTCAACTAAGAGTATAATTTTAAGTACATAATTCAGTAATGATGCCATGCAATCCTTTTGTTTATACAACTTAGCTGATATTCAATTTTTCCTTTGAACGACGAAATTTATCCTCATTGTAGTCAACAAGAATATATCTTTCCTTCTCAATATTATGAATTAAAACATTCATTTAAAAAGGCTGTCCATTACAGTTACATGTAAATGCTTCATTTACATTTCCAATATCTTATTTAATGCCTGATTTTTTTTTATTTTTAAATGCACAGGAATGAACTCACAGCTGTAAGCATTATTTATACATGTCTTAAATTTTATGTAGAAACTGCACACAGATACCAGTCACAAGAACTTAAATTCAGATATTTGTTTGCAGACATGAGGACAATAATCTGAATTTGCTTTTCAAATTATGTTCATTTTGTAAACTGTCAATTGATGAACAGGTATTTGGTATTTTTAGTAACCTGCAACAACCAGTCTATGTATTATAATGACATACCTTTTGATGGTTAAGGAACACAAGTTTTAACTTTTTGCATGTCTTTGTATAGATAGGTGTATCCTATGTACAGGATAGACAATAGCTAAATAGAAAAAAAAAAACCTTTTTTTTTAAGAACAGTTGCTTTTATACAGATATGTTAGTCTGTTCTAGAAATTATTAGACAACTAGTCTGTTTCAAGCATGGCTAAAATACAAACACCAAAATTATACATTAAGAGCTACATCCATGTGTTATTCACAACACAAGATGATGAACAGCAGACATCCTTCAACTAAAGGATGATTCTTCTCCAGTCTAGATGCTAAGAAAGAGATCTTTAAACACATTTCTAACACTTTACAGACTTGTTTTCCAAGTAGCTTACTTTCAGTGGCACAGCATCATAGGATGGTTTGGGTTGGAAGCGCCCCTAAGGATGACCCAGCTTCAAACCCCTGCCATGGGCAGGGACACCTTCCCCTAGACAAGGTTGTCCAAAATCCCATCTAACCTGGCCTTGAATACTTCCAGGCATGAGACAACCACTCCTTGTCTGGGCAATCTGTTCCAGTGCCCCACCACCACCACGGTATAGAATTTCTTCCTAGCAGCTAATCTACATCTCTCCACTTCTGGCCTAGAACTACTCACCCTTGTCCTATCTGCCCACATAAAAAAGTCACACTCCTTCCTTTTCGTAAGCCCCCTTTAATTACTAGAAGGCTCTCTAAGAGTCTCCCCAAAGCCTTCTTTTCTCCAGGCTAAAAAATCCCAACTCTCTCAGCCTGTCTTCACAGCAGAGGTGCTCCAGCCCTCTGATCATCTTTGTGGTAGCTGTTGGACACATTCTCACAGGTCCTTCTTAGGCTGGAGGACCCAGACTGGGATGCAGTGCAGCCATCCAGCCAATTGCTAATCCACCAAGTGGTCCATCCATCAACTCCTGGTCTCTCCAGTTCAGAGACAAGGATGTAATGCAGGACACCGCCAAATGTTTTGCAGAAGTCCAGGTCGATGATACCAGTCATTCTTCCCTCAACCACTGTAGGAAGGCACAACACATGTTTTTTTGCACATGTTGGCACAACAAATATTTTTCCATTCCGTCATGTATTTAAGTTCAAGTCAATTTCTGCAGTATTAGTAACCCATGTACTATCTCAGTCTACCATCTAGGAACAGGTGGCAGAGAAAAAATGAAAGAAAAATTAATTCAAAACCTAATGGTAGAGTTGAGAGAAGACTTTAAGGTACTTCACAAGGCTCTGATCAATTTGTGTGGTTTATAAGTACTGTTTCACTTTTTCTTTATAAAACACCTACATAAGTAGTTGAGAAAATTGAACAGAGTCCTAATCTAGAAACTTTGTAAATATTAGTATCCTCTACAGAGGAAGGCACTGTAAGCACACGGAAGCATGGGAAGGAAGAACTGTGACACTGCACTAGCATATGATCCCTTTCACCTCCGCCTACATCAGCTCTTAAGATGCCCCAATGTCTCACGGCAGTGCTGCACTATTACAAAGATATGACTTCAAAACTAAATCCACACCTAAGTTAAAGCCAAGATTTCTGTATCCAAGTAAATTCTCAATGACTGCAACCCTTATCAGAGGTGAAGGGCAGTGTTATGGAACCCAATCACAACGCAATGACACAAGCGCCTAATATTCCATGCAAAATACTAGAAAATGTGCAAAGGAAATGATTAAAAAAAGAAAGAAATCTTACCTGCTGTTGTTGATTTTCCAACTCCCCCTTTTCCAGAAGCCACAACCACCACCTGCTTAACTCCTTCTATAGGCCTCTGCTTTGGCAGCCCTCGTGACAGGATCCGAGCACGTTTGTCCCTCAGAGCCTCATCCCCAGAGCTTGAGGACTAGGAAAAGCAAAAAGCAAGTGAATGCATGTGCACCAACCCGCAGTTCTCGCAGAGAAAACCGACAGGAGGGAAACTACACGCACACTGAGAAATTCTCACCACTTGTGTAAAAACATTCTGCACAGGGGCTCTCCCAAAGGGAGGCTGCTTCACAGGCAGGCAAGGACCGGGCCAACTTGAAATACACCAGTCACATATTTTTGTTTGTAAAACACTTAAATATGAGTGATCTTAACAGTCAAAGAAAAAAAACTGCGTTGAAATAAACCAAAACACTGCTTAGAAGTCGGAACCTTTATGAAACAGACTAGACTTCGGTACAGCTGTTTCAGGCACAACAAATACAGCAACAGCGGAGGAGCAGGAGCCCGAGGTGCTGAGGGCAGGCGGTGCCGGACAGGCGCTGCCCGAGGGCTGTCCCTGCCCTGAGCCGTGCCACGGGCACCGCACACGGGCGGGCGCTGCTCCTGCCGCAGGAGAGCCACACGGAGGGCCAGCACGGCTGGACGGACGGAGCGGCCGAGCCGAGCATCCCCGCAGGCAGAGTCCCACCTGCTCCTCGCTGGCACAGCGGCACCGCCACGGGCGCTCAGCGCTGCGCACTGCTCCCACGGAGTTCACGCGAGTCCGGGTAAAAAGGGGCAGAGCCCGTCCATCTTCCTCTCCCGGCCCGGCGCTGCCCCACACTCGCCCCCACCGTCAACACCTGCAGCGACCGCATCCCCTCCCGCAGGGACTCTGCTGCCGAACCGGCTGCCATAGGACACGGCCCGTCAGGGCACCGCGCACGGACAGACCGTCCCGCCTGCCGCCCCCACGGCAGCCCCGCAAACAAGGGACAGCCCAACACAACCCAGCCCTCGCCCGCCCCGGAGGCCGCGGCGCACGGCGCAGCTCCCGCCTCACTCACCGCGGAGCCGGCGGACGGAGCGGCGCAAGCGGCGAGCGCGCAGCCCGG